>NC_089492.1:244786527-245122360 GCF_036850765.1 Saccopteryx bilineata | reverse complement strand
GACACAGTTTTTAATGTTAGAAGATTATTATTATGTAATGTTTGCAAAAAGAAAGAGGATGAATGTTAGAAAACTAACACTATGTAACAGATACCACCTCGGCCTGGGAGCACAAGCCAGGCACTGTGTAAAAGGAAGCCCAACACTTCTCGGCCTCAGTCTGAACCCCTCTGTCCAGTCTTGATGCCGTCTTATCCCTCCCATCTCAGTTCTGGCTGCAGTCCTGCCCGATCATCACCTTCCATGCATCCCTTTTGTCCCTGGTGCTTGGGGTGACCCTTGTGTGCTGACCCTGGCTCAGTCATTTCTCAGAGCTCTTCCCCCCTACATAGGCGACCTTCAGTAACACTCAGCACACGTCATCCGACCAGTGCGAAGATTCCCTCCCACTCGGACACTGTCTCCCAGCTGATCCTCACAGGCAGGACCCAGAGTCCATTCCCTATGTTTTCCACATCCCCGACTCCTGCTTTATCTACAATTATTATGAGAGTTTTAGTTCTTTTACCCCCAGCATTCTTTTTGTTATAGTTTCCATATTTAATAGCATGCACACAGCTTTGTATTCCGCTTTTTAGAAATCAACATGACATCAAACTTCACTCACAACTTAAATTTCCAGGAAGGATTTAAAGGATGGAGATTCTCTTGTTTTGTTTCAACACAGTTCTAGCCCGAGTCTTCGTTAAGATATTATAGTCGAGATGACGTCAGAGTAATGGCGGGGTAGGAAGCGATACCGATAAATCTCCCCCAAAACTCAACAAGATCTTCAACCAGAAACAGAAAAACCTATACTTGGAGCTTCCAGATGCTTCGCAATACACCCAAAGGTATGATTGAGTGAAAAATTGCCTAAATATATAACCAAACCCTGAAGGAAATAGGGAGTAAGAAATGCTCCGCCTTCCTCACTAACCTAAACAGGGCGGCTTTCTCTGGTAACTGTGAATATAGAAACTGAGGCGGGCAAAGGGGGTGAATAGATCCAGGCCGCCGCGGCACAAACGGCCGAACCAGGCTGTGGCACACAGATCCAAGCCGAGGAAAATCTGATCCTGTGGCAACCCGGGCAATACAAGCTAACACTCGCGCCAAACCCAAACAAAGAAAGACAAGCGGAGCGGCCATTTTACCCGGTCTCCTGGTCGGTGCGCAGTTAGTGGGCGAGAATTTCTTCCTAGGCCCCGAGAGTGGGTGCCCGTGTTGCCCCACGGAGAGGCAGGGTCAGAGGCCTTTCTGTGGGCCGAGGGCAGAGTCTCTGGGCAGCCCCAGCGCCCTGGGAAAGCCACGCACGGGAGGGAGTGAGAACTAATTCCAACGGTGGAGATTTTCCGTGCTGGAGGGTGTTTCACTCAGAGGGAACCGCGGCCGGCCTCATATCCTGGTGTGCGCGCGCAGATAAGGAGTGAGCGATTCCTCCGAGTGCCTCGGCAGTGCGCGCCCGTGTTATCGCACAGAGGGGCAGAGTCAGGGGCCTTTGTGTGGGCCAAAGCGGAATCTCGAGCCGCCCCAGTGCCTTGCAAAAGCCGCGCACGGGGACGGAGCGAGACTCAATTCCAACGCTGCAACTTTTCCCTGCGGTTGGGGGTTTCACTCAGAGTGTGAGACTGCTGGCCGGATATCCTGGTCACAGACAGTGAGTGAGAGTTTCCTCCAAGCGCCCCGAAGTGGGCGCCCGCTTGTGTTACCGGACAGAGTGGCAGAGCCAGAGGTCTTTGAGTGGGCGGAAAGCCCGCCTGATTATGCTAGCAGCTCTGACTGACTGAGCCTTACCCAGAGCCCTGTGCTGAGTGGAAATAGAGTGGGGAGTTGCCAGCTCTTTGAGCCTCTTACTATCCAGGCAGAGGCAGCAGCAACCCCATAGCTGGATTATCAGGCTACTAATTGAGGAAGGAAAGACTAGGAGAAAGGCTCCAGGAACACAGACTCTCTCACTGTCGGAGTCTATAAATGCCAATGAGCTTCGACTGCCAACGAGACTAAAGCACAATACATGACATTGCCATAGAGACTTATCAACTGCAAACCTCTACCTGAGCGTGCCAAAGGGGCAGAACCCGGGGTACAGAGTCACCGACCAGGAAGAGGGAGAGAAAAGAAAAAGCAAGAAGATAACCTCTCAAAATCAAGAATAATCTGCAGACTTTATAACCTATCCCATTTTATTATATTTGTTCGTTTGTTTCTCTTATCTTCATTCTTGATACTTTTTTTTTCCTCCTCCAATTTGGCCGATTAACTCTCTACCGGTCTTACTCTCTCCTCTCCTTGAACTACACTACCCATAAGTGTTACATCTCCCATTATCTTTTCTCTTCTCTTCCTTTCTCTCTATGAGGGCTGCACTCCAAAACCCTTAACTCTCTCTCTCTCTCTCTCTCTCCTTTCTTTTTTCTTCTTTTAGTGGTTCCCTTTTTTTTCTCTCTCTCTCTCTTTCTTTTCTCCCTCTATATTAGTTTCTTCCCTTCTCCTTTACATCTCCTCTCATTCAAACCTCAATAACAAACAAATTATCTTATCTGGGACTCAAACCTATGTTTGTGGCATTTTGGGGGGTTTTTACTTCACCTTTTTAACTCACTAGCAGTGCTCCCATCCCTGGCTCTCCATATTATCTAGTTCTTGTTCCACTAAATACAATAGTAATTTTTTAATTTGTCCCCCCATTTTTCCGTTTTCCTCTTATTCCTCTCATCATAACTCTTAGACAACCAAAACCTAAAAGCAAATCATTTTATTCTTGACCCAAATTTTTTCCTTATTTGCTTTTTGTGGGTCCACACGCTCTTTTTTTTCTTTTTTCTTTTTTTTTCTTCTTTTTTTTTTGTTTTTTTTTTTTGCCCCTTTATTACTTTTCCCCAATTTAGGCCCTCCATCACAGGCATTGTTTGTTATAATTCACAGTCCACCACAAGATTTTCTCAAGAAAGAGGGGAGAGGAGAGGAGAGGAAAAAAGGAGGGGGGAAATAATTTCCTTTTTTTAAAAATTTTTATTTTATTTTATTTTTCTTTATTTCATTATTAATTTTTTTTAAAAAAACAACTCTTTTCAATTTTTTATTTTTTTATTTTTTTTAACTTTTTATTCTTTATTAAATCTCATTAATACTATCAACAAAACCACCCTCAGATGCCATTAAGGAAGAGAAAATCGAATATCATGGATACAAAAGAAAGAGAGGTAACACAGCTAGATGAGGAAAAATCTATGGAGAAAAAATTTAATATATTGGAAACCTTGGAGCTAAATGACAGAGAATTCAAGATAGAAATCCTAAAAATCCTCCGAGATATACAAGAAAACACAGAAAGGCAATTTAGGGAGCTCAGAAAACAACTCAATGAACACAAAGAATATATGTCCAAGGAAATTGAAACTATAAAAACAAATCAAACAGAGATGAAAAACTCAATTCACGAGCTGAAAAACGAAGTAACAAGCTTAGCTAATAGAACAGGTCAGATAGAAGAGAGGATTAGTGAAATAGAAGACAAGCAACTTGAGGCACAACAGAGAGAAGAAGAAAGAGACTCAAAAATTAAAAAAAATGAGATAGCCCTACAAGAATTATCTGACTCCATCAAAAAGAATAACATAAGAATAATAGGTATATCAGAGGGAGAAGAGAGAGAAAATGGAATGGAGAACATACTCAAACAAATAATAGATGAGAACTTCCCAAGCCTGTGGAAAGAACTAAAGCCTCAAGTTCAAGAAGCAAACAGAACTCCAAGTTTTCTTAACCCCAACAAACCTACCATAATGAAATTGACACAAACCAACAGCAAAGAAAAAATTCTCAAGGCAGCCAGGGAAAAGAAGAATACAACATATAAAGGAAGGCCCATTAGACTATCATCAGATTTCTCAGCAGAAACTCTACAAGCTAGAAGAGAGTGGACCTCAATATTTAAAGTCCTGAAAGAGAGGAACTTTCAGCCACGAATACTATACCCATCAAAGCTATCCTTCAAATACGAAGGAGAAATAAAAACATTCACAGATACAAAAAAGATGAGGGAATTTATCATCAGAAAACCCCCACTCCAGGAATTACTAAAGGGGGTTCTCCAATCAGATACAAAGAACAAAAAAAAAACAGAGCCACAAGTAAAAGCTCCAAGAAGAACACAATAAAACCAAATTTAAACTGTGACAACAACAAAAAGAAAGAGGGGGAGAAGATGGAGATTAACAGTAGCAAAGGACAATGGAGTGCAAAAGTACTCACAAAATAGTTCGCTACAATGAACAGGGTAGGGACCCTTTTCATTACTCAAAGGTAACCACCATTGAAAAAACCACCACAGAAGCACATGAGATAAAAAAGATAGCAACAGAGGAAAGATGTATGGAATACAACCAAATAAAAACAAAAGATAGAAAAACGAAAGAGAAGGATCAAAGAAGAAACAAAACTAACAGAAAGCAAGATATAAAATGGCAATAGGGAACTCACAAGTATCAATAATTACACTAAATGTAAATGGATTAAACTCACCAATAAAAAGGCACAGAGTAGCAGAATGGATTAAAAAAGAAAATCCAACTGTATGCTGCCTACAGGAAACTCATCTAAGTAACAAGGATAAAAACAAATTCAAAGTGAAAGGCTGGAAAACAATACTCCAAGCAAATAACATCCAAAAAAAAGCAGGTGTAGCAATACTCATATCGGATAATGCTGACTACAAGACTGGAAAAGTACTCAGAGACAAAAATGGCCATTTCATAATGGCTAAGGGGACACTGAATCAAGAAGACATAACAATTCTTAATATATATGCACCAAACCAAGGAGCACCAAAATATATAAGACAGCTACTTATTGATCTTAAAACAAAAACTGACAAAAATACAATCTTACTTGGAGACCTCAATACACCGCTGACGGCTCTAGATCGGTCATCCAAACAGAGAATCAACAAAGACATAGTGGCCTTAAACAAAACACTAGAGCACCTGGATATGATAGACATCTACAGGACATTTCATCCCAAAGTGACTGAGTATACATTTTTCTCCAGTGTACATGGATCATTCTCAAGAACTGACCATATGTTGGGCCAGAAAAACAACATCAGAAAATTCAGAAAAATTGAAGTTGTACCAAGCATATTTTCTGATCATAAAGCCTTGAAACTAGAATTCAACTGCAAAAAAGAGGAAAAAAATCCCACAAAAATGTGGAAACTAAACAACATACTTTTAAAAAATGAATGGGTCAAAGAAGAAATAAGTGCAGAGATCAAAAGATATATACAGACTAACGAAAATGACAATACGACATATCAGAATCTATGGGATGCAGCAAAAGCAGTGATAAGAGGGAAGTTCATATCGCTTCAGGCATATATGAACAAACAAGAGAGAGCCCAAGTGAACCACTTAACTTCCCACCTTAAGGAACTAGAAAAAGAAGAACAAAGACAACCCAAAACCAGCCGAAGAAAGGAGATAATAAAAATCAGAGCAGAAATAAATGAATTAGAGAACAGAAAAACTATGGAAAAAATTAATAGAACAAGGAGCTGGTTCTTTGAAAAGATCAACAAAATTGACAAACCCTTGGCAAGACTTACCAAGGAAAAAAGAGAAAGAACTCATATAAACAAAATCCATAATGAAAGAGGAGAAATCACCACGGACACCATAGATATACAAAGAATTATTGTAGAATACTATGAAAAACTTTATGCCACTAAATTCAACAACCTAGAAGAAATGGATAAATTCCTAGAAAAATACAACCTTCCTAGACTGAGTCAAGAAGAAGCAGAAACCCTAAACAGACCTATCAGTAGAGAAGAAATAGAAAAAACCATTAAAAACCTCCCCAAAAATAAAAGTCCAGGCCCTGACGGCTATACCAGCGAATTTTATCAAACATTCATAGAAGACTTGGTTCCTATTCTACTCAAAGTCTTCCAAAAAATTGAAGAAGAAGCAATACTTCCAAACACATTTTATGAGGCCAACATAACCCTCATACCAAAACCAGGCAAGGATGGCACAAAAAAAGAAAACTACAGACCAATATCTCTAATGAATACAGATGCTAAAATACTAAACAAAATACTAGCAAATCGAATACAACAACATATTAAAAAGTAATACATCATGATCAAGTGGGATTCATCCCAGAATCTCAAGGATGGTTCACCATACGTAAAACGGTTAATGTAATACACCATATCAACAAAACAAAGAACAAAAACCACATGATCTTATCAATAGACGCAGAAAAGGTTTTCGATAAAATACAACACAATTTTATGTTTAAGACTCTCAACAAAATGGGTATAGAAGGAAAATATCTCAACATGATAAAGGCCATATATGATAAACCATCAGCTAACATCATATTAAATGGCACTAAACTGAAGGCTTTCCCCCTTAAATCAGGAACAAGACAGGGTTGTCCACTCTCTCCACTCTTATTTAATGTGGTACTAGAGGTTCTAGCCAGAGCAATCAGACAAGACAAAGAAATAAAAGGCATCCATATCGGAAAAGAAGAAGTAAAGGTATCACTTTTTGCTGATGATATGATCCTATACATCGAAAACCCCAAAGAATCCACAAAAAGACTACTAGAAACAATAAGCCAATACAGTAAGGTCGCAGGATACAAAATTAACATACAGAAGTCAATAGCCTTTCTATATGCCAACAATGAAACAACTGAGAAGGAACTCAAAAGAATAATCCCCTTCAGGATTGCAACAAAAAAAATAAAATACTTAGGAATAAACATAACAAAGAATGTAAAGGACTTATATAATGAAAACTATAAACCATTGTTAAGGGAAATCGAAAAAGATATAATGAGATGGAAGAATATACCTTGTTCTTGGCTAGGAAGAATAAATATAATCAAGATGGCTATATTACCCAAAGCAATATACAAATTTAATGCAATTCCCATCAAACTTCCAATGACATTTTTTAAAGAAATAGAGCAAAAAATCATCAGATTTATATGGAACTATAAAAAACCCCGAATAGCCAAAGCAATCCTAAAGAAAAAGAATGAAGCTGGGGGCATAACAATACCTGACTTCAAACTCTATTATAGGGCCATGACAATCAAAACAGCATGGTATTGGCAGAAAAATAGACACTCAGACCAATGGAACAGAATAGAAAGTCCAGAAATAAAACCACATATATATATAGTCAAATAATTTTTGATAAAGGGGCCAACAACACACAATGGAGAAAAGAAAGCCTCTTCAATAAATGGTGCTGGGAAAACTGGAAAGCCACATGCAAAAGAATGAAACTGGACTACAGTCTCTCCCCCTGTACAAAAATTAACTCAAAATGGATCAAAGATCTAAACATAAGACCTGAAACAATTAAGTACATAGAAGAAGACATAGGTACTCAACTCATGGACCTGGGTTTTAAAGAGCATTTTATGAATTTGACTCCAATGGCAAGAGAAGTGAAGGCAAAAATTAATGAATGGGACTACATCAGACTAAGAAGTTTTTGCTCAGCAAGGGAAACTGATAACAAAATAAACAGAAAGCCAACTAAATGGGAAATGATATTTTCAAACAACAGCTCAGATAAGGGCCTAATATCCAAAATATACAAAGAACTCATAAAACTCAACAACAAACAAACAAACAAACAAACAATCCAATAAAAAAATGGGAAGAGGATATGAATAGACACTTCTCCCAGGAAGAAATACAAATGGCCAACAGATATATGAAAAGATGCTCATCTTCTTTAGCTATTAGAGAAATGCAAATCAAAACGGCAATGAGATACCACCTCACACCTGTCCGATTAGCTGTTATTAGCAAGTCAGGTAATAGCAAATGTTGGAGAGGCTGTGGAGAAAAAGGAACCCTCATACACTGTTGGTGGGAATGTAAAGTAGTACAACCATTATGGAAGAAAGTATGGTGGTTCCTCAAAAAACTGAAAATAGAACTACCTTATGACCCAGCAATCCCTCTACTGGATATATATCCCCAAAACTCAGAAACATTGATACGTAAAGACACATGCAGCCCCATGTTTATTGCAGCATTGTTCACAGTGGCCAGGACATGGAAACAACCAAAAAGCCCATCAATAGATGACTGGATAAAGAAGATGTGGCACATATACACTATGGAATACTACTCAGCCATAAGAAATGATGACATCGGAACATTTACAGCAAAATGGTGGGATCTTGATAACATGATACGAAGCGAAATAACTAAATCAGAAAAAAAACAGGAACTGTATTATTCCATACGTAGGTGGGACATAATAGTGAAACTAAGAGACATTGATAAGAGTGTGGTGGTTATGGGGGGGAGGGGGGAATGGGAGAGGGATAGGGGGTGGGGAGGGGCACAAAGAAAACAAGATAGAAGGTGACAGAGGACAATCTGACTTTGGGTGGTGGGTATGCAATATAATTGAACGACAAGATAACCTGGACTTGTTATCTTTGAATATATGTATCCTGATTTATTGATGTCACCCCATTAAAAAATAAAATTATAAAAAAAAAAAAAAAAAAGATATTATAGTCGAGCTTCCACAGGGAGTTTTGTTTTTTGTTTTTTTTGTATTTTTCTGAAGCTGGAAACGGGGAGAGACAGACAGACTCCCGCATGCGCCCAACTGGGATCCACCCGGCACGCCCACCAGGGGCGATGCTTTGCCCACCAGGGGGTGATGCTCTGCCCCTCCGGGGCATCGCTCTGCCGTGACCAGAGCCACTCTAGCGCCTGGGGCAGAGGCCAAGGAGCCATCCCCAGCGCCCGGGCCATCTTTGCTCCAATGGAGCCTCGGCTGCGGGAGGGGAAGAGAGAGACAGAGAGGAAGGGGGGGGGGGGTGGAGAAGCAAATGGGCACTTCTCCTATGTGCCCTGGGAATCGAACCCGGGGGTGGAGAAGCAAATGGGCACTTCTCCTATGTGCCCGGGAATCGAACCGGTCCCCCCGCACGCCAGGCCGAAGCTCTACCGCTGAGCCAACTGGCCAGGGCCTCCACAGGGAGTTTTATCTTCCCATGATCTCTTTTAGGAGCAGCAGGGAAACCCCTGTCCTGTAACTCAGTAGGGCAGTAACTATGAAGATCAAAGTCATGGTGCCCGGGCAGCAACAGCGAGAGCGGGTGGGGCGGGACTTGGGGTGCACACGAAAGAAGCAAGTGTACTTAAGGCTGCCTGCTCAGACACCCTCAGAGGTTCTCCGCCCTGACTGCACAGTGCGATCGGGGGGGGGGGGGGGGATTGTACAAACTACAACCCCCCCCCCCCCCCCCCCCCCGCCTGATGCCCCCAAGCCTCGCCATCAGGCGTATGGGTTCTACTGGCTGGGCTGGGGCCTGGCGTCAGGTTCTAAGAGCTCCCCAGGTAATTTGAACATGCAGCCAAATTTGCTAATCACTGTGCTGGGGAATGAATTCTCTGCAGGAATAAGTGAAACTCCTACTGGGAAAACTGAAGTCACCTTGATCGATTATGTAATTGATTAATTAATTTAACACACATTCACTGGGCACTTTTCCACATGCTGTGTTAGCTGGGCACTGGAGCTAGGAAGATGAATACACGGCCCTGCCTTCCTGAAGCTCAAAGTTGAGTCAGGATATACAGCCCTTCTAGCCTGGGGTGGAGTAAGAGTGGAGCAGGGAGGACACCCAGCTTCTAGATCTCAACTCAGAGCTCAGACTCATGTAGCAAAAGAATGGATTCAATTATCCATTTAGAAAGCTCAGGAGAAATGGATTAACTTAAGTGATTTGTAACTGCACCAAGGTAGGTACTATTAAAGGCACCTAGTGATTCCAGACATTTGAATGCATGTGCCTTCCCTTGGTGAGTGATTCAACAAGGAAGACACATACTAATGAAGACTAATTCCTTCTGGAGTATGTGGGAGTTTATGCTATCACTTTGAGCCAAGAGTAAACAGCCACTTGCCTACTTGTTGGCAGAAAGACAGAGATAGGAAAACCGGTTTCAGAATTAAGAAACAAGGAGGATGGGGAGGAGGAGTTGAGATTGGGGAATAGAAACGATGGTGCTAATAAATGATGCCCCCAAGAGCTGTGCTATCCAATTGAATTTTCTGTGATGATGCAAAGTTCTCCATTTGCAGTGTCCAATACAGCAGCCGGTAGCTACACTGGGGCTATTGTATGGCTAGTGTGACTGATGAAATACACTTTTAATCTTTAGTTATAATTAAATTCAATTTAAATAGCCACATGTGGCTAGCAGCTACTGTACTGAATAGCTCAGATCTAGATAATACATACATAATTACATCCTGCCCGTTGACTGGGTGCTTTATAAATATTAGATATATTCCTTCCTTATATAGTCTTCTATTCTTTTAAAGAATATCCTACCTTTGTACTGAATGGAAAAGTTCTATGGGGAGAACTGAATTCTTTGCTGTGTCTAGATAGCACTATGAAATCAAATTCAGTTTGCAAAAATAGCAGCTTTCTTCTGGACGTAAAAGTGTTTTCATTGTCTAGGCTCAGCCAGAGCCAGGTATTTTGGGGCTTTTTAAAGGAAGTTAAGACTCATGTTTCAAGTGGAAGTCCAGAAACGTCATCACCATTCTCACAAATTGTTCGTGGGCCCACTGACACTTGGGGCTCAGCGGTCTTCATGGATGCAAACTCTTGTACCAACAGAGGAACTGGTGCTGCTTTGAGGATTTGTCTCTATAATGATTAAAACATTGCCTTTAATTACTCCAAGTTGGGTCTCATTTGAGCAGCTAATGGCTCTCCTTTCCCCAGCTACCACTTCAGGAGGGTCCCAAAGGTTGTCCAGAAGGTTAGAGGTGGAGGGAAATGCTTAGACCTTATACTGAAAGCTATGTCTTCCCTTTGTAGTGCATGTAGATGTAGTATCTCCAAAAATCCTTGGGCAATGAAAATTTTACATCTGGCTTCCAAAAAATTAAGCTGGTCCTTGAAACCACCTTTCTTAAAATACAAAGTCAAGATGGGGACTGGTAGTAAAAGGAATTTGCTAGTGGATTATTCAGCTGTTTCGAGAAAGGCAGAGCCCTTGGACATAGGTCAGGGCTCTAAGCCGACCTTAACAACCTAACATAAATATACCTGGGACAGCTGTGGCTAAGGAATCTGACTGGATTTTGAGTTCCCCAACCTTACGCTAATATTAAGAAAACTAATTTGCTTGCGTTTGAAAAGCAATGGATGCTTTATAGTGAAAAATTTAATGTTTTTAGGAGATGCAGGGTGAGGGAATGGAGAGATGTCAGGAACAGCAGCTGTGAGGTCAAACTGCTGCTTTGTGACTGGCATTACCTTGGGTAAATTCCTTCATCACTCTGAGCCTCAGTTTTTCTCCTCTGCACAGTCAGACTAATGATACTTACAATGTGGGCTTCCTAAGAAGCAGTGAGAACACTGATGTATATGAAAGGAATTAGCCCAGCAACCAGCAGGGTAAGGTCTCAATGATGTTAGTTTTCCAGAGTTACAGATAGGGAGGGAAGGAGGGGAGGGGAGGGGAGGGGAGGGGAGGGGAGGGGAGGGGAGGGGAGGGGAGAAGGGAAGGGAAGGGAAGGGAAGGGAAGGGAAGGGAAGGGAAGGGAAGGGAAGGGAAGGGAAGGGAAGGAGGGAGGAAGGCAATATATCGCCATGAAATTACTTCCTGGGTAGGTGAGGGTAGGCTCCAGTAGGCAGGCTCCAGGCCGTGCAAATATTTGGGAAACAATGGTCCTGGGAAGGGGTGGAGTTACCTGGAGGAGAAGCTGAAGGTGCAGTATGGTCCTCGCAGAGCAGATAGTCCGAGCGGGTTCCTGCTTCTACACGTCTCGCACCCCACGTTTAACCCTGGCAAGGCTGGGCTGTTTTGGGAGTCAGCCCAGTATTCCACCAACTCCATGCCCTTCTCTCCTCTGCTCTTCTTCTCTTCCATCCCTTATGCCCACTTCAAAACTCAGATGGCAACTCTGCGCTTTCACGCCTGGATTTCCTAACACATCCATTATTTTTCTGCAAATTTATATATACGGATGGGGTTGGAGTTGCACTTTGCAGGCTGCTGCTGGTTGCACAATAAGACAATGACAGCTAAGTCAGTCTGATCTCAGTAACAGTGACACAGGGAAGGAGATGACTACCATGCCTGAAAAATGATGCTGCCAATGTTTGAGGTGATGGCTATCGTAAGACTGCTAACAGGTCACTCATCCACTCCACACTACTGAGTAACTATGCTAAGACACAGTCCTTGCCCTTATACCACATGAGAGAGATGGAAAAGAAAACAGGCAATGATCATATGATCGGTGTTGAGATAATTCGCATGAAGCCTTTAGTACAGAGTGCCTGGCCCAGAGTAAGAAGTGATTCAAGCCAGTGATTATTGATGCTATTGTCTTCATTACTAAACACTTGGTACTTAACCCCATCTTGAGGGGTCAGGGAAGCCGGAAGCAGCAGATGGTCTAAGCTAGTTGTAGTAGTGGTGTAGGAGATTTGATGTTGGCGATACAGTGGGCATGAGGATAGTAGACAGTGATTATAAAGAGAGAGATGATGATATAAAGCTATTTCTATGGAGGCAGCCAAAGTGGGGCTGGTGATGGGAATGAAGAAGAAACACTGGAAACACCATCCTAGCACCTTGCTGCGGCTTCTCTCTCTTCATGCTTTCCCATGGTTAGCAGCTTTCTGGGCTCTAGATGCAGTCCTGACCTGTGAGTGCATCCCAAAGACCTGCCATTGGACCAGGAGGACCTTGGCTCTTTTGTCAGGGAAATGGGGACAGGGTACAAGATGGCTTTGCTACTTTATTTTTTTTTACAGAGACAGAGATAGACAGGGACAAACAGACAGGAACGGAGAAAGATGAGAAGCATCAATCATTAGTTTTTCATTGCAACACCTTAGTTGTTCATTGATTGCTTTCTCATATGTGCCTTGACTGTGGGGCTACAGCAGACCGAGTAACCCCTTGCTCAAGCCAGCAATCTTGGGTCCAAGCTGGTGAGCTTTGCTTAAACCAGATGGCAACCTTGGGGTCTCAAACCTGGGTCCTCCACATCCCCGTCTGACGCTCTATCCACTGTGCCACCGCCTGGTCAGGCAGCTTTGCTACTTTAATGGCTATCACCAGAACAAACAGATCTGCACAGGTATAAATTTCCAGAGAAAATTATACAACAAGGGGAATGATTTCCCAAAGCTTATAATTGTTACTATTATTATTATTTTTGAAAGAAACAGAGTCAGAGAGAGGGACAGATAGGAACAGATAGGAAGGGAGAGAGATGAGAAGCATCAATTCTTTGTTGAGGCATCTTAGTTGTTCATTGACTGCTTTCTCATATGTGCCTCAACCGGGGGACTCCAGCAGACTGAGTGACCCCTTGCTCAAGCCAGTGACCATGGGGTCATGTCTATGATCCCATGCTCAAGTCAGTGAACCTGTGCTCAAGCTGGTGAGCCTGTGCTCAATCTGGCGAGCCTGTGCTCAATCTGGCGACCTCGGGGTTTTGAACCTGGGTCCTCCGCGTCCCAGTCAGGTGTAATTATCTGTTTTTTAAGTACCTCTTCCTTCATCCCTTCTCCTTATAAAAATCTATTATTATAGTTACACATTAGCAAAAACTCAAGGCTTTTTCAAAAACTCCTAACGAGATCTGGCATCCGTTCAGTACGTTGAAAAGGGAGTGAATTAGAATCGCAGTCATGCGAAATTGTCTCCTGTCAGCAGGATGGCGGGAGCGCAGCAGGCTTTTGGGGAGGAGGGCAGGCGAACTGCTCAGAGAGCCATCTCTCTCCTTGCTGCTGGGTCTCTCTTGGAGAGGCTACTCTCCCGGTCTAGATGGCAGTCAAACGGTAACAGGAAATACTGGATGGAGCTGAAATCATGCAAGAGTAGCGGAGGCTCAGGCTGAGCATGGAGCAAATCAGAGGAAATCACAAATGGAGAGATGTCACAGTGAAGGAAAAAATAGTCAGGAGGGCTCTGCCTGCTGCTCTGACAGCCGTTTCATGCAAAACACTTCTCCTTTTCTTCTCTGGAGGAATGCAGATTGCACACACTTAGGCATTCACTTCCTTGTTCTCGTCTTCATTCCTGGATTCGATTCTCAAGACAGTCAATGAATAATTAAACTTTGCCTGCATGCCCAATACGAGCAAATGCACTGGGATCAGTATTTTGAGGACTGAGGTACTGTTCCTTCCCTGAGCTGAGACAGCCAAGCCTGGGACATTGAAGGCTCCCATTTCGGGTCAGAGCAGAAGAGTCACAACACGGCACCACACTGAGTATCTTCACAGAGTGTGTACCATTTTCACTGCTGCAGTGCCACTCACAGGATAAAGCCAACGCCATTGCAAACAACCAAACTAAGAATGCTGTTTCTATGTACATGGAATTTGATTAGTTTACCCATCTCTCAATTTTTTCTTTGTTGTTAAATTTAGGGGACTATCTATCTCACTAGACTGTATGTAGATTACCCTGGATAAGATGTTAAGGTTCTAGCTTAATTACCATGGTGTCTGACACACAATAAAACCTCCATTAGTATGTTTGCCTATTTGGGTCAAATATTAAGTCAACCATTCAACAGAGTATTCTTTAGGAATAAATGATTTTGTAGCTCCTATTAGATGGCATTTTGATAGTTAACAAATTGAAGAATTGCAGAGTAGTAGAGTTAGAATGGAGGTCTCTAACACAACTCTACCTTTTTTCTTTTCAAAAGAATAAACTGAGGCCTCTAACTTTTTCAAAATCATGATCTAGTTCCTTTCTATCCAATCGCCATGCCCCTTCTGGTTGTAGAGACGAAGAAGAGACAATAACAGGCCAGCAGAGAAACCTGGCTCAGGTTTCACAAGAGGGGAACACAGGCCTCAAGGCCGCTCCGCTGGCTCATCTGCCAAACAGCGAGGGAAGTGGTCCCCGCAGAGCCCCGAGGACCACGTGAGATGATGTTCACGGCAAGCTAGACTTGGAGGCAGCCTAAGGGTTTGAGTCAGAGGAAATCTGGAAGAGCACTGCCTTCAACTGTCTCTGACTGACTGTCCAAGCTACAAATAGTCTGCAACTCTGTGTCATAATCTTATCTGCCCTCTTACCAGGTCTCACTAGGTCTTCCCTGTCAGGCCTTGGGATGAGCCATTCCTTGTGACTGGCTGCTCTTCCCATCCTCATTCATCAGAACTGGAACCCACGCCTCGAGATTAGAGTCTAATCGCCTCTTCCAAGCCTTCCTCCATGGCCCTCAGGATAAATTAGATGATCCTCTTCTGGGTACCACCCATATCCACTAATAAGCATTGATGACCTTCTCTCTTCTCTACTACAGACTATACGACCTTGTAAAGACTCTAAGTTCCTAGTATGAGAAACTATATCTTATTCATCTGCATATTCCTAATATCCAGATAGGCCAGTGGCTAGCACATTGAAGGATATTATATTTAATTGACAAACAAAAACAAAAACAGAATGAATGAATGGGTACACTTGCTTATACAAGAGAACAGAAAACTGAACAGAAAACAACTTGGGGATAGTATGACTTACTAAGTGGAGGGTATGGCAGTCCATATGGTGTTGTCAAATGCTCAGCATGTATGCGTGTGCACACATGTGCATGTGCACACACACACACACACACACACACACTCTCTCTCGCTCACTCACACAGACTTGGCATGTGCTATTATAAACTCCAGAAAAGATGTCATATCCACTCTGTCATTTACCTAATGAGGCCCTATAATTAGAGTAATGGCCTTGGTTCTAATTTCAAAGAAATGCGAGGGAACAATCCCAGAAAAAAGTTATAAGAAAAAGGGACATGCTATTCTTTTAGTCCTTCCGATATCTGGTTGGCATTTTCATCTGGATCCCTCAAGCCCTTCCCATTAGTGAGACCCATCAGTGGTTCAAGGGTGGCAGTTAATCTGCTCCTTGCTACTTGAAGTCTAGCCAATCCCTGATCTCATCACTCCCTCCCTTAGTTGCCTGCAAGTGGTAAAGCAATTACATCCCATACCATTTAGCCTCTCAAATTTAGTGTGTTCAAGAACTTTCGGTCCCCCCAAACCCATTCTTTTCTTGTCTTCTGATTCCTCTAAAGGCCACCAACTCTTATCTAGACGCTCATGCCCCTAAATGTACAAGTTACTCTTAAACCCTATGTTTCTGACACCCTGATACTCAGTCGGTCATTAAAAGCTGATTCTGTCTCTACAATTCTGTCTCTACACACATCCCAGTCTGTCTTCCCCTCTCCAGCTCCTCTGGAGCATTCCCTCTTGCCTAGACTGCTGCTTCCATTCTTGACCCCTTATGTTCATCTTCCACAGAGCAATCAGAGTAATATTAAAAAAGAAAACAAAGAAAGAAAGCAAATCAGGTTTGCTCCCCTGCTTAAAACCCTGCACTCTTTCCTGCCACTTGGAATAAAATCCAAACTCCTACCACCGCCGAGAAGCCTGTCCACACTCGGTGCTGCCTCTGTGTCTGAACTCATCTTCTATCTGTCTCCCCTTTCCCACCATGCTCTGGCCAACACTGCTCTTTGCTCTGTTCTTTGTGAACCACTGGGACGTTCCTGTCCCAAGGCCTTTGCCCTTGTCATTCCATGCTTCTGTCCCACTCTTCATCTCGCTGGATTCTTCTCATAATTCAGATCTCAGCTCAGGTGTCACCTCCCTAGAGAGATCTCTTTTGACGGGTTACCTAAATACAGTAGAAGCCCCCAGTTCTTGTCACATTACCCTGTTTGGGGTTACGGGGAGCACTCATGCTCTGTTTGCCTATTGACTTGTTTGTTGGCAGCCCTCCCCGCTGGAATGTGAGCTGAGCAACGGGTGGGATCTGATCTGACTTGAATGGCGCCGGTGGCTAGCACAGTGCTTGACATACAGTGGACCTTCGACAATATCTTGGGATGGACGAAGGAATAAATGCTTGAACAGAGTCATGCATAAGAAACCAGGGACTGGTTCTAGGATGTACCTTCCACTACTGTAGAAAGTATAATATTAAAACAAAAGGAACACTTTGTGCATACTACTACAGGAACAAGGGAACGCCAATTCTGTCACTTTGACAACAGGGCTCTGGCCTCTGGCTTCTCCTGTTTGTTCTCTGGTGATGGACACCCTATCTTTGCAGAGCATGTAGCTAGGGCAAGGAGACATCACAAATGTACATCTTACACAGCAGAGGTCTCTTTACCCACGTCCTTGCTAACTCTCTTCTATGAAAGACCCTTTTGATTGAAAGTAGTCAATGTCTCCTTGGTCAGGTCACAAATGGTAGAGATCATTATTTCTGGTTTTGGTAGACCCATAAAACCCCCAAATGTCCCTGTTACTCTTGATCCGTCTCCCTTCCACACCCTTACATCATGTCAATCATTAAGAAATGGTGATTCTGTCTCTAGCATGTATCCCAACAACCCATGCTGGTCTGAAGGACTGGGTTAAGTCTAACACTAGAATCTCATCCCTTCTTGGTCAGATAAGGGTCACACAGGATAATACTAACAGTTAATGTTTAGATGAAACATGCTCTGTACGTACCAGAAATTATTCTAAAGCACTTCCGTGTCTTAACTCATTTAATTATCACAACAAATGTATGTGCTATTAGTGTTATCCTTGTTTTCAGAGGAGAAACTCAGGCCCAGTAATTGCCCAAGATCACACAGGTAGTTAATGGTAGAGCTAGGATTTTCACCAAAGAGGGTTAGCTTTGGGGTACTTGCTCTGAACCATTATGCTACGGTGAGAACAATGAAGGGTGTCAGATGACATGTTTTAAGACCAGGGTGAGCGGTAAGGGTTCTGGAGGAGCAGCATGGTGGGAAGTGTAGGGGAGCCTGCCCGGCCATGGCCCACCCCGATTCTCTGCAGGGCCACGCCCAGGTCGGGGAGCCTGCCCGGCCACGCCCACCCCGAGTCTCTGCAGGGCCACGCCCAGATCGGGGAGCCTGCCCGGCCACGCCCAGATCGCACTGCAAGTGCTGTCCCGCTACTGAATACAGGGGTCAGGGAAACCAGACCCCTTCTGAGGTGACAAAACCGACAACATAGACATAGCCAAAGAGACAAAGCTATGAGATTAAAAGTATAGGAAGGGGGAATAAAACAAAAACAAACAAAAAACCCCCACTGTATTGAGCTGCCAGCCAGCAACAGCAGGAAAGGGGAGTGATACCGGCGATAAGAACAGCGCTTACCTTCTGGACAGAACATGACTTGCTGACAGAACTCCACGACAGGTCGGAAAATGGGAGGTGGAGAAGGGAGACAGTGTCGTAAAAAGTGAGAGCGAACCTCCCTTAACCCGAGCCATTCTTTTTGCAGCAAGCGATTCATCCTGGATGGCCAGACTCTATTGTCCTCTCCCCTTAGCATCTTAACCTCAATCTTCTCATCCATAAAATGGAAATAATTCTTATCATGTTAATGAAACTAGATAAACTTAGTCAAGCATCAGAATCCATCAGGGGAGCATCGTAAATCTCCCTTTAAACGTCCGAAAGCCTTACAAATGCAGAGTTATAGGAGTGGGCCCCCAGAAGTTGTGTTTCCCACTGTCTCAAATGACTGTTCAGGCAACTTGGTTTGGGGGACTCCCTGCACTCAACTCAGCTTGTCCAGCTGCCTCCCTGGCCCCTGGCAAGTGCTCGACCAATGTTTGTTTCCTGTCTCCTTTCTAAGTCATTGCAAAAACAAGGTTTTGTGCCACTTGGGTTGGAACTGTCACCAGTATCTACTTCCTCATTCTCCATGGTTGTTCATGTATCTCTTTCTCCTTTTTCACAACTTGAATTTGTTCATTATTCTTCTGCAACCACTAATAACAGCATTTAGGGAGAAAGAAAGAGCCTCAACATGATGATTTATCCAGAAAAGTGGAATGGCTGTACCCAGAGAGGATGAGTGCCAGCATCAATGGATATTTATGGGGAAACTGCAGATTATAGCTCTGCTCATTAGAGATGCGGTAGTTAAGGTTCTGTGAATATTAATGATCTGTATTAGAGGAATAATGATAGACTCAGAGCAGTTAACAGATACCACTGAATCACATTTTCTTACCATGCAACAGATCGCCGAGTAACCTGATTTATGCCCACGATGGAACACGCATGCATCAGTGCACCTGCATCTCGGGCTAGTTCTGTTGTTGCTTTAGCACAGATAGTACAATTGGCAATGAGTTTTAGGAACAAGATGGATAGATCCTTCCTACCTTCTGTTTGAAATCTCACTGTGTTCTGGTCTCAAGGTAGCTCGGCCCAGCAGAAAGAGCATTCGCTAGCTTGCTCGGGACCTACACTCTGGTTTGCCTAAGACAGCTCCTGCTGCTGCCTAGTGTCCTGCTGTCACTGTTAACAGGGAACCCCCTTTCACTTTCAAAAGTGACCCAGTCTGGATGATAAACTAGGGCATGCTAGTTTTCAGGTAAGAGACAGGTGGATTAAATTCTTAGGGATGCCTCTTCTAACCGTGCTAAGTGATTTAACTTCTCTGATTTCTAGTAACGTTACAGTAGAGAAGAGACCTATGCCTCGTGGTGGCTGGGGAGAGTCCTGAAGCCGTGAATTAAGTGCCTGTCACAGTCCCTTGCTTGGGTGCCCAACGTTTGGTAGTTACAATTGTGTGTTATCCCTGCCCCATTGCATGGCACTCCCTGCAGGTTTGGCTCCACCACGGGTTCTTGGGTTAAATTTGATCTCGTTGACAATATTGCTTGGGCATGGAGAACTGAAGGTCCCCAGCCCCTTACTCTGCACACCAATATTCCTCTTTCCAGTAGACTAAAGCACCCCAGTGCTGGGCCAGGTCTTACTCATCCTCATATCTCTTGAAGCACTTGGTACAGTTCTGTCCATAAACTAGCTCATAAAAGTAATGATGGTGAACATTTACTGAGTACTTACTATAGTAAGTCAGGTGCTGTTCTAAAGGTTTCACATGTACTACCTTATCCAAGGCTTCAAAAGAACTGTATGAGGTAGGTGTCACAGTCATTATCCTCATTTTACAAGTGAACACACCCAGGTGCAGAGAGGTTTAAATCAGCATCTAAGGTTACACCACTGGTAACCGAGGGAGAAAAATTTCAAGCCCAAGTAGTATGGCTACAAGGTTCATACTTTTCATTTCAATACCATGCTGCCTACCAAATACTGAGTGCTTATTCTGTGCCAAACACAACAGAAGTCATATTTGTTATCTAATTCTCACAAGACCCAGGGAAACAGCTCTACTAGTGTTAAGTAGTCATAAAGAAGAATCCATAAGATAAAACACCTTACCGAGTCACAGAGCTGAGAAGTGCAAAGCTCCGACTAACTTCACATTCTCCCTCTGCTGTTTGACTGCCTCCCAAAGAGTAGGTGGGCCATCTGGGTTCATGAAGCCAGTTACAGAATCCCAAAGCCTCTGCTGGGAGCTCTAATGCAAATGCTCTCCTTGTCTGACCTCCTCACTCCTCCCACCCAAGGTATTAACTAGTGGGTTCCTTTGACAGTGGTTTGCATGCTGCCCTCTCTGCATCCCTCCCCTTTCAGTAACTTCGTCCTTCAGAGTGGGTAGGAGGGAGGGCTTCTTGGTGTGTAGGCTTCACTCCACCTTCCATCACATCTCTTCTTTCCTCTGTTTGTCTGCAAGGCTACCAGGCATGTTTCATTTGTATAAAGGTTCATGGGTTTTAGAAAAAGTTTGAAGACCATTCCTCTAGGAGACCACTGGTAGGGATTTTAGCAGAGGAACGAAGCAATCATTGTTATGTCCTGACGTGACTTTTGCCAACACACAACTGAGCAAACAATAGAACAGGCAACTGCTTATGCAAACACTGAGCCCCTTCCGCATTTGCATTTGTGGGAAACAAGTTTCAGGAATGATTTAACAGTGAGCCACCTACGACGACTCTGTTTGATTCCATTCGCGATAGCTCAGTTTATTAACCTTGGGAGAAAGAAGCGGTTTATTTAGAATGATATAATGACACCACTCAAAGGAGAATCAGGACTGAGATCAGAGAGGAAGATGGAAGGGATCATGACTGTCTCTGGCAAGACCCCGAAGACAGCGGATGGGAAGGTGGATGCACAGACACGCTCAGCAGTTGGAGACGTAGAACAGCAGGCATGGGAATGACAGAGCTATAGGGGAGGAGACATGGCCATCAGTCCCCATCGCCTAGTACCTGACCTCCCAAAGCTTGCCACCTCGGAGGTAGCTGAGACCTTGTGTTTGTCTCATCCCGACATCAGCCAGATCTTTCCAGATACACCTTGGTCATCTACTCAAATTTCTCTCTCTCTCAATTTCTCTCTGCAGAAGAAATTTCCCTCAGTCTAGACCTACAGTGGTCCTCACTTGTCTGCCTCTTGACCTCTTTGCCCTCAGCCCCATTCCTGCCATCTCCCCGCTCTGTGCTGTGACAGGAGCCAATCCCTGAGAACTGCATTGCCCAGGCTCCCTTGCCAACACCCTTGCACTCGAGTTTGGCCAGCTGGAGGCAGTGGTCGGAAATGGACGGTGGGAGGAAGGGAGCAGCGGTGGATTTCTTCCCAGCTTCCTTTCAGCAGTATTCAGGCAGTGGTTGGGTCTCTTCCATGGCTTTAGTTTCTGCCAGACAGATCATCCCTCCATGGTCCAGGGCCCCCTAGACAGTACCCCATGTGGCCCCAGGACCTGACAGTAATGGGATACTGACAGCCCCAGTCCTTGGGCTCTGTAATGCCACCTCTTCCCTTTGTCCTTCCCACCCTGGGGATGGCTGTGGCTTTTGACTATTAAACATGTGGGTTGCCTCACTGTCCCGTTTGCTTTTCAGCTCTTCCAGCACCTTTGTAACTAGTTCCCCACATTGAAGTCCCTGGATCACACTGATGTGGGCTCTGTTTTCTTGACTCCATCCTGATGGATACACAGGGATAATTCCGCAGCCTCCTCATGGTCTCCCCACCTGCCCAGCCACCTGCCACAGGCCACCAGAGTGATATTAAGAAATGCATTTCTTGGGTAGTGTCACCCCATCGCCTGAAAAGCATCAGTGGCGTCCTAGCCAACCCCAGCTTCTGAGCACCACCTTCGGGGCCCCTGGCTCACTGGGGCTGGCCTCCCTCGATATCCTTGTTTCTGCCCCCTGAAGTCATCCTGTGGCCCTGCTACCCCAAACTACTCATCACCCCTGGGATAGGTTCGGCTTTTCCACATTTCTGTGCCTTTAAACATTCAGGTCCTTTTTTCTGAATGCTGTTTCACCTTTCCCCAGTGCCAAGCTCCCATCATCTTTTAAGACTCTATCCCAACTCCATCTCCTGAGTGAAGACCTCACCAACTTCTTTTAAGAAAAGTTTACTGGCCTCCACTATGGTCCCAGAGCATCTCATAGACAGCCTCTTACAGCCTTAATCATTTGCCTACGTCTACCTTCTTGTTGAGATCATTAAGATTCTTAAGCCTGACCTGTGGTAGTGCAGTGGATAAAGTGTCGACCTGGAATGCTGAGGTCGTCGGTTTGAAACCCTGGGCTTGCCTGGCCAAGGCACATACGAGAAGCAACTACTATGAGTTGATGCTTCCCACTCCTCCCCCCCCCTTCCCTCTCTCTCTAAAAAAGATTCTTAAGCAGCAGTCTTCAGAAGTATTCTTCTTCTTATCTCTAGTGAGTAGAATGTTGTTTGGCAAATAGGAGGTTCTCTATAATTATTTGCCAAATGGATGGATGAATAAATAAATAAATGAATAGAAGTTGTAAGAAAACTCAAAAGAAGAAAGACTTTCTAGCAACTGGAGCTCTGAGATTGCAAAAATAATGAAGGTCTGTCCCTGCAGGTATGTGAACCAAAGCCAAAGAGTCAGGAATGTTTATCTGCACTCACCACAAACGTTCTTGAGGGATTTTTGCACTGCTGGGGAGGCTGAGCCAGACAGCGTCTGGTAATGTTTCCACTTGCACTAGGATTTATGGGAACTCAGCATTCTATCTCAGGACAATTTATAAGTGCAGCTAAAAGAAAGCCCACTTAAGAAACATCAAAACATCGAAATTCTATTTCATTTGTAGTAATACACAGACTGAGAGTCCTTCCCCTCACTTCGGGACGACCTCCCCTTGTGTGACAGCTATGTTAACTGCGGTGCGATAATTATAATTTCTCTACAATGTGGTGCTTAATGAGGAAGTGAAACCGACAAATGTTCAGACTAGATTTAATCCAATTATGCAACATCTTGATCCAGATTTCAAACCAAAGGAAAAACTAACTGCTGAATGGTGAACGAAAATTTATTTGCCATGAAAGATTGGTGGGGGCGGGCAGGGGATGGTTAGGGAACAACTGTCCAGAGAAATTCTTCACACTAATGGATTGACTCCTCCTCCATTTGCAGCAGAAACACGGAATTCACTCTAGGGCAAGGAAAATCAACCGAATACTGATTGCTGTGGGACTGGGGTCCTCTTAAAGCAACGCAGGTGTTTGGAGGACAGGAGACAGAAATCAAAAGTGAGAGGCTTTCTGGTTTTCAGAGACGGGCAGCTTGCATTGAGATTTGTTCTTTGTGATTCACAAATACCATTTCTATAGCAGAATGGTGAAAGCAGTGTGCCATGCAGAGAGAGGGTTCAGGAATGAATCAGACATGGGCAGAACTCATGGAACTAAATCTAAAGGAGGAGAGAAATGTTCACAGCCAGCAACCAAGTGCTGGGCCTCCTGAGGCCTAAGTGCTATTACAAATAAAGACTCACAATGAGTAAGTGGTTAAAAGGTCTGAGGCCTGAGTAGTGATTCTGATTCTTAAAGGCAGTATGGTTCAGTGGAAGTCGTGTGGCTATCTGAGTCAGAACAACCTATAATTCAAATTCTGGCTCTGCCACTTACCAGCTTTGCCATAAGTGTGACCTCTAGAAGCCTCTGTTTCCTTATTTACATGACAGCTACCTCCCAAGATTATGATTACTGGTAGAGGAGGCGAGACCAGAACCTCGCCGGTCCAGGGCACAGGGCAGATGTTCAATGAAGTCTACCTGCCTTTTCCGCTGCTAAGTCAGTCTTGGACTCTTAGTACGTACATATGGCTAGTGCCTGACTCTATAAAATAAAGAAAGGAATTGAACGGAGGCCTGGGCTTCCTTTCTGCTCAGGATTTCTATCAGTTTATCCCACTGTGGCTCCTTTTCAGAACACAGCAGAAAAGATGCAGAGCTCTAATGTCAGGCTCCCCAGAAGGTAACTAAGGAGAAACAGATTTTCTAGGCACCTACGCTGTGCCCGATGCTCGCTCAGGGAGAAGACCTGGTTAGTATACTTGGTAAGCTTCTTTCCAACCAGAGCACAGACTTCACTGCCAATGGCACAACTTGCTGCTCTGCACTCCAGAGTGGGTGACTTTAATTCCAAGGTGATAATGATGAAGGTAAATATGGGCCTCTAGGGTACGTGGCTTGGCAGCTGAGATACTGGGAGCAAGACAATGGTGAGCTAAGTAAACACTTGACCAAATTAATATGGGGACAAATGGAATGAGACAGTAGATAAATCATTCTGAGGCCCATGATTGCAGTCCTCCTTACAATATAGATATCCCTTATAGAACCATTTACCTGCGGCTTGACGACTCCTAGGGACAGAGACCTCACTACTCAGAGAGGCTGAACTTTCCTCTGACAATCAGCACAGACGGTCTGAAACTTCTTCCTTATTCTGAGCCCTGATTCTTCCTCTTAGACCTTTCTCTTCATCATGAGATATCCCATAAAACAAGTGGAGGCAGCTAATACACAACGTTTCTCAATCTTTCCTTTCCCAGGGTCTAGAAAAGCAATGCTCACTGTCACAGAAGGTGCCTTCACAATGCCTTGTGTGTCTGTCACCAAATCCCTGAGAAGTTGGTAGAAGATGGTCGTTTTCATTCAGGAAAATCAATCTCAGAAAGTCAAAGTGATCAACAAAGACGACACCCAAAGCGAGGAAAGACTCTCAAGGGGGTCTGATCATTCCTTTCAATTTCTGAATCCATGTTTCATCAAAAGGAAATTAATGTTGAGTGAGTCCAGTTTATCAATTTGACGACCTGTGTCCTTCCTATTTACCACTATGTCAAACTTTTAAGAATCTCTCTTTTAAAGGCCCTCAAAATACTGAGTGAAGTAAACCAGAGAAAGCTAAGAACTGCATGATTTCACACATAGCTGGGATATATAACCGAGACCCATGGACATAGATAAAAGTGAAGCAGTTACCAGGAGGAGGGGAGTGTGGGGACATGGGGACATGACGGAGGGGGTGGGGGAAAGATATAAAGAGGGACAAATATACGATGACAGAAAATGATTTGACTTTGGGTGATGGGCACACAACATAATCAACAGTCCAAATGCTATAGAAATGTTTACCTGAAACCTATGTACTCGCTTATTGATCAATGTCACCCTGTGAAATTTAATTTTCTAAAATAAACAAATAAATAAATAAACTCAACTAAATAAAAATTAAGGTCCAAAAAATATCATTACAGATAATTTGAAAGTATTTTATGCCTAATACAACTATATTAAAGACTTTTAAACTGGGCAATTATAAGGTGAAGGATTCAAGATCTTCTCAGCCATATGAATACTGGGAGGGGATGGGAGGGGATAGGAGAAGAAAATCACCGAGCATTCCTCATACAAAAACGACATGGATAATACTAAGTTTTAGGTATGTGTCATTGAAACAGCTGACCTTCACAGTAAGTTTCAACAAGTTCAGTGTCAGCGCTTAAAGGGGTCTGAAAGGGGCCCTTCAGCAGCCTGTGACTGTACTGCTCCACTGGGGTCCTGCTGTGGAGCTGGACTCATGTTCAAGGGCAGCAGTGCAAAAAGCACTGAACAATGAATGCGGTGATGGGATGCTTCACACACACCTTCCTCCCCACTCAGGAATGTGCGTATTTGACAGTTTCAAAGAGGCGGGATATTTGTCTAAAGAACAGGAGCAGCATTCCCAGCTGGCAAAAAGGAAGACAGCCTGCATGTCAGTTTCTTCAAGATGGAAACTGGTGATAAGTCAATCAGCTTTGAGTGCTGCCAAGTACAGGAAGCATGGGCTCAGGAGGCAGAGGGGCCTCAAAGATCTGCCTGGAAGATGCTCCATGCCCCTCTGCCTATTCCAAACCTGCCTATCCTTCAGAGCATTGCCCCAAGAATACCCTCTTGCCTAAACCCTCGCTGTCTTTCCAGCCATCTAACACTTCCTGTCAGCAAGCACATACGCCATTGGATTTCAGAGATCCTGACATAAAAACTATACCCGCGTGTTTAAGATACAGGAGAGACTGGGCCCTGTGCAAAGCTTCTAGCTTCCCTGACTAGGAAGAGCTGAAATGTGTATTTGCAGGAGTGTGTGGGATTCATCTTTATCTTGGCTCAGAGTTCCTAGGAAAGGCAGGAGGGGACCACAGCATGGCCCTAAGAAGAAATCTGTTAGGAGAAGAGGACATTACAGGTCCAATGGAAATAAGCCACACAAGCATCATAGCGTGTTATTTGTGAAAGCAGAACCTTAACGGGGCTTGTGCAGTGGAGTGTCCTTAGTTTATGGGGAGGCTGGGCAAGCACGAGTGAGTGTGAGGGGGGAAGTAAAGAGACAGACTCAGCTTGTTTGCACCTGGGGCCAGCGCACCGAAACAAAGCTTTGTTCCCGTACGTTGATGCACTGAGTTAGGTGAGGCCAATAAGAAACAGTGATTTTTAATTTCTCCTACCCCAAAACTCTGGAATCCCTAATACATCAAATCTGCCACCTTACCGAGGCCATCTCAGTTCATGGAAGAGTGAAGACAAGCCAATGACTGAGGCTTTAGTACAGGGGTTCTAGACCTGATATTGAGAGATCCCACTAGCTTCAAGGCCTACAAAAATCTACATGTGCACACACTTTTTTTTTGGGGGGGGGGACAAGAGTCTACCATCAAAATCTCAGAGATGATAAATCCTAAAAAGAGTTACTTTAGAAATAGTGATGATTCAAAATAATCTCTGTTCTCAGGGCGCTCATGGAAAAGTAGGAAAAACACAAAGAATAATACAGTGTGTCCGTAAAGTTACGGTGCACTTTTGACCGGTCACAGGAAAGCAACAAAAGACAATAGAAATGTGAAATCTGCACCAAATAAAAGGAAAACCCTCCCAGTTTCTGTAGGATGATGTGGCAGCATGTGCGCATGCGCAGATGATGACGTAACACCGTGTATACAGTGGAGCAGCCCACGGCCATGCCAGTTGAGATGTGGATGGTACAGAGGAAAGTTCAGTGTGTTCTGTGGATAGCTAAATTCGAATCAGTGACCAAAGTGCAATGTGAATATTGGCGTGTTTATAACGAAGCACCACCACAGAGGGATGACATTACTCGGTGGGATAAGCAGTTGAAGGAAACCAGCAGTTTGGTGGAGAAACCCTGTTCTGGTAGGCCATCAGTCAGTGACGAGTCTGTAGAGGCTATACAGGATAGCTACCTAAGGAGCCCTAAAAAAATCTGTGCATGAGCCTACATCGAACTGCACTAAATAGGTATGGAACTGGGAGAGTTTTCCTTTTATTTGGTGCAGATTTCACATTTCTATCATCTTTTGTTGCTTTCCTGTGACTGGTCAAAAGTGCACCATGACTTTACGGACACACTGTATAATAATAGCTTGCAGCTACTGAATCCTCCTTCTGCACAAGCACTGTGCTGATTCACATTCTTAGGCTTATTTAGTCCTAATACAAAAACTCTTAGGCAGGTACAGTCATTAACCCCAAAGCGAAGGCTTTTAAGGAACCCGAAGACCAATGGTTCATAAGGACAAGTTAAAAGAAAACAACAATCCATCCTGCGCTGCAAAGAGGCATACAGAGGTCCCCCAGAGGGGCTGATGACGCTGGGTTGGGAAGGCTTCCCAGAGGAGGAAGAGCACTCACCTAGGATACTTGGCAGTCCCAGCTCAATGAGGACTGTTTACTGGTGCATCGCTTGTAACAGAAACACGTGGAAAAGTTCTCATTTAATCTAACACATACCCCCTGTTAAGGTTTTGACATAAATGTCTCCTTTCATCCTCCAAACATAGCATTGCTTTCTTTTTTACAGATGACGACATTGAGGCTTCGAGATAAAGCTGCTCAAGGACCATTCAGAGGGGCCAGGGTGAGCGCATACGCCGGTCGGACTCTGAAGACCAGGCCATTTCTTTTGGTGCTAGTTTGAGGTTTTCCTCAAAGACAGCCGGGTCGCTCACCAGGACTCTGTGAAGACACGGACCCAAGGAGGAAGAGACCCCTGGTCAGTTTCTCTTCTTGTGGGGGGCTGGAGGAGGTCCCCAGACTCCCTGCTGCCCTTGCACTACCTTGGCTGTATTTGTCTCTTGGCCAAAGAGCAGGTGGTGAGGAAGGCAGCAGGGAGATCACAGCAGGGTTTTCAGAGCATGGGAGGGATGCAGGGGGGGTGCCCTGGTCAGGTAGGCAGGCCTACAGGAGGAAGCCTAGAGGACAGGGAGATCCCGGCCAGCGAAAGACCTGGGGTATTTAAAGTACTTCTGAGCGGTTTAGGCAAGTGGGACCAACTTCCCAATACATATTCTACTTTCTCCTCACAACCACCTGGCCAGTTAGATCCAATAACCTCTTTGGGAGAGAACAGTGATACTCAGAGGGACAAGGAAACTTGTCACAAGTCCCACAGGTAGTAAGTGCAGGAGCCGACATTCCAACCACACACATCTGCACATCTGCCTCTCCAGTCGAGCCCGTGGCCTGTACTTGCTGCCTCTTTAAACATTTAGGAATGTTAAAATCACTCGTAGGAAAACCATCACCACCAGCAGATGCTCCTGGGACTCTGCAGGGACAGCAGGCTGGGAGCAGGCAGGCCTCGAGCAGCCCAGATTTTTCCCGCAAAACCTCATTGCTTTTAATGACTACAGAGAATTTCCATGAAAAAAAAGTGCCAAGGATTCTCATAAATTCCTACTACTGGGTAGAGTCACTTGTATATTTATTAAATGTCCCTAAAGCAGCTGGGTTGTGCCTGGCTTCCACATACCAGGCCCTGGGCTTGCGTCTGGTAGTACAAGGACCTCAGGAAGCTCCTAGAATGATGGGGAAGAAGCAGGACTCTGGCCCTGTGTGGTAAGGGCTATTAATAGAGGAATGATGGGGTGTGAGGGCACAAAGGTAGGGGCGCTCTGCTGACACTGTGGAGACGTCCAGAAAGCCCCCGAGAGCACAGAGCTTGAAGCTAAGCTGCGATGTTGGGGGGGGGGGCGCTGCAGAGAGTGGGAAGGGCAGCACTCCTTCAGGAAACTGTAGGTCGGCAGAACTGGACCAGGAGGCAGCAGATCAGAGATACGGGCTGAGGCCGGAATCCGAGTGTCCTGTATGGTGTATGGGCTAAGGAGCTTGGACTTTTCTTTCTTTTCTTTTTTTAGCTATTAAGCATGGAGATGGTGTGGCCAGGTTGGTTAACAAATTTGCCAAAGCAAAGTCTTCAAATGAAGCACGTTCCCTCACAGATCTAAATCAGTTAGGGAGCAGCGCGGCAACCTGGGACAAACTGAATTGTGGTGAGCTGTGTCATGGGGGCTGGACCACAATGAAACAGGAAAGACCAGTGTCTCAGTGACTATTGATAGAAGGCTCGGCTAAACACAAAGGCCACAGGGAGAAACATGGCTTTTTCTCTGAGCGGCACCTCGTTGCACAATCTCTACTTGCATTTCCAAACTTCTTGTTCCAAAAAAATTTTTTTTTTCATTAAGACTACCCTGCACTGGGTTTCAGAAGCAATTTTACGTGGGGGTTTCAGAAAGATACTGGCAGAGTGGGGTAGAGACACGGACACTCCACCAAAAAGAAATTTCACACGGGAAAGGAAGTGTGGCAAGGGGAGTGAGAATTAGACCAGAAAGACTCTCACTTGGAGAATCCAAAAGTTCAGCTCTGACCCTCAGGGAGGTCACCCTCACTGGGGGCTGGACCAGGCTTCCTTGCAGTGGCCCCACTGGCCTCAGCTCCATCAGCCAACTAACACAGAGCCCTGTAATCCCTCCTCTGAGCTCGGCCCTGACTCCCATCCCATATTTCCTTTTCCACGGTTTCTTTTCTCCAGGGCAAACATTTCCAAGTCCTTCAGCTACGCCTCATGGGATGGGGTTTCAAACCCCCTTATCTGATCTAGAAACAGGTAGGCGTGTCTTTATGTCTGCCATAGTGTGGGGTCTAGAACTGATGACAATGTTCTAGATAGAGTCACTTAGCCCCACAACAGCTCATCAGGGCCAGAGCTGGGATTCATGAGGGTCTGCATGACTTCAAGCCCATACTCCGTCCACCCATGGTTGAGCTGATTGAGATCAACAGTGACTGGATACTCTAGTTTTGTTTGTTTGTTTTACGGAGACTGTGGCAAAATCTCCTCTCCCCTTGCTTAAGAGCCTTTACTGGCTCCCCAGTTCTCCCATAATTATATACAGAGGTTGACTTCAAAGTGCCAACTGGAGGTCCTAAATGTAGGTCTGGGCCTGGAGTGCTTGGGGACAGTACCACAGAGTTCGAAATTTCCTTTTCCTCTCACATTTCCAGGACTCGCACCAGCATATGGGGTCTAGATACAGTGGACTCCTGGGTCCTCGGTAGGCCCACTACACACGGCCTTTTCCATGGTTTTCTACCCACTGGCTAGACCCTTATACACTTTAAAGGTCCTACTAGCACTTCTTTTATTGATCCTCTAAAACTCATCCACTTTCAAGTTAGATGGACAAATATCTTCCCAGAAAAGAGAGAGTTCCCTACCTGAGCACATATAAAACAATCTTTGGTTTCTTTTGTTTGTTTTTGGTTTTTTAGTATTTTTCCAAAGTTAGAAGTAAGGAGGCAGACAGACTCCCGCATGCACCCGACTGGGATCTACCTGGCATGCCCACCAGGGGGCGACAGTCTGCCCATCTGGGGCATTGCTCCATTGTGACCAGAGCTATTCTAGTGCCTGAGGGAGAGGCCATGGAGCCATCCTCGGTGCCCGGGCCAACTTTGCTCCAATGGAGCCTTGGCTGCGGGAGGGGAAGAGAGAGAGAGAGAGAAAGGAGAGGGGGAGGGGTGGAGAAGCAGATGGGCGCCTCTCCTGTGTGACCTGGCTAGGAATCGAGCCCAGGACTTCCACACACCTGGCCGACACTCCACCACTGAACCAACTGATCAGGACCTAAAAACAATCTTTGGATGAAGACTTTTGCCATAGAACACCTAAAACATGGTGGTTTGCACGATTCAACTCACTCCCACTTATGGAGCCAGACCTTCACCCAGACTGGTACCATTTTTCAGCCTCACCATTGTGTCCCTATACTTCCTTCCCTCTCACCCTCTGAGGTGTCGCATCATGCAGTCCCCAGCAAAGCCATGAGGGTTGTGACACTTATCCAGAAGAGGGTTCCTTTCCTGAGGTTGTTCACACATGAACCCTGGTGACAGCATCTGGCAGCAGAAGAGTAGTACTTACACTTACAGGTTGACTTTTTGGCACGTCATAAACACCTTCCTTCTTCTGGCTGGTGGGGACCTATGGGAAAGTCAAATTCCACACAGTGAAAACACTTGGCTACTCCACTGTGAGAGAACAAAGCAACCAAACCTCAACTCCAAGCTGCCTACATGAGAGAACAGCCCCCAGCTCCAAGGGGCTGTGATATCAGCAGGCCAGGCTTCTTCTCTAAGAAACTTGGGTGAGGGGCCGAGTGTGTGTGAATCATTTAACAGATATCTGCAGGTGTCTCTGTCCTCGGGCTCCTCACAGAATCTCAGAGCAGGACGTTGCATAGACCTCAGCCATTACATGGAGATCAAAACAACCCACTTTTCACCCAAGACAAAACTGAGGCCCAAAGTGATTAAAAACAGTTTCCAGATAAGCTTAAATTGTTTAACGCTAAGACTGAGATCAAGGCTATTTAAAATATAGCAAGTATCAAGGTTCTCATACAAAGAACCGCTTCTGTTGGGATCATGCACAAGCCAATGGATAATTACTAAAGCTTTTTGTTCAAGGGAAGGACCCAGAAATGGTATGAAAAGCATGAGGTTAGAATCCAGAAAACTTCAATTTATTTAAAAATATATCTATCTGTATCCACTCTCCCACTTTTCTCTTACTCATCTATCTGGTCTGATTGGGTCACATGGTAACAGTAACCCCTTAAACTGGCCACTTAGCTCCTCTGAGCTACACTTTTATAAAATGGGTGCTGTTGGTTTTGCTTCTCATCAGGATCAAATGAGAAAATAGACAGTAATAATCAAAAACTATCAGGCACTGCTATAATACTGTGAAATCTTAGAATGATAGTTTCTTTTATCATTAATGCATACATATTACATTAACTATATAATAATATACAACAATATTGTTAATTATATATTAATATATAACATATATAATATAGTGCATATAACATATTATAATATATAATATAACATATACATAAATATTAATATATAATTAATGTATTACCAATATATATTTTATATCATTAATATATTATATAATTATTATATAATATATTGCATATTATATATATTAATGTACTATATAACTAATATATATTATTTATTAATGCATATATATATAATATATATACACACATACTCATAATACATCAGCGCATATATTGAATACTTTTCTCATTTGTCATTCGAGGGCTTTGCACTAAAATGCCCAGACAGAAAGCAATCACTAGCTGGTCTCCCCCAGCACCTAGCAGAGCTCAGGTCACACCTGCCCTGGAGGGACCAGCCAGCAGTGGTTTCTAATTTTCTGAACCATGTCTTTCATCTGACTGGGAGCTCTTTTATAGCAGGGCATGCCCAACACCTGGTAGGCATTCAGTATATGTCTGCTGGCTAACTGTCCCATAGAAGAATGCGGGAAATGGTGAAGGAAAGAAAAAGCTTTCAGGCTTGGGCCAGGTAATCTCATCATCCTTCAAGAAAAAATAATTTGAGCTTAATCCTTGACTCCTTTTGTCATTCCCAATTTCATTTAACTTAAAATTCATATAATCACCCTAAGAAGTTCGTCTTATATCCCCCATTTTAAATAGTGGAAAGTGAGACTCAGAGATGTTCAGGAAATTTGCCCAGAGCTTCGTAGCTAGGAAGTGATCAGATTCAAACCCAGCTCTGTCTGGCTACAAACAAGACATTTATTACTGACAGTATGAGCAAACACTGGTGAGGCCCTTTCTAGGGGCCAGGCACTATTCTAAACACTTGTTTCCATACAGTCTCATGTAATCTTCAGGACAAGTAAATTAGGTAAGGATGACAACTGTCCTGTGTTTCAGATGAGGAAAATGAGGCCTGGAGAGCATCCTGCAGTTGCTGAGCAGGGGAGCCAGGCATTTGAGCCTGGGCAGACTGCCCTGTAACTACCATCTCACTACAGCTTGCTATACCTTAGCTGTATCTTGCCCCGGTTCCACCATCCCTACAGCTGTTTCGGGTGCTTCTTTTTCTTAGACATCACATTCTACACTCCCAGAAGCCCATGCACATTCTTTCAAAAAAAAAAGGGACTATGTGTGAGCATAACTGTGCAAAGATGCACGTTAGAGCTGCTCTTGCAAACCTTCGTTTGCAGGTAGCCAAAGAAGAATACAATTTCTTTGCTCTCGATAACTGGGCTCCATCTAAAAAGGAGTCCTCTAAGAATGCCTACAGAGTCCTTGTTAACGAGGGCCAATAAATTGCCAGCCCTCACTTTATTTCTACAAGCTCACCCTTTCCTGAGCAAAACGAACAGCGTTTCTCTTCCCCATAATTCACTGCTCACCGCGGGCACTTAGCAAGCTGCGCTGCCGCTGACTCTCAATTATCCCTGCAAATGGAGGGAAAGCGGTGGGATGGATAAACCCAAACTGTGCATAATTGAAAAAGCTTTTCTGCTTGGCTCTCCCATGGGTGAGATACCAATCTGCCTGTTTGTCCTTCAAGATTTATCTCAGCTGGGCCATCTTCCTGGGAATCCTTACCTGACTCGCCAGGCCTCATTTGGACCTTTCTCTGTCCTCTTGTAACCTCTGGTGCATCCTTTCATTAAAAAATAAAAGTTGCCAAGTACCGATTATCTCTGCCTGGAACAATGATGGAAAACAAGATGGACATGGCCCCTGACTGAACAGAGCGCCTTGTCTTGCTGGGGAGACAGAAAAGAGGCCCGCCGCGGCAGCAGAGTTCAAGGTGGTCTATCTTACAGAGGACTCGGGAGGCCACACTGCAGCTGCCTGGCCCTCCTCTGTCCTCACTGCTCTCCAGCTCGCTGTGGGCAGGCTATTTTCCTATCCTTGTCCTCCCATCTGGCAGTACTGGTTAAACAAGAAATGTCTATTATCGTACACTGACCCTGTGTGTGCTGAGGGCAGAACGCTGGCCGTCAGGCTAAAGGGACAAGGACCAGAAGGAGCTTTCTTTGGTCCTGGTTCTCCTCTCCCCTGGCTGGGCCAGGCAGCCTGTGGACCAGTTCAGTAACACGATGTTGTGGAGTGATAACAGTTCTAGATCCAAAGGGAGCAAGAGAGCTGGTTTCTACTCCTGGCTCTGCCACAGGCTGGGTGACCTCAGAGGTCACTTTGTTCTCTGACCTCAGTTTCCTCATCTGGTTGTTGGGAGCATCCAAGGAGTTGCCTATGAACTCCTGGAGGGTGGTGACCACGCTGTGGTCACTGTTACATTCACAAGGACCCGACACTTGCTACTCAATACATAATACCATTGTAAATAAATGAGTTAATAGATGTGAAACTACTCTAAAAACTAGATATTAATTACTGTACAGACAGAAGACTCTTTCAGTTCAGCAATACATTAATAGTGTGAAGAGACAATTTAAGGCTCGGGTGGCATAGGACTACACTTACACTTGACACGTTGTGAGTGATTAAAAATGATTTTTGAATGAACAAAACTGGAGAATGCCTGTATGGGAAGCTGTGATCTCACTCATGCAGGAAGCTGGTTAAGAAATTAAGAACTCCGCATTTAGAATCAGAGGCTCTGGCCTTGGACCCAGCACTTAAATCGGAGGACTTGATTTCCTTACATTTACAATGACTGTCATCGGAGCTGTTCTTATCTCACAGAGTCACCGGAAGGGTCAAAACTGAGTGAGGTGTAAAAACGCTTTGCACTATGAGGCTCTGTGTTGTTTAAAAGGGATGGCTGCCAACTTTTTCTGAGGCACGCAAAGAGAAAAACAATCACTATTATTAATCCAGTTTGGAAAATGAGACTGGTGAACCTCAAAGAGAGGGTCACTTTTACTCACGAGCCTCTGCCTCCCTGAGGCTGGCGTTGTCAGTAGCACAGTCAGGGGAGGCTGTCGCTTTCTGCTGGGCTCTCTGACATGATGCGGTGCGCAAGTCATGTGCTACCTTACTTAATGCACCATCATAAGTCACCCTGGGCAGCATCTGACACTGACACGTGGGGAAGTCACGGGAACTGACGTGTGCACAGAGCCGACTGGGTCCCGAGGGCTGTCCTCCTTGCTTTCCACCCCCACGTCACTTCTAGAAGCAGGTGACATCGTATCCCTATCTCCCAGCTCAGGAAATTGAGATCCAAAGGTTACCTACTCCACTCAAGGTCATACAATACGTAGTTGAAGGATGAGGTCCCCTGGCCTTTTACTTCATTCCTGGAAACAGGAGATGGGGTGAAATCTGCGTCCCGTTGCCATCTGCTCGGGAGGAGCAGCTCTGGGACACTTGGACGCCCTTAAAAAAATAATGAGGCTCCTGGATAGCTCCTTAAAATCCCAGACTTATCTTTAGGCCCAGAGTTTATCTCTTGTTAAGCAAATTGAGGCCTAGCCTGGCAACTGTAGGAGAGGAAAATTAAAATGAGCAGAGGCCTTTCCAATAGAGGGCAATAAAATATTCACTCTCTTAATGATGTGCCGGAAAGATCCAGAGGTCCCAACAGGTAAACCACAAGTGTGATTTTTAGATAGTGACTTGAAACACAGTATACAGCAGTGGTCCCAACCTTTTTTGGGCCACGGACTGGTTTAATGTCAGAAAATATTTTCATGGACCGGCCTTTAGGGTGGGACGGATAAATGTATCACGTGACCGAGACAAGCGTCAAGAGTGAGTCTTAGACAGATGTAACAAAGGGAATCTGGTCATCTTTAAAAAATAAAACATCATTCAGACTTAAATATAAATGAAACAGAAATAATGTAAGTTATTTATTCTTCCTCTGTGGACCGGTACTGGTCCGCGGCCCAGGGGTTGGGGACCACTGGTATATAGCATCTGATTGTGAAACTCAGCAGCAGCATATTCTGAGCTGAGAAGTGCCTCAGGACTAATCTCCTTCCTTACAGAGGTCAGAGCAGGGTGTGAGTGAGGAGCTCCACCTCTGGTCGCTCTGTGACCCTGTGACCCTCATATTCCTCCTCCGTAAGATGGAATTAATGGTTCAGGCCACATAGGGCTTTGGGAGGGACATTAAGATACTACATATAAATCCTTCTTCACAAAGTGGCCCACAATGAGCATTCAATAAATGTTATCAGAATCACACACACTGCTTCTAAGTCTTGCCACTCTATAAGCAAACCAACATGTTCCTCTAAATAATCGCGGGCCTATGATGAGGCAAGTAGTTGCAAAAAGCAGAAAAGGACACTGCTTGAGACATTTCTCAGTTTCATATACCCACTCTACAGATGAGGAAACTGAGGCCCAGGCTTGGTAGGTAGTACTAGTACTAAGATCCTCAGTCCACATTGGTACACTCAATGTGTGTAACTTGGATGAAGCCTCTTCTGTACTTTCTCCAGAGGAGCTTGTTTTATTCCCCCCTCCCCGCCCTGTGAGTCAGAAAGAAATTATTCTCCAATTTTGTCATTGGGGAAACTTGAGTACCATGCCCACTAGCCCACAGCCAAGGCGGTTGGTGACAGAGCCAGAACTAGAACCCAGTTCTCTACTTGCCTAAAACCTCCTCCCTGTAAAATCCTTCCGCCGCCACCCCCGTGACAGGGTATAGCTCAGATCCTGCTAACAACTAAGTCTAAATTCAGAAACCTCTGACATTGAAGGGTCTATTATTTTAAAAGGTGCTCTCCACATTGTATATATACTCTCTCACTCTCTCTCTCTATATATATATATATACACCACGGCTTTTTTATCCACTCGTCCTTTGATGAGAGTCTGAATGAACATTGAGCAGTACAGACTGGTAGTTACAAAATAGTCATGGGGATATAAAGTACAGCATAGAAACCAAAGTCAATAATACTGTAATAACCATGTGTGGTGCCAGGTGGGCACTGGAGACTTCAGGGGGACCACTTTTGTAAAGTATATGGTTGCCTAACCACTATGCTGCACACCTGAAACTAACACAAAATAATACTGAATGTAAACTGTAATTGAAAAAAAAATTTTTTTAAAGGAAAACAATAAAAAATAAAAGGTGTTCACTCTTCAGAGGCACACTGGTTAATGGTTCCTTTGGCCTCATACTCAGACACTGCAAGGTTGTACTTGAAAATCTGACACTGAAGACAAATATGCCACTTATCTGTCTGAAGACAGAAACTTTGTCAGTGATAATTTTAAACAAAACCACAAAGCACAACCTCACACTTGAATCCAATCCAGACAGATCCGGTGGATAGATACGCAATGTGGGCATTAGGGGTGCTGACTCCTGTACAGTTGAAAATCTGTATATAACTTTTGCCTCCCTGAAAACTCAGCTGTCCCTCAGTAGTCACCAGAATTGGTTTCAGGACACCCCTCTTCCCCCCATTCCTACAGCAGGTAGCAACATTGGCAGATGCTCAGTGCCTTATATAAATAAAATGGTATACAATCAGCCCTCGCTTCTGTGGATTCCCAAAAGACCGAAACAGTACCGGTGATTACTGAAAGAAGTCTGCGTGTATGTGGACCCATGTAGTTCAAACTCATATTGTTCAAGGGTCAACTGTCCTTAATTATTCTATGGAGCAGGTTTAAACTGAGCTGTTGACAGAGCTAACAGTATACTTCAATAACTTAGAATTCTGTGCACTTGATGAAAACTGAAAATCTATTTTATTTTTATTATGCAAGTAATGCATGCCCAAGGCAGAATAACAGACCACACAACTAAGTAAATTAAGAAAATTAAAATCACTTATAAAATACATTGAAATGTTTCCTACTTCTACAATGTTGACATTCAAGTTAGGACTAAGATTCTAATTAGTGAAAGCTTGGAGGTCGTCATATTTATTTGATGTGCTGCTAGGCTGCAATTACTCAAAGTCTTTGATGGAAATGCATGGGGGAAGAAGCATGAGTTGAGCCTTCACACACTTGCCTGGGTTTGATCTCCACTCTAAGTAGTTGGACAGCCCTGAGAAAGCTACTCAACTTCTCTGAGTCTCAGCTTCCCCTTGTCCAAGTGGGATTCAAGCACCTACTTTACAGAATACTTGTGAGAATTAAATGAGTTAAAAGTGTGTTCATGGTTTTTCAAATAAGCAGACATTTAAGAATCTTAATTTACATTCCCTTAGGAAGGGGTAAAACCTTTAGCTATATATTTTTTTCTTCAGTTAATTTTCCCAATGTTGTTTTCAAGTAGTACTTTTGAGTTTGTAGTGTGGTTAGCTTTTTAAAGAACTCCGATGAGTACATTCTTTTGAGAAACAAACCTTCCTGCTATATTATGGACAACAATTCTCCAGTGGATTACTTTACTAAAATAGAATATTTGATATCTGGGGTCAAATGAAAATTGTTAAGATCCATTAAGAGTGAGAACATGCTATCCAACTGGCCCTTAACCATTTCAATGATCAGGCATGAAAAACTACTGGTAAATTACGGGGAAACAAAAAGCCAGTTCATGTGGAGGCACTTTAACAAGCCCGGAAAGGCCAAACATGGAGCGTGTGAGGAGAGAGCCCTTGGTCCTTCAGGCCCGTCAGAGCATTTACTGGTGGTGGTGGTGGTGGGGGGGACGATGCTGAGAGAGAGAAGTGATTTTATACCTGATAAATGTTCTCTTCTGTTTCGGGATCACGGATTGGCTCGTGCCCAGCCTCAAACACAATGTACTATTACGGAGCGGCCAGACAGGAAAGGTCAGAGGAAAAAGAAAGAGGAAAAAAAGCATTTGGAATAAAAGATACAAATCACAGTGAGCATTACAGAAACAGGCACAAAGAGAAAATATCTTGAAGAGACAACTGAATTTATTGAAATACTAGTGGGCCTTGCACATTTCTGCCTTTTCCAAGGAAAACTGCAAATGTCTGACTGTCAGTCCTTAGTGAAGACTGCATGGGGCACGGCAGATCTGTCTGGAATTCTACCCTCCCCTTTCAGTGGCACTTATCCTGGTCGTGCCTGCTTGTGCTGGCATTCTGAGTGGGAATGACGTCTCCTGGGAATGCCTGGATCCCAACTTTGTAAGCTGGGAGTCACAGTGGTCACCTCCCTTTTCTCTTTAAGGTTCAGGTTCCTAAGCCAACTTTGAAGTCCTCAGAAGCCCCAAACTCCCCCAGTTAATTTACATTCTCAGTTTTAAATACTGGATATCAAATCTTCCATGTGCATGTGTCTGACTGTACAGGACTGGGCCATTTCAAAAGGCCACTAATCTTCATTCTCCGTGAGCGGGTTAGCCAGGGGCTGGGCTTAGAATATAACCAAATGCTCACCTCGGCACTCACTGCAAAGCAAGGGCATTGCTTAAGTGCATCTTTGACTTCTGTTTGCCTTATGTGCTCGATACTTCTTCGATGGCAACTTATCCACATTATCTTACCTTTTTAAATCCATATTATTTTAGTTTTGTTATAGTAACTTTCTGTGTGAAAATATGCATTTGCACACATGCATATGCAACACATACATATCTATAACCCATGTGTGTCCCAGTTAGAAATATAAATTTCAAGTTTTCACAACTTTTATGTCCAGTAAGTCCAATTTGGAGCTTCTTTCCCTCCATGGGAATAAGCATGGGGTGGGGGAGAGAGGCCTCCTCTTCCCTTTTTTCTGCATCTGCTTGAACACAGCACATACTTGAGCCCAAGAAGAATCATCTCTCTATGCACTACTGGGCCGCAGCCTTGCTGAGAGTGCAGCGAAAGCTCTGGGCTGGGATGTCTCTAGGATCCGCCGTCCCCTCCTCAGAACAGCCCCTAGGGCACGAGCTCTCTAGCCAGAGGGCAGCCTGGCCAGTCAGGGCTCTGAGAGGCTTCTCCACACAGCTTTTCTAAAGCTTACAAACCAGCCTTTGGCTTCGTGTTCAAATGCCGTCAAAATGTCAGTCCCCATCTCCAATTCTTAACTGCGAGAAACCACCTCATTATTCAGTCACTCTAATGAACTCGGAATATTCAAGAGACCCTTGAAAGCGTTCAGCTCTGGGATGAGATTTTTACAGATTGTAGAGGGGGCTGAGGCAGGGGCAAGAAGGGAGAAGCACAGCTCCAAATCCCACATCCTGAGGCTGGCCAAACTTCTGTTAGTTTTTATGGAAATTTGCTGCTGGAGGGGTTGGCAGCCCTCATCCTCGAGAAGCATCCTGGTCCCTCTCCAGGCTCCGCAGGCAAAGGATGCTTCTGGGTTCATACAAAACCTCTACACCATAGGCCTAGCCATTCCTGACCCTAAAACTACCACTGGTTTCAGAAATTACCTGGTATACAGGATCTTCAACATCCTCTTCCAGAATTGTCTACAGCAGAGTGAGGGTAGGGAGGGCGCAAAGCAGAGGATATAAAGGAGAGACGTGAGACTGTATATTCAGCAGTTACAGGACAGTAAAGAAACCAGCTCGGGGTAGAGAGGTTTGTGGGTCATTCAGGTGGAAAACACACAGGAAAAAATAATCAAAACCCTGTAGCCATCCCCACCCCATTGTAACAACAGCAAAAGCAATTGTGTTTCTTTTGTTGTCCGCCCCTGAAATCTTCCTCTGGATGGGAGATTTCACTTTCTCTTACAGGTCTAGAATTTCAGAGAATGAGGATCATTTCTAATGGCCTGCTTTTGTGCCTGCAATTTACACGAGAACCTTTCATTTCTATTTCTACTTGACAGCAGGGGGAGAAGCCCTAACTGTCAGTTTGCACATCTGTTTATTTTAAGCCCCAATCTTCCCTGGTACTGGGATAAATTCACAGATATACCTGATACACGGCTTGTTCACACTGCTTATCCTTTTGTGCCTTTTTTTCCAATTCTTCTCTTTGCTTCAGTTCATAAATAAGTTGAAAGAGATCTCTCAAGTCCAGAATAACAGGTTCAGCCTGGAGTAAAGGTGGTGAAACGCATTAATGAAAGAATGGGGCTGAGCTGAGACCAATCTTTGTTTTGCAGCCTACAACCCCCAGTTTTTTTTTTCCCTATGAAACTGAAAGCATTCCATCTTTAATTAATCCTACCTAGTCTATATTGGTTTAGCAAATTGCATCTAGGCTAAAGTTCATTTCTTCAACTAATTATTGTTGCAAATTCATAATAATCATAAGCACAAAAAGGCAATGCTTTTAGTTATTAATAATTTTGGATACAATGAAATTAGGGTAGGCCTTATGCAAAAGAACTATTTGTTTTCTCTTATTTTCTTTTTAAAGGAGGCTATGAACACAAGGAAACCTATCTGTCTACAGTGCCTCCATCCAGCTGACTCAGAAAGGAAAATAACCAGTCATTACAAAATCCCCATTAGAAAAAAACAACCAGAACAAAACTGGAGAGGTGTGAGCGTGCGTCCTTGCTTCGAGGCTGTTCCTCTTTTCTAGATGGGGGCCCAGAGCGTCTGCACCGCTTAGTCAGTCACAGCATCAGAGTGGGTTTCAGAGCGGGCTCTCAGAGACTGTACTGTCCCCTAATGTCACAAGGGAAGACGAAGACGAAGGCGAAGGCGCCCTCTTTGGACGAGGTACTCACCGCCTGGGCTGTTTTTATGGCCACAAATCTGTGATTCCCTTCCTTCCCACAAACATATCCAAAGGCCCGGTGATCTGTGATGTCCTTTGCAATGTAGGAAATTTCATGAACAGCATGATGGTGCTGAAGGGCCTATGGGAGACAAAAAGAAGACGTATTTCAGGGGACTTTCTTTTTGGGCTGTTAATCAATAAAGGCGTGTTCTAGTGAGAACGGGCCCGCAGGGCTTTGGAAAAGCTGTTTGGTCCAGATGGAAGGAAAAAGAGCTGTGCCTGCCCTGGAGAAATGGAGGCTCCCCTCCGAGGTCTTGGTGCTGTGACTGAGAGAGAAACAGGACTGCTCCTAGGCTGAACGAATGCAGGTGGCGGTGGCCTCCCTCGGCTACCTGAAGCAGTCTTGTTTCCTTCAGCAGCGGAGGCTTCTGCTGCATCTTTCTTTGTGCCATAGTCCAGTCCACGTTACGGCTGATATTTAATACACTCACATACCCAGGGCTGGCGCTTGCCGTGATGGAGGATGTGCACTCTACAGCCACAGGGGGCGCCACTCACATTCACAGAACCATGCCTGTGCATGGTCAACAATTTTCTGACTGAGGGTGATAGAGTATCTTGAGGAACAGACTCTTTTCCCTACTTTGCCTGAAGTCACCATTTCTCTGACTAGAGGTGGAGTCCCCCATATCGCTGAGGTTGTTCAGGAGCTGGTCGCTCTGTCTGCAATGCCCATTCTTTTATCCACTTTCCTGAATCTTACTCCTCTTACAAAAGCTATTCAAAACTGTACCACCTCTGTGAAACCTCCCTGAACAAGGCTAGACTTCCCTCTCCCTGAAGAAATAATTCTTCCCTTCTGTTTCCATGGAACTTCAGTCCCTAGCGGTAGTGACACTCCTGATGGGCTGTCTCATTCCTTGTCTGTCTTCCTCACCAGGCTCTGTCCTCATCTCGGTCGTCCTAGCACCCTGCAGTGTGCCTGGCCCATAGTTGTTGAATACGGCAAATTGGGATAGCTGTTTAGTAATTTGAACACCTTTTGAAACTGACCTCCCTGCCTTTATTATCTAAGCTTCAGTGAATGTTTACCATCCTGTCAGATATAGTGATCTTTAGAACCGCTTTTTCTATATTAAATCTACTTAAAGAAACCTTCATTAAACAGTACTCTGTAAAGGGTTATTATGTATGCATCTGGGCACTATATGATCTGCTTAAAATCCTTGTAACTTTAAGGGCCATTTTATCATAGTGGGTATTGAGAAGCTTGAATTCTAGTCACTATATAAACATAAGGCACTCACTGTATCTCTCTGGACCTCATTTTATTACTCTACCCATGAGATGTTTGTATCAGATCAGTGACTCCTAATCCAAAGCCCTGGATCTACTGGGGTCATTAAAGGTAATAAAAAGAGCTCCCAAGCAATTTTTAATATTTTAAAAAGCTAAACAGAAATTTATAATTATTCCTAATAAGACTATACATTTCATTGTGCAGGCAAATAAAAATGCCAAGTTTATTTGGAATTGTATCAGGTTATTGCTATTCTCCTTAGCTAATCGCTGAGCAGAATTTCTTTGGATATTCATTATGGGTTCAAATAATTCAAATAGGAAAGTAAATGATTATAAATGCCTTTTTTATTTTGGTTGACAAAATCTTCTTCCTGAGTCCACAGAGGGAGGGAGACATGTAACACCATGGGAACTATGTTATGAAAACATTGGGAACTATGTAGATGTTCTCTAAGGTCTTATCCCATCTCCCCGTATCCTTTAGCCACTAGAACCTCACACCTCACAGCCAGTATCTGAGGACAGTGGACGTTTGCTTCTCATGATGATCATCACTTCAGTTCCGGACCACTGGCCCTGGCATTCCAATACATCTCTGCCCAGCCTGCTGCCATCTTTCCATGCATCATCCCCGCAGAACTGGCTGCCTCACCTTAACCTCCCAGAGTCTGATCACTCACTAACCTCTCTCCTCCCCTACGGACTCTCCCTTCAGCCTCATGCCCTGTGCAGGTTGCCCAGAGCCCACTGGACAACATGGTTAGAGAGTGTTGTCAGTGACCAGTCACCCTAGATGCTCAAGTGGTCATAAGACAACTGTATAATTCTGATGGATTTCAGAAGAAATAAGTTTAACTTTGTTAGTTGAATAATCAGGGTCCATTTATTCTTGTTTTATTAAGTGCACATAGTTAGCCAGCAGAGGAAAGTTACTCAAAGCGCGGTTAGCTTTTTCATGGTGCTAATGATGTAGAATTGATGAGACTTATATTCACACTACATGGTGGTATTGATTTATAGGATTTTGTGAGCTCAAATGGTAGGCAGCAGGGGAATTGAGAGACAAAGACTTTCTCCTCTCCCTTTCCTGAAAGTATTTTTCTCTTTGCATAATGTGGAGAATGTTATCCACGTCTCCTATTAAATCAAAGTTTGTCGACAGTACCTTATTGATTGCCAAGTGGAATATTGCTCTAAAATTAAACTGCGATTAGAAGTCTTCCTGGTGGAATTAGATTTGGAGATGATTGTGCAATGGTAAAATATCACCTACGATGCAAGACAGCAGATGGAGATGTTGTAATTTATCTGAGAATCCTCATTAAATGTTTTAAAATCAAAACATTTTAAATGCCGGATGATACCTAATATTGCCTTGTAAAGTGTAGCTGTGTGTGTGCGTAAAGTGCTTAAAGATATTTGTAACATTGTCTTTTCCCATAGTTAATTTTATGACATATTTAAAAGGATTGCTCGGAAAGCGGCTCATTCATTTGGAAACTGAGAGTCAGTGAGGGTATATGTCTCCACTTTCTACAACCTTAACTGTGCAGATGTAATATAGATGCTTGGAAATACAAATACATTAGAATCCTGCTAATCTCACAGTTATATTATCACATTCTTCTTGGCAACTCAGAGGATCTCGCAAATACCTGTTCACTGAGCCTCAAATTTGCTCAGGTCTTCAGGCAGATTTGATCAGCACAAAGACAGTTGTGCTAGTTCAACTCTGAGTTTATTCATAAAAGACTGAAGGTCAGAGAGAGTTCTGGCAGGACCAGTACTATAAACCCAGGTCCCATTCTCCCTACTGAGGATAACAAAGCATTTTCAAGGAAATAAGATTAGCCAGAATCAAGCTCTCCCTTCCTTAGACTTTTGACTCCCTAATCCAAAAACAAATCCATGGCCCCTGACAAAGTGGGATGAAGAAGGGATTGGTGGGGAGGGAAGCAGAGCTGAGGCTGTTCTGAATTCCAGCAGGTATCTGAGGCCAGAGAGGGTGATAAATCAGCTTTGGGTAAAGTCCAGCTATAAGGAGCTCAAAGAAAAAGGACAAGTCAGCATGATCTGGAAGTTTATTCTCATGAGCTGGGCCATCTGTAATATCTGTTGAGCAGCCACGGCTGGAAAGACGAGGTGAGGACAACAAGGACTGCTTTACCCCAGACTGTTTCTGCAGGGAGCTCCTGGGGCCTCACAGGTTATTCTGGAGGGGACAGAGAATCTGGGCTGGGGACGGAGGGAGCAGGCGGGGGAAAGACAGATTCTGGCCAGCCTTCTTGCACAATCTTTTTGGAAAACATTTTTTTTTTAATTTTAGTTTTTTCATTTTGAAATTAATGGGGTGATATTGATCAATACAAGTACTTAGGTTTCAGGCGAACATCCCTATACCATTTGAAGTGTTGATTGCTTTGTGTGCCCGTCACCCAAAGTTCAATCATTTTCCATCACTGTGTATTTGTGGCTCTTACTCCCCTCCCCCTAAGCCCCTCTCCCAGGGACCCATTTAACTTTTATCTATGTCCATGAGTCTCAGTTTTATATCCCACCTACGTGGGATATATATTTGTCCCTTTGTACTCCCTACTCTCCTTCCCCCCTCTCCCTGGTCACCACTTAACTTTTGTCTTGGAAAAGCTTAATCTAGATATTAAAGCACTGCCAAAAATCAAAGCAAGTATTTGGTTTTAAAAATAGAGGCTTCAAGAACACCCTATCTCTGTGCCACAGTGTCACTGACTCCTCACATGCTGAACCCTCTTCATTCCATTGCGGATGAAAGTTGTTACTGAACAATTCCAAGGATGATTCAGAGATCAGACTCCTCAAATCAGCCTGACCCTCCTTCCGTTGGTGAACTTCGGGTAACCTCAGTTGCAGGTGATCTGAAGATCTCATCACTCCCACTTCGGGGTCTGTACTTTTCCACCTCTCTGCCATTGGTCATGTTGTTTTCTCTGCTCATCTCGCTCTTCACCCCTGATTCACACTCCATTGACTCCACATGTCTATATCACATCGATGCTTTGAGGCCTGGCTCCTACATCCTGCTCATCCAAGGTAGCTTCCCTACTCTCCCATTTCCCTTAGTCATACTACTTGTCCCTAGATCTCATTGCATCATACTTGTTCTTCTCTCTAGGATGCTTAACACTTCATTTTGTTTCACATTTATCCACTCATCCGGTTATTCCCGCTATATGTCTTTATTGAGCACCTGTTACATTCCAGGTTTTCCACTAAGTGTTACATCTACTCAGATGATTAAAACAGAGCCCCTTCCTTAACAACTTTGCAATCACATAACAAAGGGAGGCAAAGAAACTAACAACCACACTATAACAAGCCAAGCTTTATGTCAAAGGTGTACACAGGGTGTTACCTGGGCTCAGAGCAGGAAAGAGTGAGGGCATCAGGGAAGTCTTTACAAAGGAGCTGACCTTGAACTCAGCCTCAAAGGATAAAGGGGGAGCTCCCAGAAAATCAAAGGGAAAAGGCATTCTAGTCAGAAAGAATTAAGCATGCAAAACCTTCCAGGTCCTGAGAACGTATTTTTCTCTCTACTTTGGGGATGTTAGCTTCTTAAGCGAAAGATTTATGTCTGGTTCTCTCAGTCTTATCCTAGCTCCTAATTCTGTTTCTTTTTTTAATATGTTTCTATGTCGGGTAAATTAAAGAAGATGAAGAACCAAAGCATCTGAAGACATGCACTGCACAAGGTAGCTGCTCAATAAATGTTCGATGAATGACTGAATTAGGTTAATTCGCGACATTTCACATAGGATTCATTTTGTGAAACAGAGGGTTTCTTATCTGATCATCATTAAATCTTTTCTTTTTTCATTAACATTTCCATGAGCCATTTACCAATGTTTAAATGAAGTATCAAATTGTTTGGAGGGTTACCTTCTGACAGAATAAATTATAGAGAAGACTTAATTTGTACTATGGCTCAATACAGTCAATTAAATACAGTATGGATTAGAAAGTCATCTGCTCAGACTTTACCATTAGCTTTTCTTAAAGAATAAATTCTACTCCATTTAGCCTTCATATTATTATTGTGTGTGTGATTATGTGTGCGTGTGTGTGTGTGTGTGTGTGTATGACAGTGTGTGAATAGGCAAAATTATTCACAGGAAAAATACCCACCAGTATTCAAGTGAGTTAACAACAACAACAAAATAAAACAAAATGCAGATATGCAGATAGACCAATAAAAATAGATACATAGAAAAATACAATACTTCACACTATAGGCAATTACAGTAGTTAAAGCCTCAGAAGACAAAGGCAGGCCCAGGCTCATTATAAAGGCTTTTCTCTCTTCTAACATACTTTTGGATGTGTCTGCTGCATCACCAAGCCAACAAGGCTGGGAGGCAACCTCTGTATCAGCCCCCAGGCACCCCATCATCAAATGCTAAATGGAGCAGATCAGAGTGAATTCTTCCCCGAGTCCCCATCCTGAAACCTTCCAGAAGATTTTACTAAAAGACAAGACTCAATTTCCAAATACTCTCATCTCTTCCCAAAGAGGCAGTGTGATAACAAAAGAAAGAATATGCACTCTGAATCTGAGAGAACACACTTCAAATCTAAGCTCTATCACTTTTCAGATGTGTAGTTTTGGGCACATCACTCTAACTTTCTGAGCTTTATTTTTCTCTCTTTGTGTAATAAGAAGAATGATATAGAACCCAAAAGGTTGTTGGAAATATTAACTTGATTCACATAAAACATACTGGATATAAATGAGATGCCACTTTTCCCTGACCAGAATGAGGAAAAAAAAAAAAAGGTTGACATCCATTGTTGATGAAAGTGTGGGAAACAGATATTTTCTTGGGCTCCTAGTTTTCTGTGTACAGTGGGGATAATAACAGTACCTCTCTTGTGGTCCTGTTAGGAGGATTATTGAGTTAGTATATATAAATGGCTTGAAACAGTGTAAAGCACATAGTAAGGGCTATGTAAGTGTTGACCATTATGGTTATTTTTGTTATTTGTGGGAGTGTGATTAATTGCAATTTTTCTGGAGAGCAGACTGGCTATATGTTTCGAAGCCTTGAATACATGCATAAACTTTGACTCTATGAATCTTCTTATAGGAATTCAATTATCTGTAAATAATGTAAGATGTGGGCAAAGACTTGAATGCAAGATATTCCCCAAAGTGCTATTAGAACAGTGAAACATTAGAAATGCTGAACATTAACTGACTGGTTGAAAATTGCATTTCTCTATAATATGAAATAATATGTAGTAACTGAAAGTTATCTTGGGAACATATGTATTTTTTGTAGTAGATATATAATCATAATATCTTGTTGAATGAATAAAAAGCATACCACAATATAGTATGTTTAATATAATCCTGTTTTTTTTTAATAAGTATGCAGTTCTATATATGTATACGAAAAGTCTGGAAATAGATCCACAAAATCTTAACAAGGGATCTCTCCACTGGTGGAATTACTACTGATTTTTAAAATCTGACTTTTTGCTTATTTATAGTAATTTTTATGGTGGTCAAGTCATGGAGACAAAGTGTCCTTTGATTGATGAATAGATAAAGAAGATGTGGTATGTATTATATACTATGGAATACTACTCAGTCATAAGGAAAGATGAAATACTGCCATTTGAGACAACATGATGGACCTTGAGAACATTATGCTAGTGAAGTCAGTCAGAAAAGTTAAAAATGATATGATTTCATTCATATGCGAGATATAAAACTGAAACTCATAAACATGGACAATAGTGTGGTGGTTACCAGAGGGAAGGGGGATGAGGGATGGTGGGAAATAAAGGGGGCCAAATATATGGTGACCGAAGACAGTTTGGCTTTGGGTGGTGGGCATGCAATGCAATATACAGATCATGTATAATAGAAATGTACGCTTGAAACCTATATGACCCTATTAACCAATGTCACCCAATAAATTTAATTAAAAAATTAGACTGATTTATACTAATTCTATAAAATAGTAATAGGTATTAAAATACTAATAAATATTAAACACACAAAATGCTTTTGTCTTTCATATTTGAACTTGATGAATTTAATGCATGCACCATCATTCATCTTTACAGCCAGCCTTGAGCCAATTCAGCCTCTTTTCTTCTCACTTCCCATAACCAAGTCTTGTCAATTTCACCTACCAAATACTTTCTTTTCCTTTGGCCACTGCTCTCTAACTTTACCACCAGACCCAGGTCACAGCCGTGAGTTCCAGGTTCGCTTCATCCAACCCCAGTACCTACTCATCCACTTTTGTTGGCCTCTGATCCAATAGTTACACCAGAGTGTGAAGGGATTGAGAGAAAAATCTGCCAAATTTAAGTAGGTCTATCTAGTACTTACAACATCACGGGCTCCCCACTGCCTTTCACATAAAGACCAAAACCTCTGCCAGCGCCTCTGTCCACCTGCCTGATCTCTCACCACAGCGCCCCCTTGCCTCCCACCACGCTGGCCATTATTCAGTCCCTCAAATGCATCACACTCCTACCCCAGGTTTTTGCACATGCTCTTGCACCTGCCTGGAAAGCTCAACTCCCTCGCTTTCAGATCTTAGGCAGGTGTCTTTTCTCAAAACCTTCTGCGACTTTCTAGCAGAGGCTCGGTTCCCAAGCCACAGTCCCCTTCGCTTCCTGGACTTTGCCATGTGGGGACACATATACATAATCGTTGCATCCAGAATGGCAGGCAGCAACAATAGCTTATTTTCTCATCTTATCTTGAGTGGTTCTTGGTATCTGGCCATAAGCATTTTTCACCGCACAACTAACTGGCCAGAAGGCAATTTTGTCATAAAAGATAACAAAAAAAATAAAAGACAAATATTAAAAAAAACATAAACTATTAAGAACAAAATAAAAACGACTATTGCAAAACATCTTTACAGTCTTTTGTTCATAGTATTATTATACATTCTATTTTGACATGTTGATTCATTTTTTTGGTTCGGCAATGCACTTTTTCTTTTTTGCTACCATTTCTTCCTTCATTAAGAGAGGTATCAATTTCCAACTAAAGAATCTATGATTAATGCTCTCACAGACTGCTGTTAATTAGTAGTCACCTCTGTTATATTTTCCATAGCTTGGTAAACGATTGGTTTTACTTGATGGGAGGGAATAATATGCTCACAAAAGGATTTGCAAACTGTTATCATTTTCAAGCATAGTATGCAATCTGGCTTTACATGTAGGTTTGCAATCTGGTTTTTAACACATAGTTGTTACCATGCACTATTTTAAGACCACCACATCTACTTGTCACTGTACAGACCATTATGAGGGCTCAGATTGAGAAAATATAACGGAGAAATGATACCAAACTGACAACTGGCTTAAATCCATTAAGTCTGCCAATCAAAACCTAACTCTCGACCAGTTATTTTATCTTTCACAGTGAACCATCTTAAGGCCAATTAATTAATGTCTGAGAAGAAACTCCTTGTGGCAAAGATGTTTACAGCAAAGACGCTGATACTGAATACACTGGACATGATCCTGAGCAGTATGGTGCCTGACATACAGTAAGAATTCAGTACCTACATATTTTTATTGTGTTAAAATATACATACTTTTACCATTTGAACCATTTGAAGTTTTTAGTTCTACGGTATTAAATACATTCACACTGTTCTGCAACCATCACCGCCATCCACCTCCAGACCTTTCCATCTTCCCAAACTGACAGCCTACCATTAAACACGAGCCCCCACTCCCCCTTGCCCCAGCCCCTGGCAATGGCATACCTCTTTCTATCTCTAGGAGATTGCCAGTACATATCTTAAATGAATAATTTGAATGAATGAATCTGTCAGCAGGATCCTGAGTCCAAGTTTTCTCCCGAACCCTACCCCCACATCCCCACTGACTTTTTGCTGATTTGTGCATCTCTTTCCCTCTCTAGCCGTCCTTTCCTCGGCTGTGGAAATGAGGAAATTGGATTCAGTAAGTACTTGTGTCCCTTTTTTGCTCTCAACACTTCTTTACATCTTTTTTAAGTTTTATAACAAGATGACAGCTATAAAAGACAGCTTCTTAGTAGCTCTCTACACACATTATAAACACACAGCACTTGGGAGATGTGAGTGAAGCCCTGGCCTGAAAATAGGAAGATGAACTAGTCAACTAGCTGAGAGCATCTAGACTTATGATTTGGGCTAAAATTTGTCTAACAGGCCAAGTGGAGCCAGGTGTGCTTAATCAATTAGCAATCACCAAAGTGACAATGAAGCAAATTTCAGCTTGGTAGACGTAAAAACCACCTTAAACAGAAACCCGGCTTCAATGTGAAACACTAGTTTCCTAACACGGGACTTCAGTCAAAACTCCATGTCCAAGGAGGTGGCTACAGCATAACCACTGTTGGTGGTGGGCTGGGCTAGTTGTGTGCTCTCATTCGATGCACATTCATAGTCACCCTCCCATACAAGGGTACACTAGGCTCTGGAAACACTGGGTGGGTAAGATGTAGTCAGGGCTCTCAAAAGTTACGTGTGTGTGTGTGTGTGTGTGTGTGTGTGTGTGTGAGAGAGAGAGAGAGAGAGAGAGAGAGAGAGAGAATTAGGCAGAGGGCACCTTTTCTGCTAAATACAGTACTCAGAGTAGTTTGTATATTGTGTTTTTCTGTCCCCATTTCCAAGAAACAAGAAGTGATGGAAGATTCTGAACCTCAGCTTTGAGATACCAAATCAGCTTATCTCACTGAGCCTCAGCCTTTTTCACCTGTACAATGGGAACAAACCATCCCTTATAGGGATGTGAGAAAGATTACTTGAAGTACCTAGCAGTGTATCTGGGAGATGGTAGGCTCTTTATAGCTTGGATCTTATCCCAGTCAACTGAAGTTAAGATTATTAATCTAATGGCTATGTTACACAAGTGTTCAATCCCTCAGGTGAGGCCTTCCTTAGAGCTGACAGGATAATAGTTTTAGAGTAGCCAGAGGGTGGTGAGAAAGAGGCTACTGGGAAATCGAGTAACCAGGAAAGAAAGAAGAGCTGAGAGTTAGAGAGTTTAAACTTTATGGCTGCTTCTAAAAACCTGAATTCCCAATCCCAAGAAACTTAACCTTTGTAGTTTCCTGTTGTATAAAGCAGTGAATTCCTTTTGTTGCTTAAAAATGAGGTGAATTTTATGTTCCTTGCAACCAGAGGTTTCTGAACAATACAGTAATCATCATTATCCCTATCTGAGACAACAGGAAACAGTCTCAGAAAGAAGTGACTTGCCCAGGGAATGCCAAGCCGATTTGGGCTATCAGAAAAGTCTGATTGATACTCAAGTCTACGCCCAGTTTATTGTTAGTAGTAATTAATATTGGAATTGAAATCTTCAATTTGCTTTGGGTATATATTAGTATAAAACACATACGTAGTTATTAGAAAGCAAGATTTTCAGTGAAAGAAAAATGAGATACAAATACAAAATTAAGGAATAACTCAATAATTTAAAATATCAATATTAACTCATGATTTAAAACTATATTCCTAGCACTGTTTACAGAAAGGCCAAAGAAGCAATGAAACCCCGGTTACAATGAGCATACCTAAGGTAGCTATTTATTATCTAGCTGTTGATTTATCTATGGATCTCTTAATCTACCTAGAGAGAGAGAGAAAGCAAATATGGCAAAAGGTAAGATGTTGTTTAATCATTTTCATAAAAATATGTTGGAGAAAAAAATCTCAGTATGCTCCCTTCTCTGCTTCCCATATTCCCTCTTCTCCTCTCTGAGAACACAGGAGAAATCAAGGCACTGATCCCTTCCATGACTTGCCTGGAAGCAGGCTGCAGGCAAAAGGCCTTAATCATGTCCATCTCAGTAACCACTGGTCCAAGGCATAGGGGGTTGTTCTTTGTCTTTCCATTCCCATCGCATAAATAAACATCAGCCAGTACTCTATTTTCTACAACCACATTTTTAAAAGTTCAGGTTGAATAAATATGAGAAAAATTTACACTTCTGAAACTCTGGGGAAAAAATATCCCAAACATGGAAGATTCTACAAATATGCATAAGGATTCGGATTTTATTTTCACTCTATTAAAAGAAGATACTATACAGAGAGTGCCGACTCTATGCTAGGCATCATGCCAAGTACTCTACATATGGACTCTTCATTTACTTCATTCACTCAACAAACCGTCCATATGATTTCCCCTAATTTTCCTGTGGAAGTAACTGAGACTCAAGAGAGACTGAGTAACTTGCCCCAGGTCACACTGCTGAGGAAAGGCAGGCCCAGTATTGCTGTCAGGTATGGCTCTAGACCCCAGGTAGCCTCTGTGCACTTGAATACAATTTTGAATGTACTTTAACTGCATATATTTTTATCCTCCTAAAATTCTTATTTTTATTTCTGTTACTTTCTGCATGAAGAATTATAATAACCATTGTCGATGTTTAGTAATGTAACCAATGATTTCAACACTTTAGCTTACGGTGTAAAATTACTATAGCAAGTAGGTAAATGAGTGTGAACGAAAGGAAATGAAACAGCATGTTTTGTTATAGTCACTGCAGAAATGAGGTCATTATATTTAATGGAAAATTATTTTCTGAATTGTAACCAGTCTGAAATTAACTTCTGCCTTGGTCACAATGAAGTGTTGCAGACCAGACAGAAACTTAACAAAACGTGAATTGATTAAAATGAAGCCAATGGAAAGATTGCTACATTAGGGGTGAGAAGGCTGGGATTCCAGGTCAAGCTGTCTTTTTTTATAAATCAAGGAGGAGAACTGCTGGTGGTAAATATCTCTAAGATCCATTTTACTAAAACACTTGGGTGGTGAGGGAACACGTGACTTTGGATAGACAGAGGTCAGCATCTGAACTCCAGATCTATTATGTGCTACTTGCGTCACCTTAGACAAATCACCCAGCTTCTCTAGACCTTGGCATCCTCATATACGACTTCATTTGACTGGTGTAAGAACTAGACCTTGGCATCCTCATATATGACTTCATTTGACTGGTGTGAGAACTAAGTAAGATCATGCTGCTAAAATTCTTGGTATCCTGCATGGTCCGAAGTGATGCTTAATAAATGGCAGTTCCTCTCAGGCCCGAAGGTTCTGTTACCTAAATTGTCAGTCATTGTTCTATGTCGAATTATGCCTTCCCCAAATCCATGGTGATGTCCTTAACATTAGTACTTCAGAATGTGATCTTATCTGGAAATAGTGATCTTACAGATATAATTAGTTGAAATTAGGCGATACTAGCCCTGGCTGGGTAGCTCAGCTGGTTAGAGCATTGCCTTGATACGCCAAGGTTGCAGGTTCAATTCCTCATCAGAGCACATACAAGAATCAACCAATGAATGCATAAATCAGAGGAACAACTGATTGATGTTTTTGTTTCCCTCTTCCTCTCTCTCTAAAAATTTATTAATAAGTAAAAAATGTTAAAAATCAGGTCATACTAATCCAACATGACTGATGTATTTATAAAAAGAGGAAACAATACAGCCACATGCACAAGGAGAATGCCTTGCAAATATGAGTGCAGAGATTGGGGTGATGTGCCTAACAGTCAAGGAAGAGCGGACGGCCAGCGAACCACCAGAAACTAGGAGAGGCATGGAACGGATGCTCTCACAGTCCTCAGAAGGAATCGACCTTGCCAAAACCTTGACCTCAGACTTCTAGCCCCTGAGACTATGAGACAATAAACTGCGGTTATGTAAGTCACTCAGTGGTGATCACTTGTTAGGGAGTCCTAGGAAAGAAATGCAGTCACCTCCCTAGTTTTATCTCCAGGTACCTTTGTTTGAGGAGTAGGCCAAGAGAATACAGTGATGAATCAACAAAACCTTAGGTATCTAGTCCCATCTCTCTTCTCTCAGTGAGCCTTAATTTCTTCATCTCTAAAAGGAGGAGGCAGGACTGGTCCCAGCTAGCTTGGCTCCGCTTTGCAATGGAGAATAGCAAACCCTTTAGTTTTCCTCTGACTGTCAGACCTGCTACTTAAGTCAGAAGCCAAGTGTAGTGCAGTGCTGTGCAATTTACAGCTGCACCTATGCAATTACTCCCCATTTAGTGCTGTGGAGCGTTTCTCCAAATACACCGCCCAACCACTGATGTGCTGGGCTGAGCTCTCTCAGTACTGGGATCAACTGTTTTTCTTACACTAACTGGCCCCATAATTTGTTAGGTTGTTGCCTTGGAAAATGAACTGGCAGTAAAAGAAAATGAACTGCCCCCTTCATTGAAAATGCACCAAACTCACCTTTGGCTCTCAGAGGGTAAAACTGGCATGAACTAATATATACTAACCCCCTGCTCCACCTTTTTCTTGTTAGATAGGGAAAACTGAGGCTCAGGGGTTAAGCAACTTGCCCAATCAATGCTTAATCAGTGGTGAAGTTCAGAGCCAGTGCTAAAAGTTGGTGTGGTGGCAAACTTCATGCCCATTTTTCTACATCAGCTTGCCTCTTCAAGGGCAGTGATGGTCAATTTCCAAGCAGCTCTCTGAGCACTCATCCCTCCTCCCCCTCCTTCCAGGATTTTCATCGCTGTGCCAGACTCAGGGACAGCTACACTCAAGGCAGCTAACCCAGGGCACATGTAAGGTGGTCTGGCTTAGTTGCCCAGTGCCTCCTACACAAATACCACTAGCTACTGTCCCGGCCTGACGTGCCCTCCTGACTCAGTTCTAGTAATGGGCTCCTCTGTGTCAGGCACTGTGCTAGGCAGGTGCTGGTGATACAACACTTTGGTGAGATTGTGGCCTTGCAAGAGCTCATATTCTCTGTGGAGACCAGGGGTCAGGTGCCTTTATTTAATATTTTTTCAAAAAACCCATTCTCTTTCCTTCCAACAGATAGCACAGTCTGTAATTACCCTTTCTTTCTCTTCCCTCCCTCCCTTCCTTTCTTTCCTTTTTTATTAAGTGAGAGGCAGAGACAGATTCCCACATGTGCCCCGACCTGGCAAGCCCCCTGCCAGGCGATGCTCTGCCTGTCTGGGCTGCTGCTCCGTTTTTCAGCAATCAAACTATTTTAGTGCCAGAGGCAAGGCCAAGGAGCCATCCTCACCACGTGGGGCCAATTCTGCTCAACTATTCGAGCCATGGCAGTGGGAGAGGAAAGAGACAGAGAAGGGTGGAGGGGTGGAGAAGCAGATGGTTGCTTCTCCTGTGTGCCCTGACTGGGATCAAACCTGGGACTTCCACATGCCAGGCTGACGCTCTACCACTGAGCCACTGACCAGGGTGTAATAACCACTTCACCAGCATGATTTACCTGGTTCATCTCGTCTCCCCCATTAGTCTGCGAAGACTCAGAAAGCAGTCCAGCATCAGTTCCTGGCCCGCCACTGCATCTACAGTTCCAGCACAGCTTCTGACACTGGTGGGGGCTCAGGAATGATTTGTGGAATGACCAATTGAATACGGTGCTCATGCCATAATCAAAGCAAAAATAGAGCAGGCACAGAGGCCTGCATGGACTCAATTCAGAGAAAATGACAAGGGAAATATTAGTGACCGTGGGAATAGCAGGAATCAAGATGCTCCACCCAGAGAGATGACCAAGACATGGGCGGTTATGAAATTGTATTTTCTAGATCAGGAACTGCGATCAGTTTGGGATGACTATACCATAGCTGGCCAGGCAGACGTGGCAGTGAGAGGAAGCAGACAGGGGTGAGGGGAGGCGGGCGGGGGGTGAGGGGGCGGGCGGGGGTGAGGGGGTGCAGGGTTTTGAAGGTCTGGTTAGAAAACTGGGGTGGTAATGAAATTGTCCAGGTCCTTTGAACTTGACTCTGCTGGTAATCTTAACTGCAGCAGATCCTCTCACCAGTTTCAAAGGGGGTCTGTCTTCAGACTGGAGGACAGCAAGCTGAGACGTTCTTCTTGGCTGGATGTTTCAGGGTGAGAGCCACTGCCATGGTGTGCCACAGGCGACAGCTGGTTACAAGTGAGCCTGGCTGTCCTGCTGTGGAGGGTGGAGGGGGGCCTGAGGGCCATGGCCAGCCTGTAGCTGGACTTGGGCAACTGCCTGTCTTCCCTGGGCAGACTCTCTGGTCTGGGGACAGTCTGGCAACAAGTTTGTGAGCCCACTCCTGCTCCGGCCCACAATCCTTGACCCCTGACCCCACCCCGCAACAAAGTCCATTCCATCTCCCTGGCAAGGGGACAGGGTTCTGTCTTACAAAAAACCTGAAGGCGGTGCCGGTTGTGGCAATGGTGGCGCTGGTGCGCCTCCCTTGAACTGGCTGCTCTGGAGGTCTCTGCAGACCGCTGGGCGTGCTCCCTTCCTCACGGCGAAGGCTCTAGTCACCTACGGCGAAGGCTATGGTCTGTGAGCCAGGTCAGATGGCTCTGGGCCCTTCCTTCGCTCTGCCACTTTCGTCTCCACTGTATGACCTTAGGGCAGTCACAGATCTGCATCAGGCCCTGGTGTGCCCGTAGGTGAGACGCTGTCTCAGAGCACCACCATGAAGACTGCATGATCAACTGTCAGGTGCTCGGCAGCCGTAAGTGACGGGAGACCTGGGAGGGCCAGAAAGCACACTGGGCACAGAGTTAAGCACCTGGCACCCTGAGCCCGTTCTCCTCTCAGAGACTGTCAATCATGGAGGGCCTACACTGGGTTGGCTGCTAGGGTGGCAGAAGGCATATGACAGGCACACACACAGAGGACATCCCTGCCTTCCTGGGCAAAAAAGACTGCAGGACTCAGCGGGTGCTCGGACCGTTACAGTAGGATGGGGCATGTCCTCAGGCAGAAGGAGATGCTGCACCGGGCCTAGAGAAAGAGTCACAGGGCAGTTACCCCTGCTGGCTGTCAGGGAGAGGAGGCATGCGAGCCGATTCACAAATACTAGGGGTTACAATACAGAGAGGAAGAGAGGATATGTGAAGGCAATAGGTGGCAATGCCAGAGCAGAAAGAGGTGGCCCTCAGGGTGGGGTGTCAGAAGGTACAGGTGTGAGGTCACCTGAATGGCCTTTTTGTACACACTTTCCAGAGCCACCAGTGTGATCTAAAGGACAGAAAGGCCAAGGACCAAAGGCAGAGGCTTGTCCTGTCATTTTGAGGTTGTGTTGAGGTTTCAGGGATGAAATAGCTACTGAAGGACTGGTTCCCAGACCCCTGACAGGGTTTCCTCTCCCGGCTTGGTTAGCTGCCCCCTCTGTGTTCCCTGAGCCTCTTGTCTGCTGCCTCTGAGCTCAGGACACTGGCTATTTCAGTGCCTCCATCTTTAACCAGTCTGAGTGTCCATTCATGAATCTGCCTGTAAACGTCAGTGGCTTGCCCACTCTGCAGAGCTGGTGTAAGGATCACACGGACCAGCGGCGGGAAGAGAACGCGCCCCTGACAAAGGCTCTTCTTGACCAAACTCAAGCCAGGTTATGTTGAGCCCTCTTCTCTAGCTGTCCTCCACCTTGGCCTATGAAGACTGAAACAAAACACTAACAGAAAACTAACTCTAGTCTCATAAAGTGCCTGCCTAAGAAAACCCAAGGCTGCCAAAAGAACTGACTGTTTGTTCCAGCGAACGCCTGGAGACGGGGCCCCTGTCTCCCAGTCTCCATAGGAGGTTGGATAAGCGCGTTAGTCAACCCAGATGGGTTTCATGCTGACTAACCTCACCTGTCCACCTTCTGTAACTTATAGCTGACTCTGTATAAGTCCCCAGCTATGCCCTCTCCGTCATTCTCCCATTAAAACGCCCAGTCACCACTGTATAGATCCGAATGGAGCTCAGCCTACGGTCAGTAGTTCCTGGGTAAAATTGGTTTCCCCCACTCTAACATCCAGCTGTGCTTATCCCTGGCAGCATACTAGCAATACAATCTCTGCTAGAGTGAGGCCCAGGCCCCAGGCTAAGTGCACTACACTCAGGATCTCAGTTACTATGACCCTGGCAAGGGAGGCAGTCTGGTAGAACACAGGGAGGCTATGGCACAGTGGTTAACATGCAGGCTCTGGAGCCCAGGTCAAAGCCTGGACTCTCTGTTCACAAGCTGTGTCACCTGGGCTTGTCACTCACCCTTTCTGTGACTTTGCTTTCTCACCCATATAGTGGGAATAATTGTCTCCATCTCATCAGAGTTCTTATGAGATTTATACAAATGAACACATGACATCTTAGGATGGTGCCCAGAACACAGGGAGTGCTTAGAAAATATAATATTGTTATTTTAACATCACTCAAAGCATATCCTATGAGGGAATATCTTTCGTTTATGCAAAACAAAAGACCTCACCTAGCACATATCCTGATGCACGGTCAACACTCAACAAATATCTGTTGAGTAAATGACTTAATGTTAGAAATGCTTATCTGTGCTGCATTATTCACTCCTTCATGCTTTTCCGTCTTGTCCCACACTGCTGTGACTGCTGGGTGTCCGTACAGGACCCCTGTGCCCTGTGGCACCTTTGAGGGCACCTACACACAGTTCTATAATACAAGGCAGATGAGGACATAAGTGAGTCCTCATGACACCCAGAGTGGGGCCATGAGTGGACGTGACCAGAAATCATTGAAGCTCTGGACTTAACGGAGCAGAAGCAAAACTTGGCTTGAGCCTGCCTCATTCTGTTCCTCCTTTGTGTATCTGAACGGAACAAGGGGCTAATGTGATAGGAGTTGTCAAGTTTTGAAATGAATAATAAGATGTCTTTGGAGTGAGGCACATAAAAGAGACGAGCTAAAAATACAGCGGCTCAGAGAGCATCTGGGAAGCAGATGGATTAGCAGGGCGCCTGGAATCACAGCAGAACAAAGACCCCAGCCGGAGGGAATGTTACCCACTCCAGGCACACCTGCAGGCAGGTGAGCAAAAGGGAGAAAACACAGGGGGAGTTTTCTGAATGTCCTCTCCCCACTTCAGGACATTAATTCCAGTAGGCATTTAGGAATTTTTTTTTAAATCATTTGGGAAACATTCAAGGACTCAGCCAGGGGAAGGAAGCATTCTGGAGCACCTCCCTTGTGTGTGACGCTTAGCTTAGGGGATCAAATGGACTTCTCATTACAAGTCAACGAGGTAGGTTTTATTATCACTTCTTTGACAGAGAAGAACACAGAGGTTCAGAAAGGTGAAGTTACAGGCCTACATTCAAAGAGCTAGAAAGTGGAAGTCCTGGGATTGGACCCCTGCCGGAGCCTAACTGCCCAATTCCCAAGTCCAAGCGCTTGCTAATGCACAGTTTCTTTAATGTTTCCTTTGTGAAGTGTCCTCTGCTTGAAGTGTGTCTCCTAAAATACTCAAGCTATCTCTACATCCATTCATCTATCCATCTTCTCTCCCCCTTTCCTTTCTTCCTCCTGTTTTGATAAAAATTTCCCTTTTTTTTTTTTAAGAAACTTTATTTTCCATCCACCCTATTTCTGTTTTCTGTTGTAGAGCCCGTGGAAGAAGAACAGCTTAAGACCCCTCCCTGGTTGTTCGCACCCATTCAGTGGCCTGAGCAGTGGGGGCTGCAGACCAGTCTTCCGTGGAGCTGGGTGCTCCAGCCTGCAGTCGGGAACTGCTGGAGGCACACAGGGCACCTGCACGCCTTCAGACCAGTCTGCGACCTCAGGCTGAGCAGAGTGACCTTGGGATTTGGAGCAGTCCATTTACCCAGACATACCTCTTCAGTCACAGCCTTTTCAGCAGTGGCTGCTCTTCCTTTTCAATCTCTTCAGGATCCCTACAGAAGCAGAGATCAGGCATGGCCTCCCATGCGTGTTCCCAGGAGAGGGTACCACGCATGTGCAGAACTTCCTGGGCCAGCATTCACCACATCAGACCCACTGAGTGAGCCCCCTTGTTGCAGGGGATGGCAATGCCCACACAGCACAGAGAAGAGTGTGACACACAGACCTGCGGTAGGTAGGCAGGTTAACAGACATAAGACACCTCTGTGAGATGCTGTGGTCAGCCCTGGGGTCAGTAACCACCGGAAGACACGCTTCCTGGAACACTGCCTGGGTTCGGTCAGTGAAGGTCCTGGAGGTGAAGCGTCCGGCAACAGGAGTGACTGCACTGGCAGCAGCAAACTTCAGCACAGCTCATTGGCCAGTGTCCCTGGACGATAGGACCCTGACAGCAGCTGGGTTTCCAATGGCAACAATGGCAGGAGCCACCAGCAGGAGCTTCTCCCAGGTCTCTTTCATATTTATGCTATATGTGTCGTCACTTTTCCTTTTGCGGATGTACTCGTGCATTTGGAAGTCAAGCCTGGTGGCACTTAAGTGGGTTCCTTGCTGCAGAAATTTGAGGACATCCTCCTTTTTCACCTGCAGGACATCAAGGGCTTCGGCTACATGGGAACCGAGAGCAACACTGCAGGGGCCCCTCTCTTGGTCACGCGGAAAGGTCCCGTCACTTCTGCAGGCCCATGGCATACAAAGGGAAGCTCCTCATGACCTTGTTCAGGATCTCTGGCATTAACAGTTAAGATACTCTTCACTCTTCCATGTGCAAAGAGCTTTATAGCTTGAGAGCTCTAATTTTTATCTCATTCATTATCTTGTTTTATTATCCCCATGAAATAAGGGGTGAAATTAGCCCAGAGAGGTTATGTAATCTGTGCAAACCACATCCAGTAAGGAGCAGATCTGAAATGAGCCCCCTGGAGGATCGTCTGAGTCCTACGCCCAAGTTCTTTCTGTATCATCTTGACAGAGGCAGTAAATGCAGGGGTGAAGAAAGTGTACCCTGGAACCACAATGCTTGGGTTCAAACCTTGGCTCTTCTTCACTAGCTATGCGACCTCGGTATCCCCTCTGTGCTTTGGTTTGCTTATCTGCAACGATCAGTATAATGATAATACCTACCTTTTGAACTTGTGATGATGTAGTAGATTATAATATTCAATACATTTAAAATGTCTAGAATCGAGTAGGTAATATATAAGCATTAGGTTTTCATTTATTTTACTTGTTTTTTGTTTCTTTTTAAATGTGTATCTTCTCTGATTTTGTGGAAATCCTCCTATAGTTGAAAAGATCCTGGAACTGGCCCAACACCACCCAGTTAGGATTTTGAGCCCAGGCCTGTCTCACTTTTTCAGATACTAACACTGAAACTCTTACTTGTATTCTTGCCTCCAGGATTAGATGCAGAAAGGGACCTGGGTTGAGTCTCTCTATCCTGAACCAGAATAAGGAAGTATCCCTCCGGGGGCCATGCCATTATAAGGACACAGTCTCATGGGGGCACTATTTCTCACCATTTTATACATGTATTCGTCCATTCAACAAAATTATTCATTAAGTGCCTTCTTTGTTTCGGGCACTGTACTGGACTCTAGGGACATGACGCTGACACAGACGTGGCCCCTGTTCCTCCTGTGTCCAACGTCTAGTGGGGAGCCATGCACGAACAGTAGCAGTGTGGTGTGGTTGGTACCCCAAGAGGGAAGGGCAGGGTAACAGGGAAGCCCATGGGAATGCCTTTAAGTCCTGTGTACCTACATTCTGAGAATAAAGAGGAGCATTTAGAAATGATACAATTTAATTTCCTATCCTCATAAAAAATGAAAAGGAAAAAGAAAATTAAGAAGGCCTCCCTTTCCCAGACACAAAATAACTTAGTTCACTTCTTGTTCCAGAAAGGAATGCTGAGAGAGGGCTTCAATCTTGGCACTCCCAGGAGGAAAGGAAAAACAGGTAAAAGGCCTGAAAATATACCACAGAGAGCCAGACAGACCTGGGCTCCCTTGTGAGAGTGTCAGTGATAACTCTGCCAGTGAAGAGCTCGGTTGGGTCTGAGCTCCGAGACAGGTCGGGATGACAGACTGGACCCTGGCTTACTCCTGACTCTGCTGATAGCAGCACAGATGACATAGTGAGACAGAAGTCCAGGCAGAGGCAGGTGGCTTCCCACTGCCTCCCTCCTTGTGTCACGGAGGTGTGCCCATGGAGGCTGAACACCTTGTGGAGTGTAGACATGTGCTGCTGGTCAAAGGTATAGTCTTGTTGGCTGTGCACCTTCTTGGCACCAGAAACCAGATAAAGCAGTACTTCTAATGCTCCATGAAGCCAGTCTGAAACTAATGCCTGGGATCTAGGCCTTGCAATCATTCTGTGCAAGCCTTGGAGCTGCCTCTACTCACCTGACACAAGAACTAGCTTTAGTTTTCTTATTTACAAACGGGATAATAAAACCCTTCCCTTCAGGTGACTTTGATGAATAAAATGGACATTGCAGATATCAGCGTTACAATAAGCATCCAACAGGTGGTGAGTGACTCTCTGCCTTCAAATAACTAGTGTGACCCTGCGCAATAATGGTACTACCAAGTTTCTCAGTTTCCAGATCCGTAAAATGGGGATAACAAACTGCACATCATAAAGTTGTGAGTTAAAGGAGGTGACTCCTGTCAGCAGCCGGAACGTCAGATGGGCTCAGATGCCAAGAACTGTGGAATGGACATCCTCAACACTCGTTTCTTTCTTTCTGATTTAACTGAGTACAGTTTCTTTCTTTCACTTGTTCCTTGATTGTTCATCCCTGTGAAAATGCGCACAGAGCCCCACTCCCAGGCAGGCGCGCAGTGGGGCAGCTCTGGCTGTCTGTCTCTGCTGCACACATTGTCAACGGAAGGCCCCGCCCAACCGCAGCTTGTAAACCTTCACCGCATTCTCCTTACTTCACTGAACCCGAGCAACTCTAGCAGCAAAATCCAAACTTCCTTTTCTCTTTCCTGTACATATACCAGGATTTGGTTTCCAGAGGCTCCTCCTCAGGTAACTATCTACAAAGGTGAGAGGGCCCGTGGTCAGAGTAGGAACAGAAAGGGGGAATGCTGGATGCAGCCCGGGTGGGATCAGCCAGTCCCAGCCCAAAACTCCCACTACATGTCCACGGCCTTTGGATGAGCAGGTCAGTTGGGTTGCTTTTTTACGTTTCCTAAAATTATTCTGAAGTGGTTATCAGAGAGTATCTCGTGTGCGTGGACCTCCTCGGTCATTTCCTGAAGGATGTCATCACTGCTCGTGCTCAATCCTATCTCTCAACCCCAAATCACACCAGGATCCCTGCATGCAAATCCCCAGGAGGCCTGGCTGCGTGGAAGCCCGGAGACGGGGCTTCGTGGATTTGGTCTCTAGAGAGTAACTGATAGCTAACATATCTGGCCTGCCCTATCTTGGCACCGTGGAAGAGCACGTTTCAACACCCCAGCTGGCCCTCAGTGTTTACAGCCTAATTCCTCAACCTCCTGCCCCGAATAATGTATGCTCTGAATTTTCACTCCCCCTGGTTTTCCTCACTTTTGACCTATTGATGGCTTCCTGTTAAAAGCCCTTCTTTGGTAACAGCTTTCCAAGACTGACCTATAATTCTCCATCTATTAAAATTCACACTGCTTTTCAGGCTGAGTTGACTTGGTTGGATCTGAGACAACTCTTGTACCCATGCACTGACTCTACCCTGGGAATTTCAGCAAGGACACAGGTCTGGACTCCATCACAAGCTGTGAAAATTCAGCAATGACCTCCAATGGCTCTTCACAGGGGGTGGGACTCGCTGAGGCAGGAGTCTTTGTATCTTTAGAGTGCCCTGCCAGTTTGTCCCTCTGCCCTTGGTTCTATCTTCCTACATTGGACAACGTGGACTGAGGCCCACTGAGGCTGTGGACACCTTGTCCTGGATCATGGAGGTGGAGAAAGTTCTCCAGCCTTGTCTTGCAGGATTGAGTGAATTTGCATCGTTATCACCAATCCTCCGCCGCTACCTCCTAGCTATCTGGATTGGTCTAGACATTCACCTCTCTGATTCTTGGTTGCTTTTTAGAGGTATGAATTAATGATACCATATATGTTAAGTGACCATCCCAATGGCTGGCACAACATAGAGACTCAACATATTTTGTTACAATCAAGGAGGAGGAGCCTGGCTTGTGGTCGCTCAGTGGATAATGTGTAGACCTGGAATGCATAGGTCACCAGTTTGAAACCCTGGGTTTGCTCAGTCAAGGCACATACAAAAAGCAATCAATCAATTAACAACTAAAGTGAAGCAACTATGAGTTGATACTTCTTGTTCCCTGTCCCTCTCTCTCCTCTCTCTGTAAAATCAAATAAAATCTTAAAAAAAATTGGAAAAAAGACATTCCACATTGGGTTTGAACTCGCTTGCATAAAATAGGGAGGTTAAGTATAAGGACTTTGGGGTATGAGGGCACGAGTGAGGTTATTAGCAGTAGGAAGTCAGTTAGAACCACTTTGCCTACAAAACAAATGAAAGAGAAGAGCCTCAAATGCCAGGATGAGAATTTGAGGCTTGAAATACCAGGGATAGAAGTCTAATGGAAGTTGTAAAATAAATGAAGACAAAGCTCTCATAAAAAAATCATTGCAAATACAGGGAGGGAGAACTCTTCCCACCCAAATAAGTAGATGCTGACAGTAAAGATAAAGATGAGAATGATGGTAATCACACCCGTAATACTGATGACTGAATATTTTCTCTTTGCCAATCACCATGCAAAGAACATTCAGGTATTATCTCATGTGAGCTCCGTGGCTTGCCTATGGGAGAGGTGCTCTTATTATCTCCAGTTAATTGATGGGGAATTGGGGCAGAGAGAAGCTGTCTTTGGCCCAAGATCTCCCAACCGGAAAAGTAGTGGAATGGGGGTTCACACTCAGGTCTGTCTGACCCTAGAGCCTGTGGGCTTTCCAAACATCTGCTCCGTCAACTTCTTTGTTTAAAAGTGTACTGTTCCTTCTTTTCTGGTTCCTCTTAGAGTACTGCTTTCTGAAATGCCTAAACTAAAAAGACACGAGTCCATGGTAAGAGATAATCCAATCTCTCCATTGCAAGCAAAGGGTCTGAAAAAAAAATTTAAATCCAGCAAAAGCAAAACTGAGTGGCCCAGGAAAATCTGATATAAAACTCAACCTGTGGAGCAGGTTTCTGCTCCACAAACCTGTCTACCCTGTGGGCATCACCTTCTATCACATCTCTGTGGGGTTTGAACCCAGGAGGTCAACCATGAAGTCTCCTCACAGGAGCCTTCCCTGACCATCTGAGTCCTCTCCTCATTTAATCCCTATCATATCATCCTTTTTGCATGGGCTTCATAACACTTATTACTCAAAAATTAATATGTTCATTTATTTGTGTTCTGATTTATTGTCTTGCCTGCCTTGCTTACTACTACATATATATCCAATGCTAGAACCTGCCATAGAACAGCTGATCAATAAGCATTCATTGAATAAATAAAACTCCTCCTCGTCCACCAAGGCTCAGCTTCCCACATCTCCACCCTCAAGCTGGGTCAGTGTCCCTTTTTCTGGCTCCCATAACACTCCCCTTTCCTAGCATAGCCCTTATCATATTGTATCACAATTACAGTTATAATTACATATTTCTTCAGCTAAATCCTGGAACTAAGAGGATAGGGGTGATAGGAACTTTTAATTATTATATTCTCAGTGTCCAGACTGGTATCTGACAATGAGTAGGTGTTAAAAAAATGTTTGTTGAATATGTAGGCCAATGAATGCATGGATGAATAAATAAAGAAACTAAAGAATATAATAACAGGGACAAAGTTTCTCTTTCAGTTGTGGAAAATAAAATTTATCAACACCGCCTGATATACTGTACCTTCAAAGTCCTATGGCTTAATACAGCAATTTTCAATCAGTGTGCCACAAGAATTTTTGTAACATGCAATACTTTACTAAGTCAGAGGCACCAACATTTTTCCCCTTTGAGTGTCAAAAAAAAAAAAAAAAAAAAGACAACAGCCAACAGAACAATAGCCATCTGGTGTGAATGAATTAAAGTTATATCTATTTTGTTTTTGTCAGATTGGCAAAAAATATATTTTTTGGTGAGCCACAGAATTTTAGTAATTAGTTTACATGTGCCATGGGATGAAAAAGTTTGAAAATTGCTGGCTTAATATATTAAGATAAGTGAAGTTAACCACAAAATCTCAATGGCTTGTTACAAAAAAGGTTCATCTCTGGTTCAAGCTGTATGTCCAACCAGGGTTGGCAGAGCCTCTGCTACCCAGCCGCACTGGGCCAGTCGATGGCTGCTTCCACATCACGGCCAATGGCCTCATAGTTGTCAAGGCAGGAGGAGAAGGAGCTAGAGGGTTGCACCCAGAGCTTATAAGCTTGGCCAAAGAGTGATGTGTGTCACTTCAGTTCATAGATATAGTCACATGGCTCCTTCTTCCCGGGGCTGGAGATGTGGGGGGGCCATAGCTAAGAGGTGGACAGCAGAGACCTCCTTGACGCTTGGCGATCACATAACTCCTAAAAGCCAAACACTAATACTTGAGTGCGCTCTAGATTTTGAGAAAGGTCAACCAAACTACTTTGAATATTCATTCATCATTGTCTCATTTTATTTATTTATCAATGCATGGTTAACACAAATAAAGCTGCCGATTGGAGCTTTATTTTTCTTCAATAAGCTGTTAAGTATGACTTAATGGAGTTGCCAAGACTCCTAGCTGAAGGTAGGAAACCATTCCATTTTGCTTATTCTCTACAACTATATCTAAAGCAAATAGAGATTCTCTCTGCTTTTTGAAATAATAGCTCACATTTATTTACTGTTACTTGGTACCAGTGTGGCTGGTTCTTTATTTATGTAAGGTCTTATCCATACAATGACCATCCAATTTTAAAAACGAGAAAACTAAGGCTTACAGGATTAAGGATTAAGATCCTTGAACAAGTTCATACAAATCATAATGATTCGACTAGAATATGAACTCAGGTCTACCTGAAAACAGCTTACAGAATCCATTATCAACTGGATTCTGGTGTCCCTGGAGGATAGGAGTGAACTTCTGAGGCTCATTCTTCCTACTGTCCCTTTGATGTCTAACATCCTATGGAAGCATTTTATAAGCCACAGTAGAAAAAAAATTTAAACTGCACCATATAAAAGTCTGATTTATCATGCATGACTTATAGCTTGTCCTTTGTTTAAAGATGTGAAAAAAAATAGAGGACTACAACTTAAGGACTGATGCTCTAGTTATGAGGCCCATTTAGAGAGCTGAATTACAGTAATCAATAAAATCAGGGCAATTCTTAGAGGCTTATCTACTAAATATACCTAATGGCAACAGCCCTGGGGGGTCTTTGAGAAAAAAAAAAGACAAAAAGGACACATTCTAACTCTGCCTTATAGATAGTTCACATAGTAAAATTACCTTTGGCTTAAACATTCCTTTTCAAGTAGAGTCAGATATACCTGACTATTTTATCAACTCTGCTATTTCTTAGTTGCATGAACTGGGACAATTACCTTATTTCTCATAATCTAAGTATCCTCATTGGTAAAATAGGGTTGAGAGAGTCAAGGTAGCATAATAATTATGACTGACATGTCTGGAGCCAGGCTGCTATTTTAAAAGTGGACTTACTGGTTCATCCACTTAGTCAATCAATAAATATTCATTGAGAACCTCATAAGAGTCAGAAACTTTTGGGTGGATACAAAAATGAGCAAAAAACAAACAATCCTTGCGCTTCTGGTATCTATAAGACATTTAAGATCTCTGAGTCTCAGTTTCATTATCTGTAAAATGAAGATAACAGGGTTTTTGTAGGGATTAAAAGAAATGATGCATCTGTTACTTAGCACAATGTCTGAGAAAAAGTAAATGCTCAGTAAATGTCACAAGCTGTTATTAGTAGTAATAATAGCTGTAGGGATAACAGTAATTGGCTCAGTTGCTAGAACATCATGAGTACTTAATACACTAAACATTGCTGAATGATAAAATAAAATGCTAATATAACAAATTGCATAATACAGATACAATTTCTCATAAAATATTTTTTATCAACTCATTTATCCTTACTACTTTTGGAGCATTGAAATAGGAAGAATTTGGGGGAACCTTAAAAGTATTTAAGTCCTGCTCCTATCCTCAGGTAGTTGGCAGTCAAAGGTGAAAACAGGGTTAGAAAAAGCCAACACAACATAAATTCTAACATTGGTTCATTATAAATGCATATACCAGCACATTATATAATTTTCAAAGGTTACTATACACAGTGAGTGAGAAGGAAAGGGACTACCCTGTAGGGAGGAGTAGGTTATGAAGACATCATGGGAAGAAAGTTGGATTGGGATGGGCTTTGAAGCCAGTTCTGTATTTAAATTGAGGGTAAAGGGAAGGAATATAAAATTCCAGGCAGAGAAATGATATTTGCAAAATATAGAGACCTGCACCTGTCTTGAATGCTAATGTGAGAATAGAGCATGTTAGCTGGAGAACACAGGCTGTCCAGGCAGACCGTGAGTGACAGAGGAGGAAGGCTTTGGATGTCCGATTAAGGAGTTTTGAATCAATCTAGTCACAAGCAATAAAAGGCCAGTGGTTAAGGGGAAGATTTACTAGGTTAAAATCCCAGTTACAGGATCTTGGGCATGTTGCTTTACCTCAAGGTAAAAATAGAATCTACCTCATCAGGTTACCATGAAGATGAAGGGAATAAATTAATATATGTAACTGCTTTGAATGGTGCCTGGCACAGAGTGAACACTACATTGTGGTTACTTCAGAAGTTTGCTTACTTCTTTTTTTTTTTTTGTATTTTTCTGAAGCTGGAAACGGGGAGAGACAGTCAGACAGACTCCCGCATGCGCCCGACCGGGATCCACCCGGCACGCCCACCAGGGGCGACGCTCTGCCCACCAGGGGGCGATGCTCTGCCCCTCCGGGGCGTCGCTCTGCCACGACCAGAGCCACTCTAGCGCCTGGGGCAGAGGCCAAGGAGCCATCCCCAGCGCCCGGGCCATCTTTGCTCCAATGGAGCCTTGGCTGCGGGAGGGGAAGAGAGAGACAGAGAGGAAGGAGGGGGGGGGATGGAGAAGCAAATGGGCGCTTCTCCTATGTGCCCTGGCCGGGAATCGAACCTGGGTCCTCCGCACGCCAGGCCGACGCTCTACTGCTGAGCCAATCGGCTAGGGCCAGTTTGCATACTTCTGAAAAGACTGTGCTACCCACAGAATCAGGCACTTCGTTGTCTTGTTTGTTCACTTATTCTCCTCTCTGTTTCGCAGCAGTGACTGAGTGCTTACTAGAGGCTGGAGAATACAAAGATCCCCCGTCAGTCTCCACCCCCACTTTGCCCAGACACACAAATCGTGACACTAACTATGGGATGGATGAGCTCTAATGGTGGTGCGGTATTGCACCGAATCTCAGTTGTTAGACTAAGCCAAATCCTTATTGCAGGGATGTTAAAACATGAGGGAAAAAAGTATTTTAAAATCATTGAAACACAATCTATTCAATGGATAAAGCCACACAGGCCAAGGAGTGCCGAATGCTGCTAGCAGATGCAGGGGTGCTTCAAAGAAGATTTAGCTAGGCTGAGGTTTGCAGGATGGACAGGAGCACGTCGAGCTGGGTGGGAGTGAGGGTGAGAGTGGGGGGGGGCGGGGGAGGTTCCTGAACTAATAAAACTCTGAGACCCAGGGAAGAGTACAGCAGGCATGGGTTTCAGGGGCAGGGGAGTTAGTGAAATAAGAATCATGGAGAAGAATGTTAGGACATGAGGCTGGAGAGAAAAGCAGAAGGTAGATAATGATTAACAATATCCAATATGTTTCAGCCCTTATCATACACCAGAAAGCCTTAAGCACTTGAATGCTTCCAACTTCCTCATGAGAGGAATACCATGAGGAAGAGAAACAGGAGCGCCGTTTCCAGAGGTGGGCACGGTTACACTGTCGGGCAGCAGCAGAGCCAGGATTTGAACCCAGGCAGTCTCACTCCACAGCCCTTCCACACACAGACTCACCATGCTGGACACTCATTCTTACCTTGCCATGGCATGGGGTTTGACTTCAGTGGGAGACTCATAAACTGCTGACATGTCAGATCCAAACACAAGGCTATGTCCAAACAGGACTCAGCACCAACAGAGTCAACCCTTTTTGAATCTCTTTTGTACACAGACTTTCTTGCAAATCTTCTCCTTTAGTGATGTAATTATGCTGGTGTTTGAAAACCAGTAATAAATTAAGGGAGCTACATAATCAACTGTTACATTAATTAGTCACCCTTTGTTGAAAGGCAAACATCCTGTTAAATGTGTGAGTTAATAATGACTTCTGCATCAATTCTCAGTGTTGCACATTCGCGAGGGCTCAACTTCAGTCCCTGATGTGCAAACCTGTTTGTCTCTCCCGATAGCTATCTGAACCAAGTCCAATCATCTCCGGGCAGCCTCAAGTCCCAACAAAGAGGAGGCCCGGATTCTGGCAGAGTGGCTGAAACACAAAGAATGCTATATATTCAGATAAGCCTTGCATGCTGTGGATTATAGCCACACTGTATATTCACCCATTCATCCTTCCACCCCTCACTGAGAAAAAGTAAGTGCTCAGTAAATGTTGTCTAGCCTATACTGATTGGTTATCTAGCCTATACCAGCCACCACAAAGGGCACTACGGGTACGGACATGAGAGCACTAGCTGACATTCAATGGGCATTTTCTATGTGCCAGACACCTTTCTGAGGCTCTGCTTACTTCATCCCCATAACAACTTTGAGAGGTAGGCAACTGAGGCTCAGAGAAGTTAATCAGCTGTGCAAACCCATCAAGCTCGTATGCTGGTGGAGCTGGGATTTGAATCCAGGCTGTCTGCAGAGCCAGTGCTTTTAATCAGTGTGCCATGTTGCTACTATACCAATGATAAAGAAACAAGGCACCCTGCTGTAAACAAACTCTCCTCTGGTGAGGCGACTGACATGAAAGGAATCAAATACCAAAGCGGGATGAACTTTGCAGTGACATGTTTATAGGAAACCTGGGCCAGAGGATCTTCCCTTCAGAGATTCATATGCAATCTTAATCTCAATCTCTCTTTCTCTCAACTTCCCCACCCCCTCTCTCTCATCACAAACAATTGCCGTGCACATTGCTAACAGCAGCACGTTATTTAAGTAACAGCTCAAATGATGTTGAGGGCTTGAGATCAGCTCAAACTCTTGAGCAGGGAGGACTTCAGCCACCATCCTGTAGTGCTGTTTTAAGGACATTATACTGCAATAGGCTGCACTGCCATCTTCATTATATTAATGCACTGTAATGATTCCATTCTGTAAATAGTGCTTGGAACTGACTGACGTGATGCCAAATTTGCACTTGCATGCATAATTCTAGTATATTTTATTTCATTATTAAACTGAGCTCACAGATTGAGCGCCAGGATTTAAAACAAACAAAAATATCTCTAATTACAGCATATGATTTTTTTTTTTTTGGCCATTGCCAATGCCTGTTCAACTATTTTCATCAAGACAGCTTTTATTCTCTCCTCTTTTCAAAGCTTTTTTGCTTCCATGGAGGCCGATGACACAAAGTATAGCATATCACGGAGTTGCAAAGTTCAGGGGATTCTCTTTCTCCTATTTTAAATGGAAAAAAAATGGTTTTTCATCTCTTGAATAGTTCATTTATTCACATAAGTGGATTTCTAATTGGATAGTCCCACGTGTTAAGAGACCAGAATATTCTGGGGCCTCCTGAAAATGGTGAGTTCCCTGGCTGTCTGCCTGGTGACCGAGGAAGCGCCTATTGAAGGGCTGAAAATGACCATGCCCCAGCGGGAGTAAGGCGGCTCTCTCAGAGCGGCAGGGCCCAAACAGGGGCGCTGAAGGCCAACACAATTATGACAGGGTCTCGGAAACCCACAAACCCAGACCTTCGCAGAGAAAATGGACAAAATGGGGCTATTTTTAGCTGTTCTTCAGGCTCTGCCTAATAGTGACTCCTGGGTGCTAATAGCTGAGCGCTAACATTATCTGGGAAAGGAGATGAGATGACAAAAGGAGAGAAGGGTCAGCTGGAGCAGGCGGGGGTAAAAGTAGGGAAGCACAGAAGGGAAGGTCTCACTGTGGTGAGGGGCGGGCAGGAGACTAACAATTCCCTAAATCTCAGCGCAGCAAGGCCTTCTCAGGCTCAGCAGTGGATGGAACAGCACAGACAAGGCCCACTTGGGCCCCAGCACTGCAAAGGCTGGCTGTGGATATCACTGATTAGCTCTTCATCCCACCCCAGGCAAGCCAGTTAACCCCTCTGAGCTTCGGTTTTCTTGTTTTAAAAGTAGGATTAATCCTATCTGTGGATACGAGGGTCACCCTTTGCAAAGTGCCTAAAACAGAGCCTAGGAGTGTTGGGAGGACATTCTAATCAAGAGAAGGAGCAGGCGCAAAGGCCCTGAGGAGGTAGGTGTTGGGAGGGGGAGGAAGAGGACTCCTGAGGAACTGAACGGAGGCCAGGCATGCTGGGAAGGAGAGTGGGGACAGGGCCCCCCAGCTCCTCATAGGTCATGTCAAGTGCCATCATCTTTAGAAGAAGAGCACCAAGGCTTTAAGAAGAAGAGCGATACATATTTTAAAGAGGATTCTGTGGCTTAATTTTACAGAATGGGTTGGAATGGGTCAGCAGGGCCACAGAGAGACCAGGCAGGGGCCCCTGCAGTAGTCCAGGTGAGGCAGTGGGAACTGGGAATCTAATGATGGCAGATAGGATGAGGAAAGGTGAGTGCACCTGGGAGACAGGTAAATGACAAATCCAACATGATGTCACTCCAATGGGGATCCTGTCTAGCTTGTGCAACTGGAGGAATGGTGGAGCCGGGGACAGGGGGCCTGGGGGGGGGTGTACCACCATCTTCCACTTCATAACACTATGTGCCACGGCGAGTGAGAAGCCAATGACATCTGTTATTGATCTGTGAGAAGTGCAGTATGAAAATAGTAGGTTAGAAACTTCCAGGGAAATGTTGCTGCATCCCTCTGTATGCTCAGAGGACCTGTGTCACGAGCAGGACAGGGTGAGTTGGTTACTGCAGGGCCCATGCGCCATGTCGCATGCAGCACAAAGCATGCGCTGCAGCACCACGGCTTGATCCGCCATGGACTAGTCCTTCACTACGGATAGTTGAAAAGGAACACCACTTTGATCTAAACCTCACGGTTAAGATTTTCCCAACAAACATTTGTTGATGTTAACACGAACGCAGGGTGACATTAGGAGAAGGTGTGCTGGGGATGAAGGCAAGGAGGGCTTCAAAGGGTTTAAATCCCAGTCTGCTAGTTGAATCTCCGCCCTGTGGCTGAGGAAAGCCGGGCATTTCAGGAGAACTGCACGTTTCAGGCGTATGCTGAATGGGGAAGAGGCGAAGTGAGAAGAATGAGGCGAATGGTTTGCCAGCAGGATGGGGCTGGTGACGGCTGCACCAGGACAACCTGGACCTGCTGGCATTTCGATGAGATGCAGGCAGGAGAATGGCAGGAGGAGAGGAATGAGGTTATGAAGTCCAGAAACGTGTTACCGAGTAAGTTGGAAGACAGCTGGCCAAGTAGGCTGCCTCGGCTGGTCCTAACTAGAGCGTGAATCCAGTGTAGAGGGATGGGCTAGACCTGGGGGAGGCCAGGCCAGAGAGAGACAGGGGGGCCCCCTACAGTCCTCAGTCAATTCACTGCCTGCCCTCATCCACCTGTGTCCTTGACATCTGAGTCCATCTCCAAGGGCTGCCTCTAAGTCAAGTACCTTTGCAACACACCTCAACACCCGGGTGCACTTGAAAATGATCCCAGCCATGCCGAGATGGAAGGAAAACCTCAGGAAGTAATGTGGATCCCATCCAACTCATCAGTTTGGATCAGGGAATCAACAGATTTGGGATCTTTGTCGGCAAATGTGGATCTTTTACAAATTCTTTTCCTTCTATCCAGTATACAACAAACATCCTAACTAATGCAAAATACCTCTATGGCAAGAACATGCTGGGAATGCGGGTAGGGTGCTGGGGATTAATTGGACCCTGGAGCGAATGAGAAAAAAAAAAAGGATGCACTTTTTTTTTTCAAAAGGCAAAGCTCAAAGAGGCTGGAAAAGAACAAAGCCCTTTCAAGTGCTTCTCCGTGTATATATTTTTTTCCATTCCCCTGTTGTTTGCTGCTCCAGGGAGAGGTGGGAGCAGCCGCCATCCCCCTCAGTAGGTGCCTGTCACATTGTGTTATTACAATTCTATATTTCAATTAAAGCAATGTAGCCAATTTAAAAGTTCTACCCTGCACCACTCACGAGGCAGAGATCTAAGGATTCAGCTCACACATTTTAATACCCGGCTTCTTTTCCTTCTCATTTTCATGTAAATCAGTTTGAACACTGTCTTTCTTCTTCTTCCTCTAATCTAACCCTCAAAATACAATGCCAATTAAACAGTCTCTGCAAAGACAACCTCCCAAACCCAGCCTGATTTCACCATGCCACTTTGATTTCACTTAAACTTAACTTTCTTTCTTTCTTTCCTTGTTTATTTTCATATTCTAACTTCATGAGCAGTGTGATTTCCTTCTAGGGCATATATAGGATTTGGAGCCAATCAGGCTTGGGTCCTCTTCCTAACGCTCCTGTTTGACTGGATTCGAGGAGAGAGCATGAGTGTGGAGCTGGGAGATGCTTAGATGCTTCCAATGTGGGGTGACTTCTGTGACCTCAGGATCCTGATCTATCAAATGCAAAGACTAAAATAAAACCTGCCCTGCTGGCTTGTCCTGCCTTAGGAGGCTCCTACCAGGTGTTCAGCTCCTGTTAGCTTCTTTCCCCTTCTCTTAGGCAGCAATAATCACACTGGGTTAACCTTTGCGCAAACAGAAACAGGATCTTAAATGACACAGAGGGCTTCTGCTATATTCATTTGATGTTTTGAAATCTCTCTTCTTGTTCAGTTCTTCCTCCCTCCGTTTCTGTGCACTGAACATTCAGGGGTGGGGAGGTGATGGATTTTTAGTTTCTTTAATCTCAACAAGACCGGGGCTCATTAAGCCCATCTCTACATGGGGTGGGGGTGGGTTGGGGGGAAGTGAAAGTGTTCTGTTGGCCCAATTTAAATGATCATCACAGATTTTAGGTCATTTCCTCTGTGCTGCAGGGTACACAGCTCTTTTATAAACAATGAGCAAACCCGTCTTTGATGTATGTGGGTCTGGAGCAGTCCCAAAGCGATCCAGTTGGTGGGGTGGAGCTTCCTGTCTGTTCCTTGTCTACGGAGGGCCATGAAGGATTAGCGATCATAAAAAATTGAATTTTCACTTATATCATGAGGCCTTCAAAGATATGAAAGTGCTGGAGACAAACAGAGTGGCTTCCTTTTGACTGAATGGCAGAACAAGGGAGGTGCACTGAAAGGCATCAAGTTGATAGAAGAATAAAGGAATAGTATTTATACACCCTTCCTAACCTGGGCACCTTCTATGTGTCTGTTGTTGGAAACCAGATGAATAAGATCCCGTCCTTATTCTCAAAACTCAGAGACTGATAGAAGGACAGAGCCAGGTGAGCATGTGCATTATAAAACAGTAAATATAAACAGACACGGAGTAAGAGATAAGACAGGAAGCTGACCAGTTCTGCTGGGATCTCAGGGTAGCAGGGTTCTGTCTGCATAGAGGTGATCAGAGTATCACAAGGCTGACAAGGATTTCAGGCATCATCTTGTCTGATAGCCTCAATTTACAGATAAAGTGATTTGATTTGATAATAAGGCAAGTTAGAAAAATAAGGAAGAGAAGCAGTTCTGTAATGTGAAAATTCAAAGTATACTATAATTGCTTGGCTTTTCCCTCATCATCGTCATAATTTTATGAACACATCTATTTTATAAACACTAGTTAATATTTCTGAGGGACTGCTGTGTGTGGGGGTTTGTGTTTGAGGATCCACACGCACTGTCTCATTTAACTCTCCTCCAAGCCACCCTACGAGGGAGGCAGGATTAGTCCCCCATATTCCCGATGAAGACAGGAAAAAGGACCTGGCACATAGTAAGTATTCCTCATTATTTGTTGAATGATTCTATAAATCCAAGCTCATTAAATGATTTCTAAACACAGTCTGCTGTGCGTCTGAAATCAATAACCCCAGGTGTCATTTAAATGCTCACAAACCTCCAAATCACAGATGGATCAATGCATATTAGCTACCAGGGCGGTGGGAATTTATCGTTGCATCAGATGGGTCATGGGGACAGGGCAAGGGCTGAGATTATCAAAATTATTCTGTAACAGAGGAAGCCTAACTCCAAACCCTACGTTTAGGTCAACCTTACACATGAACACTTTGACATCACTGAGCTCTGAGAGGGCTGAGTCATATGTGTCCATTTATTTATCACATGTTAATGGAACATCTGTTCTGTCCAAGGGTCTGCGCTCTGCTAGGGATAAAAAAGATGAACAAGACTAGTCTCTGCCACCATTTCCAAATAAAAACTAGGCCACATGTTCAGGAGGAGCAGTGCTCTAATGGGACAAAATATTCTAAATTGGGCTCATCTTTGAGAATTGGAGCTCTGTTCCCGCCAGAGCTCTCTACAATCTAATACTGTGTACACTCGTGTTCCAATAGGAGCCAGACACTGTTTTCAGTTCTACCAGCAATGGGTTTTGTAACTTTGGGCTTAACTCTTTAATGCCTCCGTTTCCTTTTGTTTACATTGAGGGGTTGAACTAATTCAGCAACAGCTCAGGTTCCTTCTAGCTCTGAAATTCTACAATGTTGTAATGTTTACATCTATAATGAAAAGAAAGGTTTGACCAATTCACTCAAAATATTTATTGAGTGCTAGTTATGTTCCAGAAACGGGGCTAGACCATGCAAATACAAACATTTATCATATATAGACCCTGTTCTCTGCCTAATAAAGAAGAGCGAACCACTGGCTGTGAGGTGTACAGTAACAGTAATTACAACAATTATTTACAGCTACTGAGTGCTTACTATGAACTAAGTGCTTCATGGGTGTCAATTCATTTTTGCCTCTGAATAACCCTGTTCTACAAACAGTGTGATTAAGCTCATTTACAGACAATGAAACAGAGGTCTAGGGAGACTGAGCAATTGCCTCAAATCACACATTAGAAAGCTGGGACTCAAACCCAGAGCCTGCCCCAACTCCAGGGCCATGGTCTTGATTCCTATGCTATATTCCAATCTTAATGAATTGATAGAAATGTATACAACACAGAGACGAAAATGCTTAGGATAACAACAACAAAAAAAGAGTGCAGATAAAAAGCATGGGAGAAAGAAGACTACTTGTTGGGGTTGGAATCAGGGAAGGTTTCTGAGAGAGAAGCTGTCTGGCCCAGGCCCAAAGGTTGGGGGAAATGGGGAGAAATGGAATTGTCAACAAGAGGAAGGAAAGTTGACTGGTCTGAACCCTGAGCCCCTCTGGAGCTGATGACACAGTCCTTCTTATACATTAGGGCTAGGACACACTTATCAGCAAGAAAAAGACCACTGGTTTCACTTACATCAGTTTCAGCCTGTGAGAACAAGCAGCTGCTCCCACTTGTCCACCTGCCACCCTCCAGCTCCCATGTTCTCATTCATGCTTTCTTCTACAGTTCACGTCATGGCTTAAGTTAGGGCCCGTCATCTGAGTTGCCTTCTGTGACCGCTCTTACCTAATTTTGCTATCCCTGATAGTTACTCCCTATCACATCATTCTGGATTTAAAAAAAAGTACTTATCGCCACCTGAAATTATTTATTTACCTACATGGTTACTGTCAGACTCTCCCACTGAAATAGAGGGTAATAAGTGTCAGGACCTCATCTGTTTTGTTCACTCAATGCCGAATCCTTGGTGCGTACTATAGGTGATCAATAAATAGTTGCTGAATGCATAAATGACTGAATAATCTCTGCACTGAATTTAGGATGCAGTTGCGGGAAGGTTGGGTAGGGTGATCAGGAGTCAAAAAAATTTAAATTCTAAGCCAGGCTCTGAAATGTTCTATATGTACAATCTCTCCCTCTGAAATCTCTGTTTTCCTGTCTGCCAAATAAGAATAATAATGCTTTCATCAAACATTTACAGATAATAAAAAAATTTCTTACATACAGAAGAGTCTGTGATGTCATTGTCATAGTCTTGCTGCCACGTCTTCTTTTATTCTACGGTCTAACATGGAAAGTGAAATGATCTGTTTAATGCCGGCATTCTTTTCGGCCTGCCTAGAAGTTTGCTTCCAGTCTAGTCAACAATGAGCACAGAGTAGCCTTAGGGGTCTGTGTTCAGACAGAGGACCAAAGGCATATTCTGGAGTGAGGGCTGCAGTCACATCCCCAGGCCCTGGAAGCTGCACTCCTGGGCCTGTGCCCCTCAGTGAGGCTGCTTATCAAGGTCTCAGTCATGCTCCAGGGAGGCCTGTGCTGCAGCCCAGCAGGTGAGCCGTCCTCAGGAAGAGTGGTCTGATTCCTGGTACAGCAGGCCCTTACACCATGCTCTTCCCTGCTGGACTTTCAAAGAGCCAGTATGAATGAAACTGGCAAGCAGAGGTAGAGGCAAGAGGCAAAGGTCTTTTTCAATGAGGAGACTAACATGTTTCCTTAAGGTTTTTGTAAGCTCAAGGCTTCTACTGATTAACAGTTTCTTTGTACGTGAGCTCCTACACCAGCTATATACCAAACATTTTATAACAATACACATCACCCAAAGAAGCTCAATAGGATTAGTGCAAGAAAATTCACAAACAGTATCAACAACTTCCCATTATTGCTCATGAATTTGTTCCTTCAGACAATCAGCAAACACTAACTTAGCGCTCACAATGGACCAGGTACCATGCTAGCCAACAGGGTCATACAGATGATACGGCATGGTTCCCAAGCTTGAGAAAATCACATTTTAGAAAGGATGGCAAAAAACGCATTTGGCCCATCTTAATACAATTGTAAATGAGCACTTCAGACAGAAACACCAACAGCTATATTACTAGGCAGAATGACAGCAGTGTCAAACACAGGCATGGGGAAGGCACCACTGCAGGAGCCAGCAGGAGGAAAGGAACAGACACAGCCTATCTGTCAGGCACTGGGCCCGGGGACAGCTATTTAGACAGAGCAGTGGGCTCTGGGGATGGCCCGTTCCACAACTCTGCTCTGGTGCTGACTACCTGGGTGGGGTGGGCAAATCACTGACAGATTCTTTGTCTTAGCTTTCATACCTGTCAAGTAGGTGCTAAATAAAAATTGGCCATTGTATTATTGACAGGCTACTCCATTAATCCTTTAAAAAATCCTATAAGGTAGGTATTATCTCCAGTTTATAGATGAGATCAATGAAGCTCAAAGAGTTTGAGTAACTTGACCAAAGTCACATGGTCATCAGCTGATATTGTGTATCTATGATGTGCAGGGATTGTGCTAAATGACTTACACTTATCATTGTCTTTAACCCACATAACCACCCTACGATGTGGCTACTATTACTAACCCTAATTTCTAGATGAGGAAATTTAAGTAGCCTGACCTTTGAGAACAGGGTATAGATTCTAGGGTAGAGGTTGGCCAGCTTTTTCTATAAGGATCCAGACCGTAAGCAAATATTTCAGGCTTTTCAGGACATCTAGACATTGCTGAAACTACCTGACTTTCTGCCATCGCGCAAGAGCACCACAGACCACATGCCAGCCCACACGCATGACTGTGAGGCAAATCATTTAAACTGGTGAACAATGGAATGGAAATTTCATATACTTTTTACATGGTGTGAAATGATATACTGGGTTTTTTTTGTTTTTTTATTTATTTATTCATTTTAGAGAGGAGAGAGAGATAGGGGGGAGGAGCTGGAAGCATCAACTCCCATATGTGCCTTGACCAGGCAAGCCCAGGGTTTCGAACCGGCGACCTCAGCATTTCCAGGTCGACGCTTTATCCACTGCGCCACCACAGGTCAGGCCGATATACTGTTTTTGACTTCTTTCAACACTTAAAAAATGTAACAGCTCCTTCCTAGCTTGTGACTGGCAAAAGGCAGGCAGTGAGTGGGCCAGAGTTGTTTGCCCACTTTGGCTCTACATCGTACTCAGTTTGATGCAGAACCTGTTCTTGTCGCTGCCAGGAGGAAAGCCCAGCCTCTGACCCCGGCCTGCTCTCTGCACAGTGCACACGTGCTCTCTGAGAAAGGCTTCTACTCCGCAGAGTAATTGAGGAAGGCGGCACAGAATTTAGAAGGCACACGGTCTGCAAACAGCACTCCACTCGAGGCTGGAACATTTCCCTGCTGCTTTGGGTGATGCCTCAGAGTCACTGTAAGAAGCAGTTTCTACGGAAACTGATCTGGTCTCCCTGCCTCGGTGATCCTTGTTTAAATTTCCTTCCCTAAGCAAAATATGAATGTAGAGCTGGGGACCATCCTCTATGTTCCCATCTATCCTCCCAGCCATTCTGTATGTGGAATCACTGCTACGCTAACTTTACACATAAAATTCATTGAACAGACCAGAAAATTGAATAAACGCTGTTTAAGAAGGCTATCTTCTTTGTTACACGCAGAGTTTTTAATGAATGAAAATGGCATGCAGATGGTACTATTTTTTCCTTTGCTCTATCTTCAAGTTCAGTTACTATAAATTTCATAGATTCACTAAAAAGGAAAGTTGGCAAAGGAACCTTCTTGGAAATGTATGGAGTAAACCAGAAAATCTTTCCCTCTCTCTCCTAAAAAGAAACTCACCTTTATGTTGAAAGAAAGAAAGAAAGAAAGAAAGAAAGAAAGAAAGAAAGAAAGAAAGAAAGAAAGAAAGAAAACCAGGATTGCAGGTCTGTAATCAGTTTTCAAATTACAGAAGATGTTGTCCTTTGTTGCAAAATGGGGCTCTGACAAGAAGTCAATCAGGTGTATTTGCTGCATCGATTAGCACTTCAGTCGCGGAGGAAGAGGGCACGCCTCTACCCAGGGCCAGCTCTCCAGGGATGGGATAAGCGCCTGCACTCAGAAGCATCCACTCCACTCAGGCATTTTGCCCTGTTTACTCTTCCAAAGCAAGCAGAAGATTCACTGCGGTCCTCCAGGTTTGAGAAGAGGCTGAGAACCCTTCTGCTGGGAGTGAGACTATAATCAAACTGAGGCGAGTCAAAGCAGCCAGACCCAGTGGACAGGGGCCTCCAAGTCTAGACTGTCTGGGTCCCCTATCAAACCCTGCCACTTACTGACCACCATGTTGCTTAACTTTCTAAGTTGCAATTTTTTTCACCTACAGAGTATCAATAGTAAAAATATCTCAATGACGGGCTGATGAGGAGAATTAAAACATAATAAACACAGGGAACGTGTTTAGCAGTGTCTAACAAAGGAACGTGTACAAACTGGATGGCACACATCAAGCCCACCCCAGTGCCAGCTTCAGCACAGCCCCATTAAGGGAAAGGGGCTGGCATCCCATGTAACAGCGGAGCTGCGGAGGCAGGAACTACCCTTCAGGCCCTCGAGGAGGAAGACCCGAAGCTTCCTGGGATTCAGGAAGCAAAGGCTGGGCTTTCAGTTGGGCTTGGGAGGCAAGTCCACATGGGCTGGGGCCTTCTCTGAGCTGGGCTCTGAAAAAAGGTGTCCAGAGTCTGACTCGCGGAAGGCCTGGCCTTGCTTTAGGTGATGAGAACATGGTCCATCTCTCAAGGGAACAGGGTTCTGGTAGGAAGGCATCTGAAGCTGGGCTGGGCTGCAGTCTCATTCCAAAGACCTTGGCTTCCAAGCTCACGAAAGAAACTCATTTGGCCATGGGGAACACTGCTCAGCAGGGAAGGGGAACACGGCAAAGGGAGTGCCTGCCTCCGCAGCTCGGCTGTTACATGGCAAGTCCTGCCCATCTCCCTCCACGCATCCATAACCTAAGGTATCAGGAACCTGTGTAACTGCTCTTTCCACAGCTCAGCGGCCCTGGCTCTCGTCTTGGATGCTGCGCACCTGTACACAGGCTAGCTCAGAAGGCCAGTGGACACCTCACAGGGTCCTTCAATCCTACTGCACATTTGAACGACAGCACACTTCTTTAGAAGCTATTCCAATGACTGCCCCCATTTTACAAGAGGCCAAACAAATGCCAGCAGAGGCCAAGGGGAAACTCAGCGTCTTGTTCACTCATACACGGATAAAGGGAGCCCGAGGAAGAAAACGGTTCTTGGGGCCAGTATTTTCTCTCACAGATCAAGCTGATGGTTACAGAGGAGGGTTAAAAAAAAAGATTATAGCCCAGTTGTTTTAATACCAGACTTACCTTGAATCTACTGAAATACCTGACATCTTTGTAATATACAGCAGGGAGAAGAAGTAATTAGGTGGCTTTTTACGGCCCCCTCTAACTACTACGCATTAATAGGAGCATGGAGAGAAAGAAGTCTTTTTATGTCCTGGTGTACATCTTTCAGTACAAAGCAGAACCAGCATTTATCCTGAATAGGAATCTTAGTTACCTCGTCCTGAACTGTGCAAACCTCGTCCAGCAGACAGCAAAATGAGAGGCAAAGACAGTCACAGCTCTTCTAATTTGTACCTATTTGGAAAAGCCCAATGATTTCTGGCACTGACTTCTGTTTCCTCTTTATTCTTGCTCCAACTAAGGTAAGAGAAGTCATTTGGCTGAGAAAGATGAACATTTTCTTGTAGTGAAAAGTAAGATTTCCCTCTGGGAAAATTTACTACATTTACAAAGGCCCCCTTCGGACTTGCAAGGACAAAGATGAGACTCTCTACTCAGTGGCTATTTCTATAATAAACATAGCGACTAACATCTGCAGAGTGCTTTACTTTGAACTGCATCATATTGGAGCCTGACAACCACTCTGTGAAACAGGTGTGGAGCAGTAAGAGTATTTTAACCATATTACAGATAGAAATTACGATGCTTAGAGTCATTTAGTGCCTAAGGTCTCACAGCTGGTCAGTTGTACCTAGAAGTTTATGCATGAAGAAGCTATGAGGAGAACTAAACACAATGAATGCATGAAATGTATTAAGCAGTGTCTCGTGTACAAAATAGACGGCATTTCTCCTACTTTGGTTCTTAGTTTTCACTTCTATATTTGGTTCTTAAATTTTTATCCTTGGCCCTTAAATTTCACTCTCTTTTCAGCAATGAACATTTTACAGGACACTGCAGTTCTCAAGGCATTCTGACATGCATAGCATAATTTCCTTTTCCTTTTCCTCCCTCCCTCCCTCTCTCCCTTCCTCCTTTCCTTCCTTTCTTCCAGTGAGAGGCGGACAGGCAGAGAGACAGACAGACTCCCAACTGCATCCGGATTGGGATCCATCCAGCAAGCTCCCTACCAGGCAATGCTCTTCCCATCTGGGGCTGCTGCTCCATTACTCAGCAACTGAGCTGTTTTAGCACCTGAGGTGAGGCTATGGAGCCATCCTCAGTGCCCAGTGCCAACTTGCTTGAACCATTTGAGCCATGGCTGTGGGAGAAGAGGGCGGAGAAAGAGAGGGAGAGAAAGAGAAAGGGACAGAGAAAGAGTCAGAGAAAGAGAGGGAGGGAAGGATGGTGAAGCAGATGGTCACTACTTCTACTACTTCTGTGTGTCCTGACTGAGAATTGAATCCAGGACATCCACACACCAGGTCAACACTCTACCAACTGAGCCAACCGGCCAGGGCCAGCATAGTATAAGTTCAGTCTACAATGCAGTATGTATAATTATTCATAAATGAAAAAAAATGAGTTCCAGAGCATTTGTGAAGCCTGCCAAGATAATACAGCTCACAAGTGGAACTAGCACTGAACTCGTATTTCTGCCACTGATCCTCTGTTCGTGCAAGCACTGGTTCTGTTTCTAAGCTGTTTTATTTGTTCCCTGACACTAAAAATCCTTCTTAAAGTCCACTTCCCTTAACAAAAGCCTCATGCCTCATAACAAAAGTCTCATGAAGATGATAAGTTTTCAAGATAATGTGAGAAAGGAGGGTGATAGGCCAGTCCTGACATGGCTTCAGCATGTCCCTCTGTGCCCCAGAGCCCTGCTGGCTTTGTGGGTCTGCAGTCAGAGATGAGGAGTACAGCCAGCACAACTGTGGAAATGGGGCACAGTGACTCTCAGGGAGGCACAGCTTAGTCAGAGGAAGAGCTGGTGTTCATCTTTCATTGCAAGGAATGTCAGTAAGGGAATATGGCGGTGCCAGTACCCAGGATCTGACCCTTCTCTAGTACTTTTTCCAGCTCACAAGACCAAGTTCAATTGTAAAACAGCTGGAGAAGGAAAATATGGCCATGGTGCGTCGTCAGCAAGGGCTGGTCATTACTCAAACAGACCCTAATAAGAATGTAGAGCTGCTATAACAACATCCAACAGGTTTTTCATGGTGGGGGGAGAGGAAGCACAGATCATATTGCAGAAAAGACGGGCCGTCTGAAGGGGCCACGTTGGCATACTTGGACAAGACACAACCTGCACTAGGTGCTGGCAGACCCCAGCGGAGGGAGTGGCTCTGTCCCACCTCCTTTGTACAGGCTGGAACACGAAGAGGGATGGAGAGAAGACAGAGCTCCAGCCCTTCAGGCTCAAGAGTTCTAACGAGGACCAGTGGGTGATGCTAACATGGAGGACCTGTAGCAGGCAGGCAGCACAGGTACAAAGAATTTTGACTTTAGAAAGAAAAAAACCCACATTCAAATCTCCTATCAGTCACCATAGCCAAGGCTGTAACTGGTTTCCCTATCTTTTTATTATTATTGTTTTTAGTTGGATTTATTGGGGTAACATTGGGTAATAAAATTACCTAGGTCTCAGGTGTACAATTCAATAATACATCATCTGTACAATGCCATGTGTGTCTGTCACCCCAGGTCGAGTCTCCCTCCATCACCCCCTCCCTGTACCCCTTGCCTCACTCATCCCCCCACCCTTTCTCCCGTCATCAGATGCTGTCAGCTCGTACTTCTGAGTGCTTACTGTGTGTCAGGCACTGACCTGGGTGCTTTACGTAAATGACTTGATTTAATCTGCTCAACAACCCTTTGAGGGTTGTGAGGATTGTTATTATTATATCCAATACCAAATGAGTATCTGGGTTAGAGAGAACTTAAATAACATGTCCTAGATAACACAGCTACCTCCCATGTAGAATTGTCTTAAGGGTAAAAGGCCAGGCTACTTAGGTATCTAGCACTTAGTAGAAGCCCAGTAAGGGACAGAGTCAGCTATGACTGTTATTAGCATTATTATAATGACCAACTACTGTTCACCTGCAAGGAGAAAGCACTGAGTCTCTCATTTCTTTGGCTATTTCAACCAGGCTGGGTGGCTGCTGGTGGACCATTTGTCTTAACTGGCTCTACCCCTTTTCCAGCCATTTGATTCCCTTAAGCTATTTACACACAGGGGCAGCCTCCTCCCAGACTTGTTCCAGAGCCGCCAACACGTGCTTAACCCAAACAATGCAAGATTTATGGCCTTCCTTTATTTGAGTTGATTCCCAATGTGTCAGCAGATATGAATTGCGACATAAAATAATTACACTTGAAAGTGAAATGCAGGCCTAAGGATTCTGGTTGGCTATTTTTTTTTCTTGAATGCCAGTAATTTCTGCAAGACTAGATTTATTTGGTGCCTTTCCCCCTCCTCTTGAGCACTTAGCGACCTCAGTATCTAGGCATGCCATTCGAGCTACCTCTATTACAGACTGCTTTATCAATTACCCTGACAGTTACTCATACTATACATAAATGTACTTTATAGTTGTCACATGTGCTCCATACACAAGGTAATAAAATGCATAATGCATCTTATCAGTAAATCCTAATGGGTGGTACAAGCCAGGGGTTCTTGAATGGGAGTCTCATAAGCTCTGTGACAGAGCAGAAGTAGCCTGAATTTATATGTAAACAAATTAATGGAGTCTAATGCAGCACGAGAAGGGGGTTCCCACAAGGAAAATTAGCAATTTGGGCAGGAAGAGGTCTATTAAATCATCTTGTCCATCCCCAACCATGTGGGCTTTTCTTTACAGCAAAAAAAACCCCTTGCAGGTTAAATTACCTAAGAGACTGGGATTCCCCACAGCCCTTGGGAAGGAGCTGATTGCCCAATCAATCTCCCCATTCCAGTGCTTTTGGTTACATGGCAAGAGGTTGGGAAAAATAAAAAAACAAATGAAAAGTGACAGTATCCCAGGGAAAGTCTTATATCAGCCTTGTTTCCTCCCCTTCCTTTTCCATCTTCTTTTCAGTCTTCTAAAATCATTTTTAATTTAAAGCATGACATTTCAGGTTCATTTATCCGCACCCACCTCTGTGGTTCTGCCGACCTGTGTGCAGAGAGTGCAGGAAACAAAGGCGGGCGCATGACAACAAGACCTTTGGATGGAGGCTGACAACACCTGGGTGTCCATGCTGACCTGGACATCGGCTAGCTGTGTGATTTTAGTAAAGTCGCCGTTCCTCTCTGAGTTTCCTTATCAGCAAAATTAGAAGGTATTATTAGCCTGACGCAGTTATAACAGACAACTTCTACAGTTACTGATTTTTCAACTCCCTGAGAGTACCAAGGTGGAAACCCAGGGTCCCTGCTCTCAAGGGAGCATAAGGTATTAGAAGATATACTGTCGTGATATACCCAACTGCAACACAATGTTATTGTGAAGAAATATACACAGCATAAAACTACCATTTCAACCTTAAGTATAGTTCAGTGGCATTAAGAACATCTACATTGTTGTGCAACCATTACCCCCAACGGTCTCCATAACTGCTTCATCTTCCCCAGTTCAAACTCATATGGACCTCTCGGACATGCGCTCCCCATTCTCCCCCCGGCTCCCCCAGCCCCTGCAACCACCACGCTGCTTTCTGTCTCTGCTTTCTGTCTCTGTGAATTGGACTACTCTAGGAATCTCATATTTGTCTTCTGGGAATAGCTTACTTCACTTAGCATAATGTCTTTAAGGTTCTTCCACATTGTAGCATGTGCCAGAGTTTCCTTTCTTGTTACAGCTGAAGAATATTCCGCCGCACATATACACCATGTTTTGTTTATCCATTCATCCACTGATGGACTCTCGGACTTCACATTCTAATAAGTATCACAACACAAGGGGCTGGTATTGGAAAGGCCAGGGATCTCTAATTTAGATTCCTAAGGAAAAGGTGCCTGAGCAGAGTGGTCTGAAGGATAAATTGGAGTCAGCAAAATAAAAGAAGGGGTGAAGAGAGGGTGGACAGGACAGAGGTAAGGAAGAAAGTTCTCGGTGGAAAAACGAAACAAAACAAAACAAAACACGCCATGTGCAAAGGCCAGGAAAGACTGGCATATTTTGAACTGAGAGTGGTCCCCTTTGGTGATGGGGGTCAGTGGGAGATGAGGCTGCAAGTAATGTCACTCTCCCCCTGGGACGATCAGTACTGGGCTTCTGTTCTCTGAGCAGGAGCTCTCTGCATTTACATCTCTATTTCCCACACACTCCCTGGATGAATCAATTAAATCTCATCTGCTCATTTAATTAATGAGAGTGGTCTGTTTGCTTTCCTCTTCAGGTTGCTAATACAGAAGCACGTATGTATGAACTCAGAGTGAGGTGGCCACGCCACGATCTTGCTTATCACACTGTCACAAAATGGGCTGTTTACTCAGCTGCTGGATCGTGAGCCCTGTGGAGGAATGGGGCTTCTCTGCTTCATCTCCGCACCCCGGAGCCTGGTACACAGGGCATGCTCAGTGAATGTTTGTTAGAGAAGAATTTAATTTTTACAGATGAGTGTCAGGAAAAGAAAAACAAGACTTCTAGGTCCTGAAGGGAGCTCTGGTTTTAAAAGATGAAATCTTACACTTTATGAAATAGTAAACTTCAGTTTTTCCCAATGATACACATATAATTTCATAAAAGAAACAGAAGCAAGGTGGATTTGTGCAGAAAGTACTCTGAGGCTAGAGAAATGACCTGCAAGGAGCATCCTGTTCCCTAGACCTTACCCGGGCGCAGGAATGCAGGTGCTATGGGCAGAAAACCAAACTGATGAGTACCCCGGGGCCCTGAGCCATCCTGAAGGAGCCCACAGTAAAATCTCATTACTTCAGGTCTCACTAACTCTGAATTTGGGCAGCACTGAGGCCACATTCCTCAGCTCAATAAACAATGTTCTCCATCAATGATACAAAGTTATTAGAATGAAGAACATCAAAGGAGTTTATTCATTCATAAGCATTTGCTGAAGGGCAAATTTATTCTTCTTTTCTGATGAAAATAATGTACAATATCAAGGAGAACTCACTGGTAAAGAACTTTAACATGCATTCTCTCTCCCTGAATAATTGCAACAGACCTCCAAAAAAAGACCAAAATGATCCCCTTGTCCATCTATTAATGAGAAGACTTAGGTATAGAGTGGTGAAGTGACCTGCCCATGACTGTAGAGCTTTATGTGTGGGGATGCATATATAACTACATTTTATTCTGCTTGAAAGTGAAAGATTAGAAATCTTAAATTATAATAATGATTGTCAAGTTTTCTTTTCTTGGTGACATTTATGAGAAATTGACAATGTTGCCCTAAAGATAGACCAGAAAAAGTGTATGACCAAGAGCAAAATGGTGGTCTAGACAGGTTAACACGGGGGTCGGGAACTTATGGCTCGCGAGCCAGATGTGGCTCTTTTGATGGCTGCATCTGGCTTGCACACAAATCTTTAATAAAAAAAAAAATGTTAACAGTATAAAACATTCTCATGAATTACAATCCATTCATTTCCTACCGCTCATGTTCATGGTTGTGGGTGGCTGGAGCCAATCACAGCTGTCCTCCGGGACAACACCAAATTTTTATTGGATAATGTGTAATGTACACGGGTCGTTGTATAGCTCTCATGGAGTTACAATTTAAAATATGTGGCGTTCATGGCTCTCTTAGCCAAAAAAGGTTCCCAACCCCTGGGTTAACACCTTGAGAATTATTAAGTCAAACTCTCTGAGGAATCCCATTTTGGCCAGTTCTCAATGCCTTCTGAAATCATTCAGATTTGTAGGTAAAGCCAAAGGACCATTATTCACATCAGCATAAAAGACTCTACAATGACATTGCTGCCTTGTAATGATAATCACGAGCAGATAAAGAAATTAAGACAGAGGCAGTTAAACTAAAGTTTAACATCAAAAAGCTAAAAATATTTTTAAAGAAATGATAATACTGCATGCTGACAATTAGGTACTAAAACTGACAGTATTTGTATATCTGGCAGTATAACTTTCTAGAACATAATTTGACCAAAATAAAAATACACATACATGTTGACCATTAATTCTGAAAAGAAACTGAAGGAGACAATCATAGGTAAGTACAAAGAGCTGCCCAAAGATGCTGATACTAACAATATGGTGTTTATTATGTTTCACTCATATTCTAGAATGCTTTGTAGTGACTTAAAATAAAGTTATAGTAAAATATTTTTAAAAAATGTAGATGAGAAAAAAATTATGTTACAAAGCAGCATGTACAGTATAATTTCAATTTGGAAAAAAAAAATTATGGTTGTGTAAAGAAGCCTGGTGGCATATACATCAGCATGCTGGCTGGGTTTGAGTCTACGTGTGGCATTTCAGAGAATTTGTATTTCTTCTTCAGAACTTTTCTATAGTTTGTAGATTTTTTTCTAATAAATATTCACTCCTTTTCTAAGTAGAAAAGGCATCGAATATACATAAGGTTTAGGCTCCATCAGTTATCATTGTGGACTTGGGGCCGGCAATGAGCCTTTGTGAGCCCCAGGTCTAGCATCAGTAAAACTGTATGTGTAATTCATCTCTTGTAAGATTAATGTGAAAGAAGTTGTAAGCAAAAAATAAACGGAAAGTTTTTGTAAAACTACAAAGAGATCCTCAAACATGAGATCCTTTTTATCATTCTATAAGATGAAGAAGTTTTTGTGAAGTGCTATCGTAGTTGTCCCATAGCCTACTGAGGAATGGGGAAAAAACTCGTAAGCGCAGACTTTGACAGCACAGAAATAAACATTAAAGAGCAAGCGTGCCTGCTCATGTGGGTGGGTATGTCACACCGCTCAGTCATGAGATGATGCATCTCCCTATCTGCGTCTCAGACACTCCCCTAGGATCCATTTATATAGAAGATGAAGTGTTTTCTCCTCCAAAGTGAGGTTATGACCATCTTGAGTTTAGACAACTGACTGTACAATCTTAAAATACATCATTCCGAAAACAGCCTACACGTCTCTCAGACATCATGAAAAATTCAGACCTCAGTCTCTGGAGGTGTAGTCATTTCATATTTAAATATTAAGGCCATGCTTCCCAGTAATTTCTTGCAGATTTGAAATCTAGTGATTTTCTAAGTAGTTTAAGACATCAAATCCATTCTGGCGGGCAAATGCCTCCGCTATGTGACTGAGGCAGCTGGAGGAAGGCCGAGGGCTGCACTGATCCCAGTGGAAGCGTGTGGCTGAGGCCACGGCAGAGGTGCTCCGACAGCTGAAAAGGCTGTGCACTGCGCCTGATGCTGGCTCATCACACAGACTGCGAGGCCGCAGGCTCAAGTCTGGCTGTCAAGTCACTGGCCTTTGTCCTCAGAGCCTAGAGAATCTCTATTCTCCTCCAACTCCACATTCATGCCTTCTTCCAATAGATTGTGGTTAGTAACACCTAGAGTTCATAGTGTGATTGCATGAATCGCATGACAGTGTGTGTTATTCATTCAGCACAGTAGCTAGAACTCTCCCAGGTCACCCTCTCCTCACCAACTCTGTTAGGCTAACCTCTCTCTCATCCTTTGGATCAAAACATGCTTGCACATGTTCCAGGACACAGGATGCCCAATATCAAAACTCTTAGGTATGGATCCCACAGGTCCTTGAAGGGACTCTCAGCCTTGGGGCACACCCTCCACTCTGGCAGTACCCAGGATGGGTGGAAGAAGGCAGGGATTTCTGTCCACCAGGAACTTACACAACAGAAAGCAATATTAGTATATTGCTTGAAACATAGTAGTTGCTCAATGAACATTAAGTCCTTTCCTCCCCCTCAATTAGATCCTACCTTCCCCTTAATTTGCATAATGTTATATTTCTTTTATTGCAGGTCATATTTTATATCTTACACATAGTATGTACTTTCTGTCTTTGAAAAATACATATGGCAGTAGAAAAATGTGACTATATCTATATGCATATGAGGGTAAGAGAAGAAGGATGAGGAATAAGCAAGGAAAATGGGGGGAAATCAGTTATATACATATTAAAGTCATTAATAACAATAGAAGTGAGATTAAAGACATATATGCAACCTTTAACACATATTACATAAACTATTTATCTAGAAGCTAACGGAACCAGGGAAGGACAGATATGGCTGGAATAAAATGGATTGTATTTTTGAAGGCCACCAGCAGAGGAAATGAAGCTGCCATTTTCTTCTCAGGGAGATAACTGTGGATAGAACTTAGACACCAGCCACGATGGCGAAAAGGTCTAGGTGGACACAGTTAGACAAGGAGGTGAAGCAGAGGCTGCCTGACGTGCACAATGAGGAATTCAGTGCAATTCCACAAATAGCCGCCGGAAACTTACCAAGTGCAGAAGTTGGGAGATACAGGAACAACCAAATCATGAACCCCTACCTTTAATTTACTCTGCCTAGCCTTTCTGCTTGCTTATTTGTTTAAAATTCTCCCCGCCTGTCATATTTGCAAGTAATCCGGGCATGCAGATGTTCTCAATCTATAGAAAGGGTAGAAAAGGTGGCAGAAAGAAGTAGCAACTGTGAGTATAAGATATAAAAATGTGAGGGCAGCCTGACCAGGTGGTCGTGCAGTGGATAGAGCATTGAACAGGGATGCAGAGGACCCAGGTTCAAAACCCCAAGGTTGCCGGCTTGAATGCAAGCTCACCAACTTGAGTGCGGGGTTGCTGGCTTGAGCAAGGAGTCACTGGCTCTGCTGTAGCCCCCTGGTCAAGGCACGTATGAGAAAGCAGTCAATGAACAACTAAGGAGCCACAACAAAGAACTGACGCTTCTCATCTCTCTCCCTTTCTGTCTGTCCCTATCTGTCCCTCTCTCTGACTCCGTCACAAAAAAAAGAGAGGGCATTAGATTCATCTCAAAGTTCATACTAGACTTAAAATATATATAATGCATATATAATCATTAACTATAGCAAATGATGAAAAATTAAACCAGGAAATCACTAAAACTTTTTGTTCCAGGTAACATCTAACCATCAATATGAGATGCTCTCACACACCAGATTCCCTGTTTTGGCCAGCAGATTGGTGGTATGAAATAGTGTGGTGAGCAGGCACCGCTTACTGAGACATCTTGGTAATTCACTGCACCTCTCTGAACCTCAGTGTCATCTTGTGAAAAAAAGAAATAATATCTCTATTTTTCAAAAACGGTTATAAAGATTGGCCAGCTAATTACTGCTCTCACATGTCAAAGGACAGCACTGAGCCACTAAGACAGGGGTCGGGAACCTATGGCTTTCGAGCCAGATGTGGTTCTTTTGATGGCTGCATCTGGCTCGCACATAAATCTTTGGTAAAAAAAATAATAATGTTAACAATATAAAACATTCTCATGTATTACAATCCATTCATTTCCTACCACTCATGTTCATGGTTGCGGGTGGCTGGAGCCAATCACAGCTGTCCTCCAGGACAACACCAAATTTTTATTGGATAATGCGTAACATACATGGGTTGTTGTGTGGCTCTCATGGAATTACATTTTAAAATATGTGGCGTCCATGGCTCTCTCAGCCAAAAAGTTTCCTGATCCCTGCACTAAGAGGATCAGTGATTTATAAAAGTATGGAATAGTATGCACAGGGTGGGGAAAAATAGGTTTACAGTTGTACATATGAAAAATAATACAATAATTAATAAATAATAATACAAGACTAAACTTTGTGTCTCACATACTCGTAACTGTAAACCTACTTTTGCCCCAACCTGTACGTAAAGCACTTCTAACAAGATCTGGGACAACAGTAAGTGTTTTCATTATTATTATCATCACTAGTATTATCATTGTTGTTTTTATCATTATGGTTCAACTTGCACTTTTTGTAAGTGAACTCAAATTTGGACCTTCTGATATCAAACAGACCACTGTCCAGGACACTGGTCACCTAGCACACAGGTCCCACTGTGTACGTTTTCCCAGACAGATGCCTCTCCCCAGAGAGGCGAATTTTGCCAGGCTCACTGTGACCAAGTCTCTCGCTGTCAACGACACACATTCCTATCCCATCCCCAGAACCGTTAACGCTGCTCCACCTCAGGCTGCCACTGAGCTGTACTTGAAAGAAGTACACAGAGCCATCCCGTCAGGGCTGAACCTAATTACTGTGCCACCATCTTGATATAAACAGCTCTGGTCAGGAGTGTCTTTGCAAAAATAGAAGTGCCTATTAAATAACCATACAGTCCTGGGAAATGACTTCTCTAAATTAAACTTTAAAGTAAATGCATGAGATAGAAAAATAATACACAGTAGACACCATCTAAAGCAATCGGTTGTTTAAATAAGAGCAGAGACACCCAAACGGACAGCTCTGATTTATCAAGGGTAATGGCTTCTGAAATTTGGATGAGAATTTTTAGAATTGTCTTTCTTTATCAGTCAGTTGACCCTTAAACTACAGGAAACTCCCAGAGCACGTTAATATTTGTGATTTACAATGCATGCATGTTGCAGGCCCTTTCGCAAGGACACAGAAAGTACAATGGAGGAATGCAATGGCCTTGCTTGATTTTTCTCTTTTTCCAGAGCACTTATTACTTTGGACCGAGTATATTAATGCATGCCTACTGTCTCCTCCGTCTCCCCACATCAGAATGCAAACTCTTCAAGGTCGGGACCTTCTTTTTATTCACCAATGTATGCACATCCCTGAGAATACTCCTGGGCACACAGCAGGTGCTCAGTGGATATTTGTTGAATTAATAAATGGATAAAAATCTAAGTGTAGTCTTGCTCATGTGACCTAACCTCTCTGAGTCTCAGTCACCTAATCTGTAAGATGGGAATAGTAATATACGACTCATAGATGGATTGTGGGACTTTAATGACAAAAATATATGTGAGGCACTTAATACAGTGTCTTACAATTAGTGCTCAATAATTAATACAATTCCTCAAAGCTGAATATTTATCTTTAAGGTTTATAAAAAGTACTTCTACACCCATCCCAAAAGTTGGCCACCCAAGAGCAGTGGACAAAGAACCCAGAAATAAAGAACCAGCCCAACCTATGTTCACTTTACTTCACTTTCCCACGGTGCTCATTTTGGGGTCACAACGAGAAAATTAGAAGATTCCTTAATAATCATCCAGAACATAACCTGCAAACTACAGCCCATGGGCTAGCTACTAGTTTTTATAAATAAAGTTTTATTGGAACTCAGCCAAGTTAATCTGTTTAGATATTGTCAGTGGTCGCTTTTCTATTCCAATAGCAAAATTAAAAGTTGCAAGACACAATGTGGCTCACCATGTGTACTGTCCGAACCTTCAAGAACAAGCCTGTGGAATGACCCTGAGTTTCCAAAGGAGGACAGAGAGACAGAGGAGGACAGAGTCACAGAAAACAGGCAGGTGAGCTATACTCAATATCGCTTTCCATATTTCGACTCTGAACTCACACATGCCTTCAGAGACCCACATTGTAGCTGATAAACCTCCAGTCCCAGGGTGAGAACCCTCAGGGCCATCTGACTTTTCCCCTGAACAGCAAATGAATGGTCACTGGCTTGCTAGAGGCCCTAACTGTGTGTGCCCTTGCAGGGAAGAGACACCACTCCCAGGACTGGAAAGAACATGGGCCTAACCACGGCACATGCTGGGGTCAGTTCACCGCTCAGACACTGGCTTGTATAGGTAGGTCCCTTAAACTCCCTGGGTCTCAGTTTCTTCATCTAATGGGAATAATAATACATTTTAGTTGAGTTTTTAGGGAATTAAACTTAGTAAGACCAAGCATGTGAAAGCAGCTAGCACAGAAAAGATGACCTCTTTAAAGACCAACATTGATAGAGTGATTCACTACAGAAAAGATATTACATTTCTGAGTTTACCAAATGTGCTTGAAAACAGTCCTGGTTTCACTTTCCAGGGTAACAGGAACATCCTTTTTTCCCCGTCATGATCTAGCCTCTGTCTAAATTATCTTCCAGAGACAGCTTCCTGACAGTTCCAGTTTCTAAAAATATGTTGGTTTTGAGCTATAAATTGATTTTTTTATTGCAATAAACTAAAACCCAGTATCATCCAATAAGACACTACACACACAGAGACCCAATTTTTCCCCTTAGATGTTTAGTCTCTTTGATATTAAAATGGATCTGGGGCTGTTGTCAGGCATGTGGGAGCCTGAACAACGAAGAGAATGAACAAAGAGTATAGAGATGAGATAGAGAGAAAAGGCTGTAAAGAGAAAAGAAAGGCAAAATGAGAAAGTGGTGAAAAAAAAGAGAACACTTCCTACTTCCTGTTGTGTGAGCATCAAAAGAGTGGAGTTCAAGCCTGGGCAGGTTGCTTATAATTTGCTGGGGAGCCTTGGGTGGTACTTCTTTTTGAGTTCTAGGCTTCTTCCTTTGTTAATGAGTGGATTAGTGGATGTCCAAGGGACCTTCCATCCCTGCTATCCTAGGACTGGGTAACTGAATCACGTACATATTCTTTCTATACTCACTACCCATTTGGCAAAATTAACATCTTTGGTATACAACATCTTGGGCTCCAATATCTGTCCCAGACAATTAGAATTTCATTATAAGTTGACTTATTATTTTCTCTTCCTTACTTCTCTCTTTTGTTCCATCCTTTCCTGACTGTCTTCCCTCTTTTCTTCAGTGTCCAATTAGCATTATTATCACATAACAGGCCCTGCAAGACACTCTGTAGATATAGCAATGGATGAGACAAGGAACCCTCAGAGTGTGTAGGCTGAGGGGAGTGTGAGTCAACCCATAACGATACAGATGATCATGTGCTATGATAAAGGTGAGGAGAGGATGCTTTAGGAGCATTAACAGAAGGACTTCTTAATTCTGCTGAGAAAGTCTGGATCAGAGAGGGGATTAGATAGCTAATAATAAATATTGTTTAACAACTAGAGCTTTTTATTACACCAGATACAATCCTTAAGTCTTTAAGGATTGAATTAAACTCATTTAGTCTTGTACTAACCCTAAACAGAGATATTTTCCTTACTCCCATCTTACAGATGAGTAAAAGAGGCAAAATCATTAAGAAACACTGCTTTATAACCACAGAGATGGGCAGAAGTAGATCCTAGGCAATCTGACTCTTGAATCCACCACACACCTTCCACTATGTCCACTATCTGGTGCCAGTACCATACTGGTGAGGAGTGTGGGCTGGTTGTGGGTTCATATAGACCCGATATGGATCTTGCTCAGAGGATGAAATGGGTAAGAGCTTGGTTTAATAACACACCTGGCCTTGATAAATGATAATCACTGGGCTGTGTTGTCGTTGTTATTATTGTTGACATTACTGAACTCTGAGAAATGAGGGCATGCTCACTGGGTAAAAAGGGCAAAGGACATTCAAAGTGGAGAGGTCACCAGGAGCAAATCATAAAAGCCGGGCAGTGAATGGTATACACAGGAAACAGCAAGACAATACCCCCAGGATTCTGCTCCTCTGCTGATGATACCCCCCCCCCCCATCAGCTACATACAGCTGGGCAGGGTATGCATGCATAGCTCTAAGGGGAAATAGTCATCGACCACGTGTATAGCTACTGCCACAATTCCCCAACAAATGGCAATGAGTCATGATGAAAGGAACCTTTACCCCATTTGCACAAAGGCATCCTGAAAGCTCTAGGGTGACCTCATAGTCACTGAAGCTATCTCTCTGTATGTTTAGGGCAGCTTCAGGGCCACAGAGTTCACTGAGTAATAACTGAGGCTCTAATGAACATGATTCAATCACAAATCTCCGGTTTGATGTTCCAGGCCTTACAATCTGGCCCCAGGTGAATTTCTTAGTTTATCTTTCACTGACAGCAATCACATGTCCTGCTACACAGAACACCTGACATCTCACTCTTCCCTGTGCCTGCCCATCTTCCTGACTTCCCCACTGCAGCGTCATCTTAGACAACACGGCCTCTGCCTGGACGCTGGTCCTCCTGTATCGCCAACTTCAAGCCCTGAGCATTTTTAAGGAACCCTTTCTTCCTATCAATCCATGTTTTTTGAGATGGAAGAAATCATTTCTTCTTTTGAACTCTCATGATAATTGTATCTCTTTCTCTTACTGCATTCATTATTCTTGCTATGAGTTTCAGTTATTTATATGTCTTACCTCCTTATAAATTCCTTGAAGGAAAAGTTTCATTCAGACTGGTTCATCCTCATCTACCAAGCAGAATGTCCTTTTCGTTCAATAAGCATTTGTAGTATGAATGAATGAACCAATGAAAATGGTAGCATGGCCTAGGCAGGAGTTCTTTACCTCACCTGACTTAACAACTCCTTTTAATAACAAGTATTTTATAATTCTTCCTTTACTATCTAAACTGATTATATATTCTACCTACACACACAAAATTTAAGCAAATCAAAATGCTTTGATTAGAACATAAAGGAGAAATAAAAATATATAATTTCTGAGGCCCTGGCCGGTTGGCTCAGTGGTAGAGCATCTGCCGGCATGTGGAAGTCCCGGATTTGATTCCCGGCCAGGGCACACAGGAGAACTGCCAACTGCTTCTTTACCCTTCCCCCTCTCCTTTCTCTCTGTCTCTCTCTTCCCCTCCTGCAGCCAAGACTCCACTGGAGCAAAGTTAGCCTGGGTGCTGAGGATGCTTCCATGGCTTCTGCCTCAGGCACCAGAATGGCTCCGATTGCAGCAGAGCAATGCTCCAGAGGGGCCGAGCATCGCCCACTGGTGGGCATGCTGGGTGGATACCGGTAGGACGCAGGCGGGAGTCTGTCTGTCTGCTTCCCCTCTGCTTCTCACTTCGGAAAAATAACAATAACAATAATAATAATAATAGTAAAATATATATATATAATTTCTGATAGAAAAATAATGTATATTTATATGTACTGAGTTATAACTATAATAAAAGAACGTAATGTCTGTGTTAAGTTTGCACTTTTTTATAATAAATAGGTTTAGGTTTAATAGAGCATTCAACTCAATATTGTTAATACTGCTTTCTTTATATTTGACATTTTTAAAGAAGAGCCAAATAAGTTGAGTTACAGTGAATATGACAGCTACACATGAAACTGACACAGCAGTGCTATGTTGGTAACTCAAACATAAAGCACATCACAATGGTGTGATATTCCAAACTGATGACCAATTCTTAATGAGATTCCAATAAAACAAAGTACATCTTTCTCTCAGTTTAGTTGCATTTCTGAAAAAATCAGTATTATGGATATGGTAGAAAAATACTTTGCTTGTATGTAAAATAGAGTGAGGTTTTAGATTCAGGTAATTAATTATAATTACCTGAATTATAATCAGGTTTTTTCATCTACATGAGTGTCTGATTAGACATTAGAAAGTAATATAACAAAGGAAACTTTTTTGTTGTCTGTGACTATTCTGTACATTGCAGAATGTTTAGCATCCTTGCTGCCTAATAAATTCCTGCACTATTATCCTTTCCCCAAAGACTGAAAGCACCAAAACTGCCTACATAAATTTCCACATCACACATTATGGGAATAGAACCAGTCACCTGAAGAAAGACTCTTTGGAGTAAAAGAAGGAAAACAAGCTTAGGCACTGTAAAATGTGAATTTCAATAACATTCTGCTACTCATAGTAGCCATGAGCAAGCCATTTACCCTACCTGTATCTCAGTTGACTCATTTGTATAAGGGGGTTAATAAAAAACCCCAAGAGTTGTTTGGTTGTCAAATGAGACAAGATCCACAAAAGCCTGCTATACACCATACAGTCCTGCTTACAGGTTAGTCATTTATATGGAAAAAGTTTATATGAACCCCCCCCAAAAGATGCCAAATAGCACAAGCCTTGAGGAAGAACAAAATAGGAGGTGCCATGCTCTCCAATTTCAAACTATACTATAAAGCTACAATAGCAAAACAATATGGCACTGGCATAAAAACAGATATATAGATCAATAAAATAGAATAGAGTCCAGAAATAAATGCTCACTTATATGGCCAATTAATCTATGATAAAGGAGGCAGAAATATACATGGAGTAAAGACAGTCTTCTCTTCAGTAAACAGTGTTAAAAAAATGGCAGATACATGCAAAAAATAAAATTAGACCACTTTATAACACCATATACAAAAATATACTCAAAACATAATAAATGCTTAAATGTAAGAACTAAAACCATAAAACTTTGAGAATACATATAGCAGTAAACGCTTTGACATTAGTCTTAGCAATATCTTTTTGGACATGTCTCCTCTGGCAAGAACAGCAAAAGAACAAATAAACAAATTGTATTATATCTAAAAAGACTTTGCAAAACAAAAGATACCATTGACAAAACAAAAAGAAAACCTACTGAATGAGAGAAGATATTTACAAAGGATACATCTGATAAAGAGTTAATAGCCAACATATAAAAGGAACCCATACTACATAATACCAAAACCAATCTGATTGAAAAATTAGCAGATAACCTGAATAGATATTTCTCCAAAGAAGACATACTGATGGTTAAAGACATATGTAAAGATGCTTAACATCACTAATCATCAAGGAAATACAAATTAAAACCACAATGTTATCACCTCACACCTGTCAGAATGGCTACCATCAAAAAGCCAAAAAATAACAAATGCTGATGAGGGTGTAGAGCAAAGGGAACCCTCATGCACTGCTGGTGTGTGTGCAGACTGGTGCAGCCACTGTGGAAAACAGGATGGAGGTTCCTAAAATAGTTAAAAATATACTGCCATACAACCCAGCAATTCCCCTTTTGGGTATTTATTCAAAGATATCCAAAGCACTAATTCAAAAAGACATGTCACCAGTCTTGTGAGAGTTATGTGTACCCAGAACGACAGGGACATCCCACAGACCCCCAGATCCCCACATCCCGCTCATCCTTCCTGCCTTTCTCCCTCAGACCAGTTTCCTTCCCTCTTCCTCTGCTGCCCGCCCCAAACCATACTCAAAACGTCCAGTTAGAACTGAAGGAAGAACAGTCCTATTTTTGATGAGGCACAGATAAGGTTTTTGACATCTGGTTTTCAATGAAGAATAAATTATTAAATCAGCCCAGAAATTTAAATGCAGCCATTGCATTTAAAACACCATTACCCCTCTATTATGATGGATAATATTCGATCCTGGGCCACCTCTCCCCTGCTATGCCCTGCATATTCTGTCTACATTTGCCAATTCTCAAGTACTAAGTCAATTTATTTTTTGTGCAGTATCACTGAGCATCTACTATACGGAAGGAAGTCATTATGCTAACTAGACGGATAACAGTGATGAACAAAAAGATACGGCCTGTTCATCTGTGTGTTTATAGAGGTGCTCAATGAACATTTCCTCAAGGAAAGAATGAATGAGCACACATATTTTTCTCTTTCAGACAGTTGTGCATTTAGAAATACAGTTTTCTCTGCCCTGACTTGCTCATCTGATCCTCTACAACTCACTCACTCCTCTACTGACGAATCAGTGAGCCCCTTTCTATAAAAACCTTCCTTAATATTCTAGGCAAAGCTCAGTCCGGTGCCCTGAATACTGAAAACTCCATTCACACTTGGGTCTTAGCAGCTGTCAGTTCACTTTGTATGAGTCTGGTTTCACCACTGGACTGTGACCACTGCAGGGACAAAGACCACACATTATATATCTTTGACTCCGTAGAACACAGAGCATCACCTGGCAGGGAACAGGCATCCAGTATGCTGCTGCCTTACCATCTGCTGGTTCCACTGCCAAATGCTGTCCACAAGATGGCCCTGGTTGTAACTCCACCCTTCTATTCTCAGTCGGGAAAGCTCATCAGAATGACAGGGAGTGGCCCTGGCCGGTTGGCTCCGCGGTAGAGCGTCGGCCTGGCGTGCGGGGGACCCGGGTTCGATTCCCAGCCAGGGCACATAGGAGAAGCGCCCATTTGCTTCTCCACCCCCCACTTCCTCTCTGTCTCTCTCCTCCCCTCCCTCAGCCAAGGCTCCATTGGAGCAAAGATGGCCCGGGCGCTGGGGATGGCTCCTTGGCCTCTGCCCCAGGCGCTAGAGTAGCTCTGGTCTCGGCAGAGCGATGCCCCGGAGGGGCAGAGCATTGCCCCCTGGTGGGCAGAGCGTTGCCCCTGGAGGGCGTGCCGGGTGGATCCCGGTCGGGTGCATGCGGAAGTCTTGTCTGACTGTCTCTCCCCGTTTCCAGCTTCAGAAAAATACAAAAAAAAAAAAAAAAAAAAAAAGAATAACAGGGAGTAATGGTGACAATTAGACAAGGTTAATACTAAATCTGTTCTGATATACATAAAAGAAAATCATTTACTAAATTTGTTATTGCTGTGGTCTGAATATTTATGTACACCCCCCCCCCCCGAATTGGTTGAAATTCTAACTCTCAACGTAATGGTACTGAGGTGAGTGAGGCCTTTTGGGGTGATTAGTTCATGAGGGTGGAACCCTTATGAATGGGATCGGTGCCCTTACAAAAAAGGCCCAAGAAAGCATCCTGACCATTCTGCCACATGAGGACATAGCATAAGGTGCTGTCAATGAGGAAGTGGGCGCTAACAAGACACTGAATATGGTGGGGTCATAACCTTGGATTTCCCTGCCTTTAGAACTGTGAAAAACAAACATTTGTTGTGTATAAGCCAACTAGTTTATGGTGTTTTTGTCAAAGCAGCCCAAACAAACTAAGGCACGTATGTTATTATTAGTAATATTTTACTAGCACCAAGGGTTTTGGACCAGACTACCTGGGTTTGAATCTCAGCTCTGCCATTTATTAGCTATGTGACTTAAATTATTTGGCCCTCAGTTCTCTCATATGAAAAATGCTGATGATAATGGCACCTATAAGTCACTGAATTGTTATCGTGTACTTGGAGCAGTGCACATAACAGTGTCAAATCAGTGATGGCTCAACCAAATGAACAAGCAAAATTCACATGTGATTATGGCAACAAGAGGTTACATCCTCTTGAAAAGTTGATGCAGATCACTGTCCTCTACCCTGTGAATCAGACTTATCTTTAGGGTCCTGCAATATTTATGACTTTTATGAAATAGAATTATAATAATCCTATGGAAAAAAAAACTGTAAATGGGGAGAAAATAGGAGTTCAACAAGTTTCCCTGGAAGAACACAGGACTTGGAGTTGGAAAGTCAATTCCGAGTCTACATCCTACTCAGAGACACTTCCAGAACCTGTTTTAGCTGAAAAATAAACACATCACTTTCACCTTGGTGTTCACTGGTCTGATCTGAGGACCTAGGAACGTACTGATAGGAAACCATTCCTGATGTGCTACTACTCTTACTACTACTAACAACAATACATTTACATATGATATTTTCTGCATTCCTACTAATTCTTTTGACATATTACCAATACCTTGGTATTTGAAAATATGAACAGCTTTCAATATTGACTTATTCCCTGCAACCTGCTAATAATAAAACAAAATGTACTCATATAGGATTGGTATCAAGAACCCTTTGAAATTCAAGACAACGTGTAAATTGCTGTGAAGGGCCTCTTTAATTGGGATCAAAACATTTTTGACAGCTTTTGGGTTTTAAAATTCTAGCTATTGTCACATTCTGCAAATGTTTCTTTTCTTGGTTTAAAAAATTTTGCAGTCAAGTTTGAGCAGGAATACTTTAGATGTGATAAACAACTAAAATTGGTCATTGGGAATGACAAAGACCCAGTTTTCCATTTCTTTGATATTTAGGAAAGAATACTTCACTTAGACTCTTCTGCGGAATTCAGTCAGTCCCCAGCTGAGCAATGACAAAAGTTTAGAAAACAGTTCCCACTCATAATCCCAATGAAGATTTTGAAAGAAAAACTTCATTTATCATAAGATAAATCATGTTGATAGGAATGACTTTCAGTGAGACACAGAATCTTAAAACTAACCTTAGGCATTCCCTTAGATGTGACTTTGTCCAACACCTCATTTCTGCTTGACTCCTCTCCACAGTTTCCCCAGCATATGGTGGTTGCCTGAATGTTCCCAGCAATAGTGAACTCACCTGCTCAGAAGGTGGTCCACCGACCTGTTCAACAGCTCTGACAGGCAGAAAATTCTTACTCATAAACTGAAACTGCTTCCTAGAAACTTCTATTACATGGTCTTGGTTCTATTCCTTGAGTCACACAGAACAAATCACCACCTTCTCCAATTACACAACTCTTTGAAGAGATGAAAACTATTAATATGGAGTGCCCTGCTCCCCACTGTCTCTGCTTTAGGCTTAAGCATGCTCACTCCTCTCCCCCAGTTTCCCCAGACTTGTCTTCAGGCATATTACCAAGGGGAGGTTGCAGGAGCCCGTGCTGCAGAGGCCTAATGTTAATTAAACCGAACAAAACACCTAGCTCTGCTTCATCCCGATTCTCCATGAGGGTTCTGACATAGCCAGATGGCTTTGTGCTGAAATAATGATCTCACTGTTGTTTTCTCTGTGTGTACAGTTAAAAACATCAAAACTGGTATGAGGTATGGCGGTATCTTTTTTGGAGGCCAGCTTAGCTCCCCTTGAGGGAGGATTTAGATAGAGGTAAAGAATATAAACTACCTTTCCTCATTAGTTAAAATTGGGTGATTAGGTCTTGAATTATGTGGGCACAGCCTATTTGATGGTGAGGTACATGATGGAATAGCAAAGTCCCAAAATATGTCCCCCAAATGAGATAAAGCATCTGATACTCTGCCTCACTCCTGTCCCTTCGGTTAGGCCAGCTGTCATGGTGATGGGCAGGCGTGGACTGGGAAGAGACTAAAGATAATGACATAAGACGGGGTCATACGAATCACTGTGAAACTATTTCTCAGTTAGGCTTCATCCACATAAACCACCTCCAGCCCCATAAAGGAAGCTAAGAAATCCATATTCTCCAAGTTTCTTCAAGGCCAAAGCTTTCTGGCTCCGGTGTGCTCTCCAGGATCCCAGGAGGCCACGTGTGTGCTGAGAAGTCTTGGCTTGGCATAGTTGTCTGGCCTCCTGGATCAGGATAGCCTTTGATTTGCCTATATCCTTTTTAAAATGCACAGTTCAAAACTGAGCCCTGGCCTCCAAGCTGTAGTCTGGCCAGGAAAAGGAAAACCACACTTGCCCTGAGGCAGGAGCAGTTCACATTGGACTCTTAATCTTACAGCATTCAAGCTCTTCTACTACTGATCTATCTTCATTCTAAGGTATCCCATACCAGCGCAACCTCAGGTAGGCAGACTCACCTCTCTCTCTACAGACAAGTCAACTGCATTGGTTTTTAACTTAGGCCAGCTGGAGGCTAAATTCCAGTCCTGCCTCCCACACGTGGGGTGAACTTAGGCAAAGTCACTTATCCTGAGAGAGTACAGGTGCTGCAGGTAAGTGCAAAGACTCCTGAGCTATACTGCCCGTGACCCAATTCTGCCTCCACCACCACTTACTTTCAGCAAGTTATTCAACTTTTCTTTCCTCAATACCCTCAACTATAAAACGGAGATATTAATACCATCTACCTCAGAGAGCTGTTGTAAGGATTAAGTGGGTTGGTCCTTATAAAGGATTTACAATAATGCCTGGCACATATTACGTGCTTGATGAAGCGGCTATTATTATTACACTGCTCACAAAAACTAGGGAATATTTTATTGCTTCATATTTGTTTTGAAATATCCCCTAATTCTTATGAGCAGTATATTATCTCATAGGACTAGTGTGAGGATAAAACTGAAAAGTCAAGTCACCAACATGTACCTAGTGTATAATATGTACTCAATAAATGAGGCTATCATTATCAGTTACTTTATATTGTGGTAAAATAGACGTAACATGAAAGTTGCCATTTTAACTCCTTTTAAGTGGTTCGGTGGCATAAAGTGCATTCACGTGGTGGTGCAACCATCCCCAGCCATCTTCCTCCCAAAGGTAAACTCCGTACCCAGTAAACACTAACTCTTCATCCCTCCTTCCCCCAGGCCCTGGCAACCACCATCGAACTTTCTGTCTCTGAATTTGACTCCTCCAGATACCTCACATAAGTAGAATCATACAGCATGTATCTTTTTGTGATTGAATAATTTCACTTTGAATAACATCCTCAAGGTTCATCCACCTTGTAGCCTGTGTTGGAACTTCCCTCTTTTGTTGCTGAATATTATTCCATTGTCTGTATGTAGCGAATCTGGTTTACCCAGTCATCCATGGAAGGACGTTTGGGTTGCTTCCAGCTTTTTGCTATTGTGAATAATGCAGCTATGGACATGGGTGCTCATATATCTGTCCTATTTTCAGGAGTAACTTTCATTACTACCCATATTTTATCCTAATATGAGTCAGAACAAAGGGGAGAAAGTAATAATGCAAAACGACTAAGGTTAATTAACTTGGTTAGTATTGTTTATATAGTGCTTGATAAATTACCTTGTAAAGTTCAAAGAAGAGGCCATATGTGGAGATAAATAAATGAATAAAAGGGCAAATATGTCCATTTGACTCTTGCCCTCTCCACAGAACAGATCATAGGTTATTTTTCCGTTTTCTGCTTACCATCAGTGAGCAGGACCGACAGTGTCAGGCGAGCGCTGGAGAGGAATCTAAGAGCTAATTGCCTCTGGGAGGTTGATGAAAACACAAACCACTCCTTTAGTTTGTTCAACAAACATATCAATCAGCCCTTACATTTCCTGGTCATGCAGTGATAGATTTTTTTTTTTAAGACTGAAAAGCCATTTATTCTTTTTGATTACAGCAACTGCAAGGTACCACAGGTTAAACTCAAATGAGTCTGGATGCTTTGACCGAGTGAAAAGAGTTCTATGCATCTCCCTCTAGGACGCATGACATTAAAGTTGCCAACACAAAAAGAAATTTAACTTAAACTGTCACATTACTCACTACTCTTCAAAGCTCATCAATCTCCCATTAGATTACCAGGACTGTGTGACACTTTTATCACAATTACACTATAAGAAACATGGTGCAGTCACACTGTGGCCAAGTCGGGGAAGAGCCTCCCTTTGATGGACGATCACAGTTGATCAAGTTTGTCAGTTGCTTTATGTGTTTTTATGCCTGTTTGATATTCCTGCCCAGTGAATAGAAGCTTTGCAGGGCACATCTGTCAATGGATTCAATTTCACAATGCCATGTGATTCTTTTACTTACCCCTGTCTTCTCATCAAAGATTTTGATTCCTCCAAAGGAGATGGTTAAAAAGATTTTCTGTTTGTGTTCTCCTTTGGAACGAGCGCCAGCCACAACACCCTATTGAAAGGAAAGACACGGATTTTACTTTAGTGTTTTCATTTGAAAAATGCCCTCCGGTCCCAAAGGCACGTCAGATACCATCAGCCGGTGCCACCAATCATGCACACTCCTTTTCTTTGCTCCTTCCAAGTTTCCTGAATTGATAGGCTTGCATCTCCTTGATTTTTTTAGGGGAATACTTATTATTCCTGCTGTTCTAACATGATGTAAATAGATAAGCAAGTGCCGATTCATTTGGCTAACCAAGATGTATAGAATGCCTACTTTGTGCCTAGATACTCGACTCAAAATCTGAGATCCTATTATAAAACATAGTATGGTCCTCTTATTAATATCTTTGCTGTTTTTTGTTTTTTCTTTGCTGGGCTTTGCATTGCATACGGCTTTAATTTTTTTTTAATAAAGGTGAGTCATAAAATATATTCCTAAATGTCATTTTATTTTTTGCTTCTGGATAAAAGTTTTCCTATGAATCAATTTAGAGATTAAAAAGAAAATACAAACTATTGCCAGACTGCATGTCTCAATTCTTGCTTGGAAAAATATGACGGTCATCGTCTATGCCAATGGTTTGGGATATTTATGCACAGACATTTTGTACTTTCCCTTGTTCTTTTCCCTACCATTCCCAGGCTTTCAAAGAAAGTACTTGCTAAAAAGTATTCTATTTATCAAAATATCTGTTTTCATACTTTCCCAAAATTTTTAGGAACTAAAAGTATGTACATAGGTCAATGAGAAGATAAACGTCACAAAAGGTAGGAATGCTACTCTGCTCACTGCTCTCTCCCTAGTGCCCAGGACAGTGAGGGAAGGAGGTTCCCAGTAAATTATTGTCACGTGAACACACTATCCTGATTTCCCTCAGTTGATATGATGCAAGTTAAGAATAAAGAAACTTACTTTTTAAATTAGCCTCTGTAGTGGCCAATTATAGGTAAGCATGGGTTTCATACTAGGTTACAATTCAGAGGGTAAGGACATGTCAAGGGATTTACATTTAAGGGCGACTGCTGACTCGGCATTAGGTATCTTGAGGCTTCCAGACCTTTCATCGCTATTAGCCTCTGCAGAGGGTGAGATTAAGCCAACTCTCAGTAGTTTTATGGTTTTGGGCTTTCAGGCACAGTAAAGTGTAAAATAATACTGATTTCACATTTCCAGAAGATAAAAGTCGGTTGTGCTGTTCTCAGAATAGCTTGTGCTCAACATCAGTCTTTGAAAATGACTGCTGTTAGAGTGCAACACATCTGACCATAAGGAAGAGGAAGGGGCATTCATTCTCTTGAGGTCGTTCAATTATCCTCACTTTGGGTATCGGAAGTACTCTGGGGAATCAGAACATCTGGATTATACACCTAGCTCTCTGTGACTTGGACAAATTACTGAACTCTCAATTCCACTTCCCTAAGTTTAAACACTTTTCTTGCATGGTTGAGAGAAATAGATAAAATTTTGTTTAAAGTACCTAGCACAATGTCTGGTACACTGTCGGGATATACTAAAAATTAACTTCTAATAAATTAATAATTGCCCCTTAAAGCTTATGTTTGAGTTACTGTTTGGATACCTACTAGTAGGAATTTCACTCTCTCATGAGACAGCCACTCATTCTTAAGTGCCGCTTATACTATACTCACAGATGACAGGACGTTAGAGGCAGAGCAAACCTTAAAGCTAATCAGTGTGAATTTCCCAACTGACAGAGGAGAAAATGATGCCTAGAAAGTCTAGAGATGGCAGAGTTGGTTAAAAAAAAATCTGATACTACAAAACTCAGCTCTCAAGATTCTTGGTGTAGGAAGAAGATACTTTGTTTATATTATATCTTCTTTCTAGCAAGCTGAAGTCTCACTCCTGTAACGCTACCTAGTGTTCTTCCAGCCTCTCAGGACTGCTACATGTTGACATAGATCCTGTCTCCAATGACTGGCCACTAACTAAAAGAAGTGACTCATTCCCAAAGCTAAGTCTTCTGTCTCTTTAACACCGCTGTTCTATTCAAAGGTCCCCTGATTCCTCAATACACTGCTTGCTTTCTCATGAATTTACAGAGGGATGATTTTAAGGACCAGAAGAAATGGTCCAGGGGGAATGGTCAAAGTATGTGTCTTTGCAATCCCAGGGAATCCTGTTTCTGTTCAATGTCACCTCCTCAGGGACACGGCCTCTGACCCCTCCACCTTCCTTGCCAAAGGGCATCTCATTCTTTCTCCCTACGCCCCTTTTCCTTGTGGCACTTACCACCCTCTGACTCATGTACTCATGTGCAGACTCTCTGCCTTTGCCCAAAGGAACAAAAGCTCAGTTGTTCACGAAACTTTATTTTGCTCATTCTATGTGTCCAGTGTTGAGAGCAGAGCCCAGAATAAGGCAGGCACTCAAAAAGGTGAAGTGCCTTTCTCTCACTCGGGTAATAAACAAGCCAGACTTTGAACCTAGGCAAGCTTGACTTTGAAAACTATGTTCTTGGCTGGATTTTGAGTAAAATAACTCATGCTGCCACCAATCTCCAGCCCCTATTCAGCCTAATCTTACCCTCAAGTATCCTGACATACTCAAGGGAGAGAACCAGAAGCAGCCCCAGCATGAATGGAAGGGTTGAGAGGACTGTCTCAACCCTCCTTTCTTTTAATTCCTCCCTAGGTGAGGACAGCACAGCACATAGTGCGGAGAGGGGCTGCACCCTTGGTCAGGAAGACTGGCTTCAACGTTTCCAGTTTCTGAACAGTCCTAACAGTCTCTTGCACTCAGAATCACTGCAACATCAATAATTCCTGGCACAGAGCAGTGTGGACTAGATAATACCTCCCTTTGCTTCCTGGTTCCACATAACGATCAGTGAGCTCCCTGGTAGAATATAGCTGTATATCAAAAAGGACAGAAAGAGCCAACATGCATGGTCTAGAAGCATTTCTGCTTGGGGCTGCCGGCGGTAGCTTTACGTGACAAATGAAAGCAAGAAGGACTATCTACAAGGTGCTATCTTTGGGGAAATAAACTCTAATTTTATTGAACATGTTTCTCCTGTGAGGCAAGACCCTGAGTCAAACTCTGAAAAATTGTCCTAAGTCCAAGCACGCCGGCCACCAGACAGCACGTGCTGCCTCAGGGTCTCACCTGCCCTAAGATTATTCATTGCTGTTAAGTAGAACTAACTCAGGTCCAGGGGACGGCTCTGGGCGGGGAGTCGGAAGATATGGAAGTATATGCCTTTCGGTGCTCTGTGCCCAGGCTTAGCCACCTGCCCTAGCAAGTCACTGTTGGAAACCTGCAAATTAGGGAGTCAAATATTTCATTGAGTACGTACTATGTAAAAGTTCTCTTATATGTTATATAATATAGTCCACGTGACAATCTGGGAAGAATTAATCATCTCTCTTATTTTATATATGAGAAAACAGGTCAGAGGGTCAAAGTGACCACCCCAACCTCAAGGAACTTATATGATATAAAGGAAACTTAAACAGTGATCTTTCAGGTTCCACTGTTGTAGTTTCTTCAGTAACACTCTGTAAGAGATTTGAGGAGCACAGGTGAGAATATATTACAAGTATGTCAAAATGTTCTGAAAATAGGTTGGTGGAAACACCAGCTTCTAGACTCAGTGGTAAAGAAGAACTCTAAAGTGAGAATATCACTGCTTGCCTCATAAGCACGTTGGGACATTTCAATGAACTCTGCATATACTGCAGTTTGTATGTAGCATGTGGGGAGAGCTCAGTAACTACCAGTTACCATTACTTCTAGTACTAAGATCAACATTATTAAGCAATGCCATGTTTTAGGCACTGTGTAAAATGAGTGACAGGCATTCCCTAAGGGAGTCACACGAAGGCAGCATCTTGACGGAGGAATTTACACACAGAGCGAGGGTCGTCATGCCAGGCAGGATTAACAGGCTGCTCTGTCCAGCTCACCATCCTAGAAGGTAATGTAGAGGAAAGGGCTGCAAAAAACCCCATCCAGCATGGTACACACACATGGTGGAATGACTGACCTCCAGCACGTAAGGCAGGTGTGAAAACTACAGGTTTCAGTCATGAATGACTGAAAACCTAGAATGCTGTTACAGAAAGCTCTGCAAACAAAACCTGGTGTCCAGTCAGCCCTACGACTTACCAGCTAAATGATCTTAAGTTTCATCTTCCGGTTAAAAGGGGGAATACAAATAGCTTCCTCCACCCTTTGTGCCTAGAGCTTCGTGCCCTCTGGCTTCCAGTTGGGCTCCAGACATGGGCAGGAGATCACAGGGTGGCCAGAGAGAGAGGTCAGGGTATTTGTCCCCATCTCCTTCTGTCCTCGTTCTGTGTCTCTGGCAGTACCTGCATTTTGTTTAATGAGTAAGGGGACTTCGTCCTCCACTCTTTCTCCCTGGGTTCCCATAGATTTCTTCCTAGGGGAACGGAACGGTTCCCACTGTGGCTAGTTTCTGGGTGCCTCGCCAGCCTTGTTTGCTACCCCAACCTTGCCCAACCTTTGTAAGTCGCTCCTTCATTAAAGTGCCCCCATCTGACCCAGCCAGGGTGGGCTCTGCTGCTTATAGGGCCTGACTGACATGGTTAGGGCCCTGTCACTTCATCCCCCTCCCCCGGCTTCAGCCACCAGCATTTTACCTACCCATTGTCTCCGAAAGGTGACTACTTTGGAAGTCAATCTTATGTGCCTACTGGGTAGTAGTAGCTGACTGGCAGGGGCCTAAAATCGAGTTGGGGACCAAGATACATTAAAAGCAAATCAAACAGACTATTATGTAGCCTTAAACTATGTCTTATCAAACCCTGGGCTTCCAAAGATCTGTGTTTGAATTCTGGGATTATCACAGGGCAAACGAAGGTTCTGGAGTAAATCCTGTAACTTCCATGAATATCAGATTTCTTATTTACAAAACAGAAAGGCTACTATCTCATTCACAAGAGCAAATGTGTATTGAAGTATGCTGCTGACCCTAAATTAAAGTAGGGTGATGACAGAGCTTGGGCGACAGGCACTGGCTCACTCAGACTCAGTCTGGCCCCACCCAGAACCTCTACAATCCAAGAGAAAACTCTACAACTGGGAAGGCACCAGCTTCAGAGAGTCTCGCAGAGAAAAACAATTATTTTTAATTCTCATGTGGCCTTTTTGCAAGGCTAGGAGGCATTTTGTACTCCTCTGTCTCTTTCTTTCCTGGGCAGGTGGCCAAAGGAAGAATCGATCGTTTGTGCTTCTGCGCTTCCCCAGGAAAAACCACTGGGAGCTGAAATGTCACCGTTCTCTTGGCAACTTGCAAATAATGAGACGCCATTGTCTGGGAACCCAAACCCCTTCAGACGTTCGGCACACCTGAAAGTGTTACAGGAGGACGAACTCTAAGGGCTTTGGGAACCCCACAGTTATGAGGGGTGGCAGGGGGACACTTTACTGCAGGACACACACACGTGTGCAAGGTTGGCAGTCATCACCAGGTCTGGTCCAGCGACTGTGGCCTACATTACATGACCCGTCAGGGAGCATAAGCCACTGCCTCATATCCTCATCGACCTTGGTGCTCCTCATCGACCTTGGGAGCTGGCCAATCACTCTGAGACAGATGCCTGCTGCATGCTGGCTGTTGGGATGCAGGGAGGTGTGGTAGGGAGGGGGCATCAGAGCTCCTTTATCCTCCTCAGCAGACTCATGACTCTTGATGGGAACCACATCATTGGAAATTTTAATGATGTCTTTTAATTAACATTTGTCAGGAGCAAATTTCTAATTGCCTGGCCTCAAACTCAGTAAAGAGGGACTTCAGCAAGAATCAAGATCCTGGCCTTTATCCCCACCCTGGATTAGGGTCTCCGTGAGAAGGGAGATGGCTCATCTGACTGAGGAGTTTGGAGAGTAGCTGAGCACACACAGCTCAACCTCCTCTGACATCTCTCTATGCAAGCTGCCCACTGGCAGTGAGGTTGCATTCTGGTCTGATCTCACGTGTGAGTCAAGGTCCTGCTCTGGAGCAGTGGATGGGATGAGGGGAATGGGGAGGGGATGAGGGGAATGGGGAGGGGATGAGGGAGAATGGGGAGGGGATGAGGGAGAATGGGGAGGGGATGAGGGAGAATGGGGAGGGGATGAAGGGAATGAAGAGGGGATGAGGGGAACAGTGAGGGGATGAGGGAGAACGAGGAGGGGATGGGGGGAACGGGGAGGGGATGAGGAGAATGGGGAGGGGATGAGGGAGAACGGGGAGGGGATGGGGAGAATGGGGAGGGGATAGGGGAGAATGGGGAGGGGATGGGGGAGAATGGGGAGGGGATGGGGGAACGGGGAGGGGATGAGGAGAATGGGGAGGGGATGAGGGAGAACGGGGAGGGGATGGGAGAGAATGGGGAGGAGATGGGGGGAATGGGGAGGAGATGGGGGGAATGGGGAGGGGATGGGGGAGAATGGGGAGGGGATGGGGGAGAATGGGGAGGGCATGAGGAGAATGGGGAGGGCATGAGGAGAATGGGGAGGGGATGGGGGAACGGGGAGGGGATGGGGGAATGGGGAGGGGATGGGGGGAACGGGGAGGGGATGGGGGGAATGGGGAGGGGATGGGGGAGAATGGGGAGGGGTTGGGGAGAACGGGGAGGGGGTGGGGGGAACGGGGAGGGGATGGGGGAATGGGGAGGGGATGGGGGAATGGGGAGGGGATGGGGGAGAATGGGGAGGGGATGAGGGAGAACGGGGAGGGGATGGGAGAGAATGGGGAGGGGATGGGGGGAATGGGGAGGGGATGGGGGAGAATGGGGAGGGGATGAGGGAGAATGGGGAGGGGATGGGGGAGAATGGGGAGGGGATGAGGGAGAATGGGGAGGGCATGAGGAGAATGGGGAGGGCATGAGGAGAACGGGGAGGGGATGGGGGAACGGGGAGGGGATGAGGGAGAATGGGGAGAGGATGGGGGAGAATGGGGAGGGGATGGGGGAGAATGGGGAGGGGATGGGGGAGAATGGGGAGGGGATGGGGGAGAATGGGGAGGGGATGGGGGAGAATGGGGAGGGGATGAGGAGAATGGGGAGAGGATGGGGGGAATGGGGAGGGGATGAAAGGAATGAGGAGGGGATAAGGGAGAATGGGGAGGGGATGGGGAGAATGGGGAGGGGATGGGGGAGAATGGGGAGGGGATGGGGGAGAATGGGGAGGGGATGGGGGAGAATGGGGAGGGGATGGGGGAGAATGGGGAGGGGATGGGGAGAATGGGGAGGGGATGGGGGGGAATGGGGAGGGGATGAGGGAGAATGGGGAGGGGATGAGGAGAACGGGGAGGGGATGAGCCATCCCCAGCACCTGGGCCAACTTTGCTCCAGTGCAGCCTTGGCTGCGGGAGGGGAAGAGAGAGACAGAGAGGAAGGAGAGGGGGAGGGGTGGAGAAGCAGATGGGCGCTTCTTCTGTGGCCTTGCTGGGAATCGAACCCGGGACTCCTGCACGCCAGGCCGATGCTCTGCCACTGAGCTAACTGGCCAGGGCCCTCAGTGATAGTTAAAAAAAATTTTTTTTAAATGTTTATAACACATTATTAGATGAGGAAAAAGCAGAATATAAAACCATGTAAATAGTAATTTCAATTACATTACATATGTGTCCATTTCATATCAATACAAAGAGAGATTACAAATTACACTTTCAAAAGTTAACACTGTTTTCTTTGTGTGGTGGGGTTGCAGATAATATCAGTTTTCCTCCTTAAACTTTTCTGTACTTTCAAAATATTTTACCATGAACATTTGGTGAATTCTATAATGAGTAAAATTATATGTTTTAAATACATAGATACTTCATAGAGTTGTTGCAAAATCATTTGGTTTTTAAAAAAGATTTTATATCACTCTTTTAAAAAAAGAAACAGACAACATGGAGACTACAACCTAAGAATAATTTTTCTTTTTTGTATGTTTTTAATAGCCATTTGATATCATAATCTTCTTTCGTACATTAAATTTTTTTCACTTCCATTTTTAGATTTCTCAATGAAAAAGCTTCTTGAGAACATTTAAAAGAAGAAACCTTTTTGTGATCTCATCAAATTCCAATATGTAGTTATATTTTACTTTAAAAAAATTTTCCCTTTATTATAAAGTATTTGAGGATATTAATAGAAGTTACAAGAATGAATAAAAGCAGCTTTTATCTTAACATAGCATCTTTTATGAGATTTTTCATATAGTAAAATATATAAATTTTATTAAAGTAAGGTGGTGAAAATTCATAAAATCTGAGGGGCTATATAATTTGATTTGATTTTTATTTTTGCAAGCTATGGGTGAAGACATAATTGTATAAAATGTGATAATCAAATGATAAACAGAACCTAATAAAATACCTCCACATAGCAGGTGTTCAATAAACATTTGCCCAGTGACTGAACTCCCCTCTCAATGAATAAAGGCTGTAATACATCAGAAACCCAATAAATGAGTAAATAATCCACCAATAAATGGGTATGTACATTTTTTTACCATAATGATTGAGTACTCATTTCTTTCTCTCAGTCATAGTCAATCCATAGTACTTAAAGGAAAATGTTTGCACAGCACCTTGAGTTTCATCATGGAATCTTGACATAACTTGTCTCCCCGAGCTGCAGACACCTCATCAATCCCAATCAGTTTGGCCTTGTACCGGACCCCTTCACCTTTAAACCTCTTTATCAAAGTGGCTTCGCTGCGATCCTGACCTGAAAACAGAGAAAAGCAGGATTCATACATGTTGTCGGCATTAGGGCCTATTGGCTTTAAACAGCCACAGCATTGAGGGCTGTTCTCTTGTTTCACCCATATTCTCGGAAAGTCAAATCACTGGGCCAAGTAGAAAAACATGGTAGTACTCCTGGATGCCAATTCTAGATCTTTCCCTCATATCCTGGGGCAAATCACTCTGCTTCCTGAGCCTATGTTTTCTGAGGCAGGAAAAAAAAGGAGTTAAAAATAACCAACCCCCAAAGGGCACTAAGATAAATAAATCAGACATGTTTAAAGTACCCAAGCAATGTTTGATACACACTAGGTATTCAATAAATGATAACTCACTGACATTCTGGTGAGAACAGTATTAGCACTGAGCTTCTTCAGCATTTCTAGTATCTAATATGACTCTGGTCAGGATCCAAGACACTCCTCACACCCAACTCCATGGGCTGTTTTATGGTGAGACTCAGGAGTAATTGCTTTGTATCAAGTAATGACCGGGGAACAATAATCAAAAAATGGTTTTTACAATATCTCTTCTGTGAACTCATGTGTGTACAAAAATAAACTTCCACACTCCTTGGTATGATGTATCCATGCCTTGCAACAGGCTTTCTCAATGATTATTATGATAATATTTTGCTAAGACATATCAAATGGAAGTTCAAACACATCCACATAAAATGTGAACAGTAAAGTTACTGTGAGCGTGTTTCATACGAAATGTTTCATAAACTGTATCCCCATTCTTTATAACTTAACCATCTCCATTTTTCAGATGCTGAACATGAAGGTCAGAGAATTCAAGTCCAACTTTATAGAGTCAGAAAAAAATATATATAAATCCATAGGAATTCAAATGTCTAACCTCATCAATCTACTCACAGTTTGGGGCATTGCACGCCCCGACCGGGATCCACTCGGCAACCCCCATCTGGGGCCGATGCTCGAATCAACCAAACTATCCTCAGCACCTGAGGCCAATGCATGGACCAACCAAGCTGGCCTCAGTGCCTGGGGATGGTGCTTGAACAACCGAGCCACTGACTGGAGGAGGAGAAGTGGGAGAGGAGAAGAGGAAGAGGGGACAGAAACAGATGGTTGCTTCTCTTGTGTGCCCTGACTGGGAATTGCACCCAGGACATCTGAATATTGGGCTGACATTATCTTCAATGAGCCATTGGCCAGGCCACATGTGGTTCTTAAAACTTGAAATGCCATAGCCTAACATTTGTCTCCTGAAACATCATGTACTTCACCTTCTGATACCACCTCCAACATGCCTTCGCTCATCAGTTGGAAACTTAGATCTGAGGACATCGGTGGTAACTGAGCCCACGTTGCTTTATGTAAATGACATACAAAACTAAGCCCTTTCTTTTATGTGGAGTTGGGAATTATTAGAGGAAATGCTTAAAATAGAAAAATATAACCAGCAATAACTAACCATTGCATAACACTTTTTGATTGACAAAACATGACTTGCATTTCATTCATTTATTCATTCATCCTTACTGAGTATCTCCTCTGTGCGAGGAGATACTACTCCCATTACTGATGCATAGATAAATGGGATGAAGTCTTTGCCCATAGAAGCTCAGGTTTTTGGTGACTGTAGATAAAAATGTGTTGTGCATTTTGGTTACCACAAATAGAAATGTGTTATGCTGGATATGTAAGAAGGTACAAGCTGTAGTCAGGCATCCTCATTTTAAATCATAATTTTCTCACTTGTAAACCAACTAATCTGCTAAGCCTCAATTTCCTTACCTGTTGAAATGAAGATTAAGTATCTACTTTCAGAGTTATTAGGAATAGTAACTTGAATAAGATTGTATGTGCAAAGCATGTATCCATGTGTTCAGTTTCCTATACATGGTAGCTGCCGCCAGTATGATCAGCCCAGTGATAGAAGTGTGTCGCAGATTCAATGTGAGGGCAAGAGGGCACAGAGGAGAAAGGCCTGCAGAGCCAGGCCTGGACCTGTGGTCCCCAACTCCCAGTTGGTGTTTTTCCCACTGTATCCTTGCTGACTCCTAGTATATTCAAACCTTTGAATAATATTCCATAAAACAAATATAATACAGGAATGATTAGTGAGAAACTGTAATCATGTAAAAATGAAGACTCCAGGGTTCACTGAGGGCAGATGTTAGAGACAAAAGCTAAGGACAAAAGAACATTTGCCATGATACACCCTCTAAGGACATCTAGCTAAACAATAGGGTCCGTGGTAGCTCAGGTCATCTCTCCCTGCATTACGAGGTACTGACTGTTTGGAAGGAGTGGCCTAGGGATTGGTCTGTTTCTTGAAAAGGTCATCTTAATGCTTTCATAAATACCACCTCTGCCTCCTTAACACATGACCCTGTTTCATCACTATTAACATCCCTTTCAGGACTTGGGACTTCCTCCACCCTTTAATTATAACTGCAATATCAGGTAGCATTTATCATGTCTTGCACAAAGCATATATATGCACTGACTTGTTTAGCCCCAGAAAAGAATCTTAGAAGTGGGTACTATTATTCAGGTTCTATAGACAAGGATCTAAACTGAAGGTCCGAGAGACCAAGTAACTTGTCCAAACTCACTAAGTGGGACTGGAACCCCGACCCGTCTGATGTCACAGCCCAGGCTTGTGGTCTTATGTTTCCAAGCCTGTTATTCTCACTATTATAATTAATTTTTTTCCTATCTCCCCAACTTCCCTAGAAATCCCATCCTTTACCTGGACCAAATCTGTTGATACTCAATAGACTAGCAGCATTAAAACTCTGCTGAAAAAACAGCTTGAAAATGTAACAGTTTCTATCCTAGACATCACATCTGAAAACTGTCCATGAGTCAGACACAAATACAGCCTTAAGAAACATTCATCAGGGTGCAGAGCTCTGCCAAGGAGGAAGTTTCATCAGAGGAGGCAGAGCCAGATCAGGTGAATGAGGGCAGAGATTAATAAGAAAATATTAGGCCATTTAGAGGAAAGTAGGGAGCCCAATTTAGATTAGGACCCCAGGGCCAAGCTAATTTGTATGAAGGGCACTTATGCAGTAGATAATCCAGTTTCTCATTAAATGCTCCACCATTAAAAGGGTAATTTTTCACGAGCACATCTTGAGCAAGGTCTCAGTCATATTAGTTAAGAAATAAATAACAGATATCAGAGCCATAAGGTCGTACCATCAGAGGCACATACTATTTGAGGGTGGTAAAGAAAGGGTCAGTTTTTGTGCATCCCAAGTCATTGTGAATCCCCAGCTTATTTCACTGAAAGCACCACTGACCTCGTGCTTCAGGATGGGCCAGAAAAAGACCATGTATTTAAGCAAAAACATTATCATCATTGCTATCTATTTTCAAGCATTTTAGTAAACTAGTCACTGTGCCAAGAGTTTTACCTAACGATCCCCCATTGAACCGTTACACCTGCTCTTTGAGTCCAACTCTGTAAAGAGCCTTTTGTTATGGAAGATGACACCAACACTCTATGTCAACAGAACATTTTTTAATAACTTCTTTATTGACATATAACTCGTATGCCTTTCAACTCACCTTGTTACAGTATACAGCTCAGTTGTTTCAGTACATTCATAGTTATGCCACCACCACCACTAGGCTCATTTCCTAACATTTCCATCATCCCTAAAAGAATCCCTGTATCCATTAGCAGTCACTCTCTAATTCCCTCAAACCAACCAGACCTAGGCAACTACTAATCTGTTTTCTGTCTCTGTAGATGTGTCTATCTGGGAGGCAAATTATATTTCACATAAAGAGAGTCATGCAGTATGTGGCCCCTTCCGACCCACTGCTTTCCTTAGCATCTCGTGTTCAAGGTCACTGCATGTTATAGAGCATGCATCAGTACTTCAAGTCCTTTTTATGCTGAGTAATATTTCATTGTATGGATAATCCCTTCTTTGACTTGCCTTCTCTCCTTAACAAATATTTTAAATGTACTCTAAGATCAAATATACCCACTGTTATATATTTTTTGAAGTATTCTTCCTCCCTATCCTCTACTCCCCACAACTAAAATAAGCCTCCTTGACACATCCCCAAGGCTCCTCAAATCTGGTCCTTGTTGAACTCATCAGCCTCGCTGTGGACCACTTTCTACCTTACTTTTCACATTCTCGCCACAGTGGTCTGAATTCACCAGCTCCTTCAACATGCTCTGTGCAACCACATGCTGTGCTGGGTTGTTCTGCACCTGTGGTCCCAGGGACCCGGATGGTATCTCCCATCCTAGTCTCCACCCCGCCCCTCAATCCCCTCTCCTCATTCCTTCCATACCTGAGGTCTCAGCACAATGTCGTGTGCCCTGCAGTTCTCTGATCCCAGAAATCTACCTAGTAGGTCTCCTCTGAGATACAGCCCTAGGATTCTGATGGGCCCCTTGCACATCTGCAATAAATTAATCTCATTTGTAATAACCTTCTTTACATCCAGCCTTCCTGCTAGTTTGTAAGCTCCAGAAAGGCAGGGACTGGGTCAGATCGGCTGACCAAGGTATCCACAGAGCTCGATGTTTTCCTGGCACACAGACACATTCCTTTATTCTGGGCTCTCACCATGTCTGTCACAGCATCTCTGGCCCTCACTGACTTAGTCTTCATGTGCGTCTCCTTCTCTGCACTTGAATTCCACAAGGGTGAGGAATGGGATTGAGTCATCTGTGTTCTCGGAACCTAGCACGGTGCCTGGCATACAGTGGACCCTGAGACCACAGTGCCCAGCTCTGCTGCAGTTACATAAATAGATGAATTTATATATTTATTCAAAAGATGCTAGTGGACTCTGGGAGTCAGGGTCACTGTGGGGAAGTGCAAGGAGTCCCTTAAAAACCCCTTCCAGACAGATCCTATTTTAAATCCATCCCATGAATGTGATTCACTTAGTCTTCAAAGTATATGCTTACTCATGGGAGAAAGTAAATGTTACCACCACCATTATTTTAATGTTGCCTTTGCTCCGTGCCATTAGAGAAGAGCACTTCTCAACCTCACTGCAATCTGCTCACCCCATAACCCAGAAAATGCCTCTCCTCTCAGTGTAAATGGGGGCAGTCCCCAGTGCACCACGTGCAATCCAGGCTTTGAGCAGGCCTCAAGGACACTGTCTGGAATGACACTATGTCCCTGTCTTGGAGCAGAAGGCCCTGCTAATGGGGAGGTGCCACACAGGGAGTGACCCTGCAGAAGCTTCCACAAAACCAAGTACCTCTATCAGGAGTCAGGATCTGAAGGAAGTAGGTAATTAGCATTTTTTTATGACACTGAGGCAGAGAGCCCACAGACCCCTCTGGAGTGAAAGATGGCCTCCCCCTCCAGGCTGTTTGCTAAAGACTGCAATGGCCAAATAAAAGATACTTCACACCCAAGATTGTTCTATCTCCTCCAGCTCATAGATTATAATGAGCATGGCCACTGAAACCCACACAAAAGCCAAGAGAAAATTTATTTTCCCCCTAATGTGGTCACTCTGGATGAGCATTCGTTTAACTTTTAATAGTTACAGTATGTTGCTGTCCAACGGAGGTCAACTGCAACATAGATCTTCTATTGAGCTGAACATTCACTTCTGTGTTTTAGATATTTAAACATCTAAGGAGGTCTCTTAGTTCAGTTGCTGCAACATAATAATACCATAGACATTTATTTCTCACAATTCTGGAGGCTGGGTAGTCCAAGATCAAGGAGCAGGTGATATTGGTTCTGATACTAGTTCTGATGGGGTTTGTGCACAGTGCCTTATACAAAACACTTTATAAAACCTGCACTTGGAGAAGCTTAGGCTTTTGCAGTTAGATCTATTCAGGTTTGAACTAGAAAGTTGCTCACAGGTCCCCAATGTCTTAGCTCCCTCTGTTTGGGCAGGAAAAGATCTAGTCTAGTCTTCAGTAAGCCTAGCATAAAGAGTGAAGTCCAGATATTCTGTGCCATAATAATTTAGTATATATCAAAGCTTAGTGCAGTCCAGGTGCTGCCCAAAGCCTGTACTGAGGAGACCAGCAAGCTCCCAGCTGACGCAGCCTGGTTGCACACATGGCTAGCGCACTTCTCTCACCCAGAATACAGAAAGAACGGCCAAAGGGGTAAAAAGGCCAATTCTCTGCTAAGCCCATGTTTATATTTTGGGGTGGGAAGGACTAGCTTCCCTTTAAGCTAACCAATCAGTTTCTTTAAAAGTTTGCAGGCTTGCACTGATTCCTCCTCCTAACCAATCAACTCCTTCTTTTAGGCTAGAAGGACAAGCCTCTATGGCTGCCAGTCGGGTTCCCACTGTGCATGCTTTAAAGTGCAAGCACAGAAGCACCTTCCCCCAAACAGCACCTGACCACAGTGCCTTGGGGAGATTCCTCCCAAACCTAAGTTCTGAGGGGGCTAGGGCACAATGGACTTCTGAGGAAACCATGGATTCCTGAAATGTGCAACTGAGCCTATGATTGTTTTTAGCCTTCTAGCAAATTATGCTAAATGGGATGTTGTAGTTTCTTACTGAAGCAGGCTTTCCAAATTTTATAAAATATAATGTTCAATTCCCTTTCCTTCCCTTCCCCATTAATATCTAGCTACCTGCCTATGTTAGCATAGGCAGATTCAGTTCTGGGTAAGGGCCCTTTTCCTGGATTGCTGATGACTGCCTGCTGGGTGTACCCTCACAGGCAGGGAGAGCTCTGACGTTTCTCCTTATTATTATAAGGGCATTATTCCCATCCTGGGTGCACATAGGCACCCATTAGGGTATTCACATGGGCAAAGTTATTTCGTTTTTCTGAGTGTTGGATTCTTCACCTGCATAATTTTGTAGTCATTTGCACCCCTTTGTAGGACACCTAAAAGGATTATAGGAGATAAGACAAGATTTGTTCTTAGCACACGCCCTGGTACATGGCAGTCACTCAGTAAATATTTATGGCCTTCCTCCTCCTCCACATAATATATTTCACATTAAGCACCAGTAGCCCAAAGCTAACCATAGTAAAGTCATACTGCAGCGGAAGTAATGGTCCCAGCTGTTAGGGAATTCCTTTCTGGTTGCCTGGGAATAAGGGTGCAATTAGGAACAGGATGCTCCTTCCTGAAGGCAAGAGGGAGATCACCTTATGCATTATTAACACAGTCCCCAAAATGAGACATCCCCCCTCCTTCTGCATATCTATCTGAATCACCAGGTCGTCCATCTTGATAAAGAAAATTTCAAAGAGAGTTTGTCCAACATCGTTCTGTACATTGCTGAAAGAACCCTATTGTCTGTTAGGTTGTCCAATTAAGAACATTGTGGGGGGAGGGATTTCAGAGGCCAGCAGCAGAGATAACTTATTTTACTTAGAATTCTAACTTGCAATTATCCAGGTGTTGATTTGCAATGGACAAGTAATTATGTATGCTGGCTGCGTAGGAGAGAATGCTGATTTGGGATAATTACCTAGCTGGGTAGTGAGCAGAATAAGGGAACAACACACGTAGGGGCTATTAAAATGTGCTTTTATGAACAGGGTTGCTATCATCATTGCTAAAAGGTAAACTAATTGAAGAGTTAAAATCATATTCAACCTACGATTCACGTACACAATTTCTTTAAAAATGTTCCTCACTGGTACTTCCGAAGAGAGCTCTGTCTAAAGGGTGCCTCTCTACAAATCCCATGCTTAGATTCCAGAGTCTAATTCGAGGGCCTGACAATCTGCATGTTTGAGGCTTAGCCCACGATTCCAAGGCAGAGCTAGAGGAGGAACCACTGAAGTATAAGGCAACGTCCTCCAGTGACCCCGTAGGGCTGACCCAATTCTTACCCGCTGATAGCTAGTTCTTTCATTTCCTTAACAAATGTCTACTTGCATTTGTTTGTTTTCCATGGCTGTGGCTTTGTAAATTTTAATTTAAAAAATCTATTATAAAGATTGTATGGCATCATTCATAAACACTTAATAACAAAAGAAAACAATCATTGGCCACTGCCTGGCGCTCCAGCAAGTCCTTAGACCAACAATGTTCTCACAGTGTCCCTCGAAATACCTGTCCTGGTTTCTCGGGAGAAAAACCGAGGGGATGATCAGGTCAGGTAAGTTTGGGGCATGCTTCCTGCTCCTCATGGTGACTCCCGAGCATAAGAGCATGTTAGGCGGGAGGACGTCGGGAAACTCCACCCACAGTCTCTCCCCTTGCTGGACTGCGTGCCTGTGGAGGGCTGACACGAGGTCCCTGGGCTTCCCCCAAACACTAGACAGTGTCTGGCACACAGTACTTAAAACAGATTTGCTGACTAAATAAATATATTTAGTAGGAAAGACTTTACTCAGAGTTTCCAACATCCTTTCTCTAAAACACATAGGGTGTCTTATAACTTTGGAAAACCAAGTTAACTTTTAGTTAGAGTGCCAAAGTCTCAGGTGCTACTAATCAGGGTCCATGGCATTTTTAAACTCCCAGGACTTTTTACAAATAGAAGGCGGGCATAATAGCAACTGGCCAATCGTCTTGTCATGTATGAGGAAGCGGCACCAAGATGGATACAAGGAGAAAGCTCCTGGTTCTCGGACTATAAAGACAGCGATAATCCTCTGCAGCCGAGTCCTTTTGATGCCCCCCCCAGGAAGTCTGAGCAGCTCAGTGTACCTGCTAACTTGGATATCAAGGACCATCAAGGATTAACCAGTCTGGCTCCTAATCTTCAACCTGCTTTGTACACGCTTGCTTACTGACGGTCTGTGGACAGCACGCACCATTCACTTCCCTGCTCTTTTTAATGGCCTGGCTTGTGTCTTTTTCCTGGTGGCCAAGGGGCAAAGAGGGTACAACCACTATGTGTTGCCACTAAGCATAAGGTAACACGCTAGGTGTGTAATGTTTTATCTCATGTTGATGCCACAGTGCTGGGTAGAGAACGGGCTTTGAACAACATGGAAGTTCTTCATCGTCAGTTTATTCCTTACATCAACCTGGTATGGCATGCACCATTATTCCCTCCTTGTATAGAGGAGAAAATCAAAACTCCAGGAGGTAAAGACTGGCCCATGATCACAGAGCTTGCAAAAGGCAGAACCGGAAATGTTGAAAAATAAATGAAATTAGTCAAAAGAAGACTTCAGGAAGAGAATCTGAAGCTTGAGGCTGGGTAAAAAGTAGGAACTACAGAAGATCGGAGAAGAACAGGTTTCCGTCTGGTCATTACATTTATTTTTGTTTCTGTCATTTGCAACCAAAAGGGCCATATTATGTTTGTAGCGCCTGCATGGACAAAGGAGAAGCAGAACGACGCATATAAAGTACAACAGTGCCCTTGGCCGGATAGCGCAGTTGGTTCGAGCATCGTCCCAATACGCCAAGGTTGCAGGTTTGATTCCCTGGTAGGGCTCACAGAGAATCAAACAGTGAAGAAATAAGTGGAACCACAAAATTGATGCTTCTCTCTCTTTCTCCCTCTCCCTCTCTCTTTTCCCCTTTCGCTCACTCTCTAAAAATCAATAAAAATTAAAAAAAATAAAGTACAAAGGAAAATTGGATCTATAGTCAAAGGAAGGATGGGGGCAGGGCAGTGACTGGGAAAGAACAGAGTCCAGGTGAGCCCTGGGTTCTCAGCTGACTTTGCCACTTAGGAGCCTCTTGGCCTAGAGCACGTCACTTCATCTCTTCATAAAGGAGGATAATAATGCTTACTGTGCAGGATTACTGTAAAATACTATCTGCAATCCTATATGGGAAGCACCCGCCACAGCAGAGCAGCTCATGGCCAGTACTACATTCTGACAATATTTCCACTTTCCTTCCTTGTGAACTAAAGGCTACATGTAGTATGATTCCCAGACCCAGTTTCAGGTCTGAAGCCTCATCCCTCCCCCAGGTGACAGGCTGGCCCGGGAAGACGTTTGGGTGAATTTATTTCAGAAAATTGCTCTCCACCAAAGAAAGGTGCCTCACCCAAGGCCCTGATCTCCTCACTTCACTCCCTCTCCCCACTGTAGCTGGCATGCAATCAATAACTGTTTGCTTAGATGGGGCTTTTTAGAAAGGCCGAGGGCCCCAGCCTCAATCTGAGACAACTCGGAAAGCAACTCGGAAAGCAACTCGAGAGCTCCCCGCGGGACAGTGGGATCAGCCGAGGCCTTGTTGCAGCTGCATCACTGTTCGACCCCTCCCTCTGCCCAGTCCTGCCAGCTGCACTCCCTATTGGGTTTGATTTGAAGGGCGCACCCCAAAATAAGCTACCTACAGCAAATCTGTCTCCACCACTGGTTTCCTGGGAACTCGATCAAAGCGAGCACAAAATCAATGCATTTGAGGAAGCGCATTCTGAAAGAGAGGGTCTTGATGTGGAGCAGCCAGCCAGCCAGTGCCCGCAATGATCTGAGAGAGAGGGGAGCAGGGCTCGGAGGTGGCCCGAGTGCTCAAATCATGAAAGCTACTGCCACAGATGCTCCACGAGGCTAAGCCTGATGGGGAAGGTAAACCCAGAGCTAACACCCTCTCAACAAATGTAACTCAGAGGCCCCTGGCAAAACTGTTGCGCGTTCGCCAGCCTTCACGGGCAGCTGAGTCTGCAGGAGAGAGCCGGGTGATCCCCGGCCCAAGGGCATCCTCGCTGCCACCAGGAGTGGGAGGTACAGTGCAGGGTGCTTTTCTCAGCTCACAGCTTGTTTCCCTTTGGCAAGTGCAATGACAGCAGACATGAGGTCTTCTCCGAAGCCCTGGGAGCTGATGACAAGCGAAGACGGTCTTGTTTTCAAATGAAAAATAACACATTTTAAAAACTTTTCCTACTTCCATTCTTTAAAACAACTATTCCCCCCCCCTTCTCTAATTATAAAGTGAAATGTGCTCAAACCTTAAAATTTGGAAAAAGACAGGGAAGATAAAAAGGGGAAAGCCACCCATAAAAGCTTCCAGGGATTTTTCTGTGGCTGCATTGGAGTATCCGCTCTTCCAAACTTTTTCCTAAGTGTACACACACACAACCACACGTGTCCCACGCTGTTTTCACACTGCATGTCTGTAGCGTGCTTCTTTTATTTGGCAGTGTTTTCTGTAGCCTCTTCCATATTGGCATTTTTTTGTAATGTAATTCCTAGGGGCTGAACCATAGCCCAATATACAGATGTCTTATAATTTATTTAACCAAACCCCGATTACTGGACAGTCAAGATGTTTCCAGTTAAAACAGTGCACGGAAACACAATACTGAGAACTCCTTCGGAGGACAGGATGATTGATGGGCGCCGACGGAGTCTTTCTCCACTTTCAGGTGCTGCATGATTTTCCTTCCCCTTCCTCCACTCCAGAAAAGAACAGCCTCAGAATGAACTACTGTGTGAAAAAATAGGTGCAAAATGGGCCTCTCCCAATGTCTCTTGTTGGGAGAACCCCATGAGGGCGAAGGGAAGACGGCTGTATGATTTGGGAGAATCCTGTCCCTTCCAGATACGTTGACCATGGGAAGGCGGCCAACTGAGCCAAGACAGAGAAGCAGGAGAACGGGCTTTCTTCAGTGAGCTGGGGTCGCAGTGTGGCGTGGAACAGCCGAAACCCCAGCCTGGAGGGCCCACCCGACACGCGTGAGCACTCGGCATTTGAAAGCTAGCTCTGGGACCCAGACAGAGGTTAATTAAACCACGGGTGAACAAGGGTTTCTATTTTCACATGAAGCCGCAATTGGCCAAGAACTTTCTTCAGTGCGTGAGGCAGCTACAACTTTCGGAGGTGGGGGGTCATCTCCATTAGAAAAAAACAAGAGGTTTTAATTGGGTATCTCTGCTGCCAACTTGTTCACAGACTATTTTTTTTTATTTTAATTATAATTATAAAAAATTATATTTTTATAATTAATAATTTTTAAAAATTATTTTGGTCCTGATATATTCTGGTGTGAGCAAGACTCAGGCTTTATCTTCCATCTGCCTTCTAAACCAGAGGGCTGTGTATACTATCGACTGATTACATTATCCCTTTAGAGTACAAAGAAGTATCTGTGATGAAGACAACAGAAGAGGGCAAATCAATTATTTACTGAGGAGGCTTCAATATAAATTACATTTGATTAAACTCAGAGATAAATCTCGGTGATCGAGGGTTTAAGTGGAATGTGCTGGAACAGACAGTGACTAAGCGTCCCCAGACATTGCCGGTAATGAATGCCAGGGTGCAGGCCCCGCCCGACACCCCTGGATGTGCAACACAGTCGGCCTCATGTGCAAGCATACCACACACATGTAAGGGCCTACTGGGTAGCACGGGCCCGGGTCCCAAGGTACAGATGTGAACAAGAGAGAGAAAGCCCCTCCTCGCCTACAGTTTCTGATCTCAAAGCGAGAGGAAGATAATAAGCCGGTAAATAAATAATGAACAAGATCGCTCCAGATAGTGGTAAGTGTTATGAGAAAGATAAAACAGTTTGATGAAATGAAGGGTGACTGGGACAGGGTGGGCACCATTAATTGAGACAGGCTGGCCCGGGAAGACATTTCTGTAGCAATGACATTTGAAAGGAGATGTGAACAACTACTAGAAAAGGGCAGTCATGCCAGGAGGGAATGTGCCTGGCCTGTTTACAAAACCAAAAGAAGCTAGTGTGATCAGAACAGAGAAATCAGGTGTGGGGGGGGGGGTCACGGCAGCAAAGGAGGAGGCAGGGCTCCTCGTGAGCTGCTTCAGAAGTTGGGTAAGGACCCCGGAGTCCGTTCTAAGTGCAATGACAAGCCACTGGGGGCAGGGCGGGGGTAGGTGGTGTTATGCAACTGTATGCCTCTCATTCTGCAAAGATTTCTGACTGCTCTGTGGCAGAAGGCGAGCAAAGGCAAAGCAGGAGTTACTGTGCTAATCCAGGTGAGAGGTGAGATGAAGATGACGGCAGTAGGTGTAGGAAAAGGGACTGAATCAAAATATCCATCAGAGGAAGAGCAGATACGGCTTATTCATAGGTTGTCTACAGAAGAAACAGGAAATGGAAGGAAACAAGTGTGACTCCCGAGTTCTGGCTTAGGGACCTGAGTGGCCCGCAGTCACATCCTGTTACAAAGTCATCCCATTCAGGGATGGAGATGGAATCAGTGGAACCCAGTGACTTAATTTTTCATTTCAGGCCTTTCAAATTCCAGCTGTGTAGAGAGTGTGAGATTCAAGGGCAGAAAGATGGAACTCCCAAATGCCTCCTCAGCCATGAGGATTTGACCTCATTACATCACTGCAACTTCCTTCTGTACAATACGGAACAGAAAAGACCAACCCTGAAGTCTGTGACTGCAGTAAGGATATGGGGAAGTGGTCTGTCTGGCATCTAGGTGCTCCAAAACTAACAGTTTCTTCCCCTCCAGTTTAAATTTAGTAGCAGAGTTCAGACTGAACTATGTCAATGCTGAAAAACCATAGGTTCTTCTTGGCATGATATCATCATATAAAAAAAGCACCACTATTTTTTTTCTCTTCTTGCTTTTTTCATTTCTTCTATTTCACTGGGTGTGTGAGAGCTGGGACCTTGTCTAATTCATCAAGATCAGACACTCTTGGAGATAGTGCCCAGGTCGCCATGATTAACCACCCGCTCCTGTGCAGCAGCAGTACTGTCACGGAGGCCCTATTTACACAACATGACCCCACCTTCTGGCCCCTCTTGATTGAACCAGATGGTAACACCTAGTCTACGTCGTGATGATTAGAGGCCCATCCTTGGGAATTGGGAATTGAAGCAGAAAGGAGAGTCAACCTTTCCTTGTGTTCAGAGTTGTAACATGAGGCTGCAAAATTCTGAGGGATATATTCTCTTGCCATTGGCCTGGGTAAGAGAAAGCCAATCTTGTGAAAGGAAAAAACAAAACAAAACAAAAAAACAAAAACAAAAGAAAAAGATGTGACCACAGAGGGAAAGTACTGCTGGAGTGCTTCCTGATTACAAATTCCTGGGTCGTCTTTCCAGCTCACCCATGACATTTCTGAAGTTCTCTGAGATGCCTCTGGGTCCTTACAATATGTCCCTTTGTTATATTTAAGTGCACTGAAGATGACTTCTGCCACTCACAACCAAAAAATTTTCATTAATAGTGGATACAAATGTCTTTATATCTAGTCTCTCACGCACTACTGGGTGGCAGGGAGACAGTCACCGAAGGCTTGCCGCAGGGAAGGGACGTGGATGGTTGCACCCAGTCCACGGCCCCAGGGTTTCTTGCTTAATTCCCAGTTCTCTCTCCCTAGATTCCCACCTGCTCAGAAAGCCATAGAAAGAGAAAAGCATTGGGGTTGAGATGATCTTTCCCCTTCTTTCATCACTAATATCTCAGACCTCAAACTAATTTTTTATAGCTTATCTCCTTCAATGGCTTATCTTTCAATGAATTTAACAGATAAGAGGCAGTTATCTTCTAAACAACTTCTTTTGGTCCCCTTTCTGCCACGAAGAAGAAATACACAGGTCTTTTTGATCGATAACAAAATCATGAATACTTGCACAGCCTCGCTGATTGCAACAAGCACCTCCCTTCTAAAAAGCTCAATGCTGGCCCTGGCCAGTTGGCTCAGCGGTGGAGCGTCGGCCTGGCGTGTGGGGGACCCGGGTTCGATTCCCGGCCAGGGCACATAGGAGAAGCGCCCATTTGCTTCTCCACCCCCACCCCCTCCTTCCTCTCTGTCTCTCTCTTCCCCTCCCACAGCCAAGGCTCCGTTGGAGCAGAGATGGCCCGGGGCGCTGGGGATGGCTCCTTGGCCTCTGCCCCAGGCGCTGGAGTGGCTCTGGTCACAGCGGAGCGACTTCCCGGAGGGGCAGAGCATCGCCCCTGGTGGGCAGAGCGTTGCCCCTAGTGGGCGTGCTGGGTGGATCCCGGGCGGGCGCATGTGGGAGTCTGTCTGACTGTCTCTCCCCGTTTCCAGCTTCGAAACAAAAAGAAAAAAAAGAATTAAAAAAAATAAATAAATAAATAAAAAGCTCAATGCTGGCCCTAGCCGGTTGGCTCAGAGGTAGAGCATCGGCCTAGCGTGCAGGAGTCCCGGGTTCAACTCCCGGCCAGGGCACACAGGAGAAGCACCCATCTGCTTCTCCACCCCTCCCCCTCTCCTTCCTCTCTGTCTCTCTCTTCCCCTCCCGTAGCCAAGGCTCCACTGGAGCAAAGTTGGCCCGGGCACTGAGGATGGCTCTGTGGCCTCTGCCTCAGGTGCTAGAATGGCTCTGGTTACAACAGAGTGATGCCCCAGAAGGGCTGAGTATTGCCCCCTGGTGGGCGTGCTGGGTGGATCCCGGTCGGGCACATGCAGGAGTCTGTCTGACTGCCTCCCGATTTCCAACTTCAGAAAAAAAAAATACAAAAATAAAAAATAAAAATAAAAAGCTCAACGCAGTCACAAGCATGGCTTAATGCTTCTAGTAATTTTCCAGGGAGACAATGAGACAAACTTTGATAATCAGCAATAGTAGGATATAACAGATCAAAGGGATACAGAAATAAGTACTAAATCCCTTTTAGTTTAATTCAGTCAACATTATTTGAGCATCTCTTGTATGACTGACATCATGCTGGGACTACCACTTACTGTATTAAACACTCACCAGGTTCTGGGTACAGTGATCAACAGGCACATACGTTTTCATTTGGCTCATACTACAGCCATACGTGGTATTGTGACCTCCCTTTGTGCAGATGAGAAAACAGACTTCCTGAGATCCAGAAGCCTGCCTCGAGTTCCCACGGCCAATAAAGAGCTGTGATTTATCCGGGAACCATCCAGCGATGCCTGATTCCACATCTCGACCTGTTTTGAACTCTACCTGCATCGTCTCCCTGAGGAGATGAGTAAAATGGAATTACTCCTTTTAAATAAAGTCCCAGTCTAGTGGAAGAAACATGGTTTCATAAAAGGCAGAATGAAGTATAATAAATAGAGCTGCCACCAATGTGCAAAGGGAGCACCGGGGGAGAATCCCACGTTCTGATGGATGGGACAGGGCGGGCTACATAGATGTGGTGGTGTCTCCATGGGGGACAGAGGGACGTGAAGGATTCCTGAGCAAATCCTTTCAAAGAACCCTGACACGACGGAAATACTCATTATCTCCCTCCTCTTCAGTACATCCCAGGGGAGCGGTGACAAACACCGTGATTGAAGGCCAACTATGCGATGTTTAATGCCATCGATAACCCTGTGCAACAGGTATGATTACTCTTTCAATGTTAGAGATGAGAAAAGTAGAATGCACTCCGAATAGAGAACTTCTTCCATGTCATACCATCTTCATTTGGCTGCCAACTATTTCCAACTCCAGTCTCTTTGACTCTGAGCAATGTACTTTCCATACTAGCCTATGTCTTCCCAAGGATTGAAAGAAAGAAAGTTAAAAGAAAAGAGAGCTATAAACTATAGCTGCAATAAATTATAAGGCCTTTACTACCCTCAAGGAATGGACAATCACATCAGGGAAGTCATACATAAACCTCTGAAACTGGAACAAGAAATCAAGATAGAAAAACTAGGTAAGAACAATAGAAGTCACGGTTCAAGTCGGCCCAGGAATAACTAATGTATATATTATACTGAGCAGTGTCCCAGAGGTTTGGAGTACACACACAGGACTTTGAAACAAAGCCCTCAGAAGAAGTCTTCAGGGAGAAGTAGGATTGAAGCCAGGTCTCGGGAAATATGCACAATTTACATGAAGTGGAGGGCACAGACAACCACCCTCGGCCAGGGTTAGAGCCGAGAACAGAGTCAGAAAAGCTGATGCAAATGAGCTTCAACCTAACTCTGCTCCATATCACCTGGTATCCCTCACAAGCCAGGAATGGTATTAGGAACTTGTAGATAAAAAGAAACTGTGATTCAGAGAGTAACATGAGTGGTCCAAATCAGGTAGCCAGGAAGAGCGGGTTCTGTATTCAAATGCGTCCATCTGATTTCAGAGTTTACGCTCTTTCCACTACAGTCCACCACCTGTGTGTCGGGGCTCAGATTCTGGAGGGTGGTGAATGCCAGCTCAGATTTTCTCTGTGGGTATTACTGATACCGTTATTCAGGGGCATTATTATTATTATGGAGAAAGTGTGCATCCAGTTGAAGTAACGGAAACTGGCACTGAGAATATGAACCTTTTACCCCCTTTCTAGGAAAGGAATAAATGAGAGGTCAAGAATCTAAAAGGCAGTCAGGACCTTGACAGTCCACAAACTGAAGAACTTGGTTCAGAAATCACTAAAAATAAGAAAGCTACAACAAAAGGTCAATACTGATGCCATAGAATATGTTCTCATGAAGACAGTCATCAAGGAATCACTTCGTACAATGGTCTTCTTCCAGACTCGCTGTCCCCGGTCCCTCCATATAACTGGACATCTTCCTGCTCTCTCTCTCTTTCTTGAAAATGTTGTCCCTCTTATGCTTCTGTGACAATCATGGTTCTCCTTCTCCCCTGATTTATGCACACTTTCTTTCGAGATCCTTAATGGATGTATTCTCTAACGCTCTCTCCGTGTGTGTGTGTGTGTGTGTGTGTGTGTGTGTGTGTGTTTCTCACTTGATGAGCTCACCGCCTCCTAGCTGACAGGTAGTCAACATATTTAGCTCCTATACCTTCCTGAGCTCAGTGCCCACATTTCCGTCTGCCTTCTGAATGCTGGCATCTGAGTTTCTTACAATGACCAAAGTTGAATCTGTACAGAACTAAAATGACCAATTTCTCCTTTACTCAAACTGGCTCTTCTCTCTCTATGCCCAGTTCCACCACCACCCAACCCCCACTCTCCCCCATGAAGCCTCATCAGGCCAAGTTAAAGTGCAGTCACAACACTGTCCTCTAACAACTGTTTACAGCAGGACTAGCAACAGCACACCGTGTAATTAATTGCGGGTCTGATGCACCAGTTGCCATTCTAATTCATGGCTGAGTCTTCAGTGTCTAGGAGAGTGCTTAGCACCAGACAGGTAGCGTAGGCTGATACATAAATGCCATGGGCAGTGTCCCCAAGGTAGACATTTTAGAGAGACTGCTGATTTCCCCTTTTCCTTATCTTGTCTTTCACACAGGATCTAGGAGTTATATTTCTACAATGTCCTCACTTCCCCACACTTATTCTGGCGCTCAGTTCTCACCTTGATAAGTCCATGGTCTACAGGGTTACCTGTTCACAATTTCTCCCTACTCCAATCCATTTGATAGAGAATGACAAGACTGCTCATCAGGGCATTCTTAAAATGTCATTCCATCATTCAAATGTCTTCAATGGTTCCACTTCGCTCCAACCTCCCCCAAAATGTCTCATTCATGTATTAAATATTCCATCAAATATTTATTGTACATCTACTTGCTAAGCACTAGGGAGCGAGAGTTAAGCCTGATAGATAAATTCCTTGCCCTTGTGAGGACCACAGCTTCATCCTCTGTGCCATTATCCCTAGCATACGCTCTTTGCTTCAGTCACATGAGGCTCAGTGAAACCCAGGCCCCAGAATACATCCTATGTGCCCTCACATCTGTGCATTCTCCTACACCGTTTATTCTCCTGGGAACGGGAGCCTCCCCTATCCCGTCTGCCAGGCCACCTCTGTAGCTGTCACCTTCCTGTTCCCACCTTCTGCCCACCAGTCCAAATGTGGGGGTGTCTTCTCTCTCAAGCAATAAATTTAGTTCCTTCCAAAATGCTATTTTTCCCTTGCTCTCTCTCTCTCCCACAACCTATTAATTCCATTCCCAGGCCTTACCAAATGCCCCATTCTCTTCAGTTCATATTGAGCATTCTCTAAAGAAATAAAGATAAACTGAAACAAGCACACACAGAAAACAATTAATTTACAAGACACATTTTCTAAAACAATTAAAATCTAGTCATGGACTGATCATCAACGACCTGACAGGGAGATGTGTGTCCCTTCAGCAGAAACAGAGAAACGCACTCTTCAACAAGTTATTTTTATGAACAGTCACTGATCACTTTATTACGTGCCAGGCTTTGTGAAAAGAGTCGACAAACATCATCTCATTCATTTCTTACAAAAGTCCTATCATGCAGACACCATTAGCACCCTCATTTGACAGATGAGGAAACCAAGTCTCACAGAGGTGAACGGCCTTGACCAAGGTTAAACAGACAGCTGGACTTTCTTTGAGCTCAGGTAACCTTTTTTACCATTAACAACTTGACCATTAACAATCTTGACCATTAACGGCATACTGCCTTCTGTAGAATATACTTAGCAAAGTGCTTGACACGTGGCAATCATTCAATAAATGCAATAGGTGAGAGATGGGGTGAGAGAAAACAGGTTGACAAGGAAACATACCCGTGAACCATATTCACATACTCTCCTGCACGAAACCTGCCAGCAGAACTGTCAGGGACTTATTATTAACCTGCTCTACAAATAAAGACACTGAGATTCTGACAGGTGCAGGGGTTTTGATACGTCTCCCCACCTAGGAACCCGGCAGGTGCATGACTGGAATGCACGTGTCTGAGTCCTGCTCCGGCGCCCTCTGATCTGATGGCCCTTTTGTCTCTCTTCTCTCCCTAGGTGCACCTCCTCTTCTTTGTCTTCCGGCCATGCCGAGGAAAACAAAGCCGGTCTGCTCTTTCCTCAGAGATGTGTTTTGGAGAGGTCATGGGTTGGCCGCTCCCGCTCTCAGTCTCTGCATGGAAATCACCCACAGGTGTGAAACTTTTGATACTTCAAAAATCCTCTCTCTGCTGGAATTCCGCAGCCTGCTGGCAGCTCGCTCTGCGGGGTCCTGGCTCCCTCACTGCTGCCTGGAACACTTGAAGGCGCTGAGATCCTAGGTTCTCAGATCAAGGCGAAGGGTTAACATGGCTCGGTAGAAAAGAGAAGACTGTGCTTTGCGTTGTGGCTCGAAAACTCTCCTCCGAGTCAGCGGATCCGTGCTGCTGGTTCCCGGAGTCTGAATCTCTTTACAACAAAGCTGCTCAGAGTGGCGATAGGGAGATGACGGCCCAGCCAGGCAGGGGTTTCTCCACAGGACATCGGGGTAGAAAGCAAAGCCGTCCCCCAAGGACCAATGTCAAGGAAATGCCAGTGAGACACTGGGGCACAGCCTTGAACTTGAACCCAGATGGAACTCCACTTTCGATTTTTTTTTAAAAAAAAGCTTAATTAACATGAAGAATTAAGTGAGCTGGTTTGTGCCGCTCACTTATTACAACACAAATCACTCAGATGTTTTCAGGGATGCTGTTCTTGTTACCTTCTGCTGTCTCCACTACGCCGGAGAATATCTTTTCCTGTCAAGGAGACACAGGAAGACTAGAAGAAAAGAATTCCTCATTACCCAAACCTTAGAGATGTCTTAAAATGTTTCAACACGACAAGAACGCCAGCATGTTCCTAGCTGCCGTTCCTTTGCCGGCCGTCCTCATGAGGCAGTTCTTGTCGTCAAATCTTCTGCGCACAATGTGTGTGTACAAGATCACCGCAGGCACTATCCAGAGGATTAAAAACACACACATTACATCTTGTACAAAAAGAGAACAGCTCCTCCGTGTGCCGTCTGGAAGATCAGAAATGGGACGGGTGGCACACCTCGGTGTGTACCTGCAGAGGGGTCCTGCAGCACACGGATTTGAATGGGAGGTCACAGGGGGAGAAGGGGCAAGGGAGAAGAAAAGTAAGGAACTACCATTGAGTGACAGGTGTGTGTTCGTTTCCTGGGGCTATCGTAACAAAACTATCATCTCAGTGGCTTTAAAAGGCAGATAATTACTGTCTCATAGTTCTGGAGGCTAGAAGTGCAAGATCAAGGGGTCTGCAGGGTCCGTGCCTTCTGAAGGCCGTGAGAGAGAACCCGGCCATGCCTCATACCCAGCTTCCAGTGGTGCGGGCAATCGTTGGCATTCCTTGGCTTACACATTCATCACTCCGATCTCTGCCATTATCTGCAGACAGCATTCTCCCTGTGTGTCTATGTTCTAATTTCCTCTTGTTGTAAGGACACCAACCATTTTGAATTAGGACACATCCTAATGACTTCATTCTCAACTAATTATATCTGCGACGACTCTATTTCCAAGTCAGGTCACATTCTGAGATACCAGGAGCTAGCTAGGTCTTCAACATACAGGGGTTGGCAAAAGTAGCTTTACAGTTGTTTGTATGGAAAAAGACATGCAGGTTATGATTATTCCAATAGCTTTATTGATTCGGTGTTTTGAGTACCCACAAATGTAAAACTACTTTGCCTGTCCCTGTACAATTTTTGGGGGGAGTTGGGGAGACACACAACTCAAACTATAACACAGATCCTTTATCCATGTTTGCTCATTTAATCTTCAAAACAATTCTATAGGGGGGTAAAAAAAAAGACATTATACGGCTCTTTCTATAGATGAAAAAGTAAAGGCTCAGTCACAATGCAAAGATCTGGCTAAACTGCACAGGTAGCAAGAATGGAGCTAACATCTGAACCTGAATCTGATGACCTACACAATGCTCCCTCCACTACCTAACCTCCAACCAAAGGTTACCAAGACCTGGGACAACACTCAGGCGCCTGGTCTACCTGCTGCCTCTGATGACTGGTCCCCAGTATTAGTCCTCCATAATGAGGCGCAGGCATTAGAAAGTGGAGCTGCGTGTCACAGGCACAGTGTTCAGAGGCATGCAACCCTAGGTACCTGCCACTTACCCCTGAAACAGTGTGAATACCAAGTCATAGGGTTTTTAAAGCCAGAAACAGTCCCGAGATGGAGAGAGTCTAATTGCCAGACAGAGAAGCAGATGAGAGAGGAGACTGCATCCGGTGGCTCGCTCTAGAGAGCTTTCTCAAATTAAAGCAAGCTAAAGCAAAAATGGCTTCCTCCCATCGTTTCACAACAGCCATTTCATCTCTGTTCTTTGTCACTTGGCACAGGGCCCCCAAAACATTTTACCGTTTAGATACTGTTTAGATAAAGAAGATCTGATTCCTATGAACAGAGTTGCCAAAAACTGGAGGGTGTATGTTTTCCACCAGGAAGGAAGAACACAACCATTTCAGTCTACTGTGAGAAAGGTAAGGAGGAAGGGACTGGGAGGCCTTTGAAACTAGTTTGAAAGTCTGGAATTTCACTGAATTTACAAATTAAATCTCTAGTTTGTCTTTTTGGAAATTTAGATCTAAAAATGAGTAGCATACTGTTACAGCCCTTAAGAAATTGCCAGGATTGGAATCATGTTTGGTGCCTTTTGCAAGCATCCTCTTACCTGGTAGCACATGTCTGCATAAGAAGTTTGATAAACTGATTTCAGGATAGACTGAAACAAAAACAAAGATTTCCTGAGGAGTGCTAAAGAAAACTGATCTAACTTAGAACTTCTGGTCTGCAATCACCACCATCAGGATCCACTGGCCTTTCAGACTTGGTATCTATTGGTATTTCCACACTTACTCACCTTTGCACACACTACCCTCTAACAATACCGTACCCACCTGCAGCATCCCAACTCCACACTCAGGCCTCTTGTCCAAGTTGACCTGCCCTCCCCTATGAGCTTTCCCCATCCTCGTCTGACTGTAATGAACTTAAACACATTTTCAGAAGGCATACTTGATGCTGAGCAATATGAGAGAGAGTGAGAGATGACTGTGACATGCTGTTTAACCCCAGCAGGCTCATGGTCTAGTAGAAAAACTAGAGATTTAAACCAATGATAATTTTCTAATAAAAATGTATCGATTGAATGGATGGGAGTAAGAATCAAGGAAACACTTAAGTTTTCATTTTCTGAGCTTCTCCTAATATCTGTCCTTTTTAATACTAGTCACTTTATTTATATGTCTTACTTTACTTGATCTCAAATGCTCAGAACAACTCCGTGCAGGAGGGTAAGGAAAAGATCAGGTGAGCTAGCTGGTGGTTCAGATTGACCCTGCACATTATCTGATGAGGCCGGCTTCACTCTGGACACTCATGCCAGGGAGGCTACTTGATTCTTTTCAGTTCCGCTACATTAGATCTTCACCAAGAATCCCATACCTTTGTTCCCAAACCTGTTTATGAGAGTTTTATTGTTATTATAAGTACACAATTATGAAATATTACATGCATCAGTGGAACATGGGTATAAAAAGAGAGTTATTGCTATGAAAATAAAGTGTAATATTTGGATATAATAAAAAAGGGCAAGTTGTTAAAAGAAAATGCTACCAAAACAATTTAAGTGAAATTAAACAGGGACCCAGAAAGAGTCTAACATTCTGGTTACTTTGTAAGTGCTTTTAAATCCTCATGCCACTTTAAAGAAACCAAACCTGGAAATCATAGATGTGTTTTATGGATATGGGTTTTGTTAGAAGAGTAGACAGCATCCCAATTAGCAAAACTATTCCAAGGCCAGGAAGTCCTTATACTGACATCAAAAGAGCCACAAATTGATGCACATTCATTATATATTTTCAGTAGAAATGAAATTTAAATGAAAGCATAAATTATTTTTTTATAATTCCAGACTTTAATTTTTTTTTATTTTATTACCTGACCAGCTACTGGTTCCAATCTTCTGTACTAAGTGCTATTATCAGAAAGATTTCTCTGTTGGGTTAACATCCTATTAGCTAAGAAACTCTGGGAAATTCTTCCTGCAAAGTAGGTCAATTCCTTGCTATATGATTCTGATCATGTGAAGGCACTTATTCATGAGTTTTCTAATTCAACTCACTTCAAATAGAGTCGTATTTATATCATCGCAAAAAAATTACATTCACTATTGCTTTTCCTTTTAGCTTTTTGGTGAACAGAAGGAAAATATTAATCATTCATATAGCATATCTGCCCTGAAATAATAGGGCCCCAAAATAGCATAACAATGGCGCAACCTGGATCACAGTCTTCCTGTGCAAACTCCAGGTGGTGCAGGTGTCTGCCCTCTGCTAAGAGAACTCTCTTATACTTTTAGTCAATGCGGAGAGTATCAAGTGCAGGACACTCAGTTCAAAACCCATAAGAAAGGCAGCCCCCGAAAAGCCTCATTTTCCGAAAGCCAGCTTCCAGGCTGATGTCCAGAACAGGCCGAATTTTTCTTCTTGAACTCTTCTCCCTGATTGGAAGCATTACTGCACAGCAGTTGAGAGCAATAAAGATGGACCCGGATTCAAACGCCAACGCTGCCACATTCCAGCTGTGTGATTTGGGGCAAGTTACTGAACCTTTCTAAAGCAATGCTTCCCCGTTTCTGGTGGAGTTATGGTAGTGCTGGCTTTATGGGATTGTTGTGAGGGTCAACCAAGACAATGTATGTTGAGGGTGGGAGTGTTCTGGCATCTTACTTTCAGCATGAACCACCATTAAAGAAGTGTCCTCTTTGAAACAAAAACCCCTCCACCATAATCTGAATCTTGTTTTAGAACACTGAATCTTCTCCTTAGTAGGTGATATGCAAAAAATCTGTATTAGTCTAACTATTTTTTTTTCTACTTCACTAACATAGAAAGGGACTGCATGCCAAGAGGCACTTCTGGTTATGGGCAAATATTTGCAAGATCTCACCTAAAGAAGGTAGGAGACGTCTCAGGGCAAACATGAACAAGTGATAAGGTCACGGGGTCAGAATGAGGGCAGGAAGGTTTATCTTTCTCATGTGGACTTTGTCCACAGTACCCAGTTAGAACCGGGCAGTCGACATCCAGGCCCCAGAGCAATAATAAGTGTTCCCAGGATCTGCAAACCACAGCAGTCTCTGCCTTCCCTCACATCAGTCAAGAGCTCGAAAGCACAGCCACGGGAAAGTACTCTGGTAACAACTCACGGAAACTGCTCAGCCCAGTGTCTGTTCCAGAGTCCGTGTTCCATAAAAGGCAGGCACAGGGAGTCTCATCATCATTATTTTTGTTTCAGTTTTTTCTTTTCACTGTTTATTTTCCTGTCCTGACCAAATGATACATCATGCCAAAATTTATTTCCCCCCAAAACTGTTTACCTCCACAGCAATAAAATACAATATCTATCAGATGCTGGGGTCCCATAGATTATATATGCCCTCAAATCACAATATAGGCATAAATTCAACTTCGGCTGTTTGCCATTCCTTGACAGTTCAGTTATGGACTCGGCCCTTTTTATGTTTCCTTCAGGTTTTATGTGTTATATGACATCTTTTTCTAAAAACTGAGAATATGGCTTCCTCATTTGTAAAATGGGGCTCTATTTGCCTTTGAAGAATATTATAGGAATAAATATATACATATAACCAAAAAAATTAGAAGTCTGAAAGTAGCACGTATTGATAGGACAGGAACCAACATGATCTCACTGCTGCTAGGACTGAAAACCACTTAAGTATTATAATATGTGCTAAAGCTGAAAGTATGCATACCGTGTTCAAAGTTAAACATATATACACCTCTCACCCATCCTACCTAAATGTAAGCTAACTATGTACTAATACATGTAAAAAAAATGGCTATACTAGCATTGTCCCATGTGTTCCAAACCCAGATGTTACAGAATGGATTTGAAAAACTGTGGCGTATTTATACAGTAGGATATTCTATATCAATAAAAATAATGAACTACTACATTACATGCAACAATGTGGATGAATCACAAGGATATATACAAGTTGTACAAAAGGAGATGAGCAGGACAAAATACACTGTGTGCCTGCACTGATATGGAATTCAAAATCTGGCACAACAGACCAGTATTTATGGACTTAACTGTGAAGTGTACCAAGGGAGTATCATAAGGAGGGGAGTTTCTGTTAGAGGGGAGGAAGTAGTTATGGTTACGGAAGGGATTTGGGGAAAGTCCGGGGTGCTAGTTATGCTATAATGTCTTGATTTGGGTGTTTTAAGTATATTAATTTTATAATCATTCATTAGGTTGTCCACTGATGTTTTATTCAATTTACTATCTTTCACGTATCTTTATAATACTGCACAATAAAAACTGAAAAATTACAATATATATGACCACATTTATAATGCACCTAACATAGTCTGTACCTATTAGGTACAAAGTGGAGAGAGAGCACCCCCCCCCACCTCCTGGAGATGAAAGGCTAGGGGGGGAACAGGGCATAGAATATAATGTCCTAAATATTTTCTTTAACTAAAAACAATTACCTTGCTAAGTTCTTTTAATAAAAGAAAAATGATTTTTTTTTTAATTTGTGGAGGAGAGTATCATCAGATTTCAACCTCATTTAGAAATGCTGATGAGTCCACGCTTGGGCCAGATGAGCCCGTGCTCAAGCCGGCGACCTAGGGGTTTTGAACCTGGGACCTTCACGTCCCTGTCCGACACACCATCCACTGCGCCACTGCCTGGTCAGGCCAAAGTGTCTCTTGATAGAGGATTGGATAAAGAAGATGTGGTACATATATACAATGGAATACTACTCAGCCATAAGAAATGATGACATAGTGACATTTACGACAACAAAGATGGACCTTGAGAACATTATACTGAGTGAAAAAAGTAAATCAGAAAAAGCTAAGAACTGTATGATTTCACACATAGGTGGGACATAAAACTGAGACTCACGGACATAGATAAAAGTGAAGTGGTTCCCAGGGGGAAGGGGAAGTGGGGAGGAGGGAGGGAAAGTGTGGGGGGTAAGGTGTTAAGAGGGACAAATATAAGGTGACTGGAAATGATTTGACTTTGGGTGATGGGTACACAACTTCATGAACAGTTCAAATGCTATAAAAATGCTTACCTGAAACCTATGTACTCTTATTGATCAATGTCACCCTGTTAATTTTCTAAATAAAATTTAAAAATTAAGAAAAAAAAAAAAGAAATGCTGAAATTCCTCATTCAGACTCCACATAGCCAAGAAGCACCTGGGCTTTGGGGACAGATAGGAGAGAAGCCCGGATACCCTGTCTGATGAGCGAGGCTGCTCTGCCGGGCTGGGGGCTCACAGCCCCTGCTGCTCTTATTTAAAAGAGATCCTAGTGCAGCCCAGGTGGATGGCAGATCAAGGCCTACAGCAGCTGTCTGCTAAACCTCTCAGTGACTGGAAACCCCAAAGTGCTACATGGGGTCCTTTGTACCTGCAGCCATTAAGGGACAACAATAGGTGAGGAGTCAATTTAATTCCCATTCCCTGCCTGCCACATTCTTAACAGGACCCGATGAGAATTTACATCAGATGTAAATTGTATATTTGTCTCGAATTGAAATGGCAGATCAAGTCTCCATTTCAGATTCATTCCTGGGCCTTTAGCTGCATTAAATGAAAAGTGGCTGTGTTTACTATGAACCAATTTTCCCCTTGAGTTTTATTACTGAAATCTTCAAAATAAATCAGCTTGAATCCTCCATCCTACCTGTTTTAAAAGCCATGGGGGAAAACACCAGTGAAACCTTTAAAAAAGATACATTCTTGAAACATTTTTGTGCACTTGAGACAATGATTAGCTATTAAATTGAAATGGCTGTTTTTTTCTCTGCCTTTTTTTTCTGTGTAGGCGTGTGTGTGGGGGGTAGTATGAAGTTTGGTTTCCTGTAAGTGTAATAGAAATTTCCAGTGGCTTGTTACACATGTAGTAAAGAGAAGTACTACTTAAACAAGAAAAGAATTGGGACAGATGGTGAACATTGACCCTTAGGATATTAATTTGTCAACCAGAGGATTACAGCAGCATGCCAATTTTCACAAGCCAGTTCTGGTGTTTTAGAATTAGTCTTTCTTTTCTGGTTATTTTGTCTGAGTTGAGGCGGGTGGAAAAGGAAAGAAAAGGAAAACTGAAACCCTGCAAGAGCCCCTTCTCTAACACAAGCTGTTCACAGTTTGTGGCTGATGTGTTAATCCTCCCAAGCTAGAGATCTTCATTTCTGCCCTTCCAGACTCCAAGAACAACTTTGTTTGCAAACTTGATTTGGAAATGACAAAGCCAGCCTGAGGTGACAGAGCACAGCAAAGAGGACCAGGTGACAGGGCCTTTGTCCTCCCTGCCTAGGAAACTCTACCTTCCTCCTTCTCCAACCCAAAGACCTCTCACTTCGTTGTTATTATTTTTTTTTAGTGTGAGGAGGGGACACAGAGAGACAGACTCCCGCATGTGCCCCAACCAGAATCTATCCGGGAACCCCCATCTGGGGACAATGCTCGAAACAACCACTCTATTTTCTCAACTATCCAAACTTTATATTGGCTAATAACAATTTTCACATCATCCACACCCTTCCCCCACCCCCCAGCACCACAACCACCACCAATTTTGATATGTCCCTAGGTCTATATGCCCTGAACGTTAAAACAGCTGCAATGCTAAAGCTACTATTTAATGTTTTAACATGTCTGCAATCTGGGACTTCCGTTTTCAGCTGCGAGCAATGGCTTACACCAGGGGCAGAACGCTGAGACAGTTCAAGGTTTGAGGACAGGTGGGCAAAGCTTTCCTGAAGCAAATTTGTGGAGGACCTGAAATCATGTCATCTAGGACAAGGTATTTTACACTAATTTTATCCTGGGTCACAAGTTCAGATATGGCACCATGCTCCTTACATACACTTCTGAGGCAGGACTGGAAGAAGCTAGGGAAATTCCTTGGCAAGGGGGACGGGGAAACTGAGACGGACAGCTGGTTCAAACCGGCTCAGCCAGCACCCTGACTCACTGGCCTCCTCCTATCTTGTACGCCCACTCCTGAAAGCATTAAGCCTTTGGACAATGAGGTTCTGATCAGCTTCAAGTAATCTTAGGAACAAAGCCTTGGGTCTGCTGATCACAGAGACAGATGTTGGGCCAAATCAGAGATAACATCTAGGCCTCAGTTGTGTTTCAGCTGCAGACCCAGAAAAATAGCAAAACCAGATGATGTGAGATCATGGCTGACATCAGGACCAGATGCAATGATCAGTGACCTCCCTCTATGCTCATTTTGATGAATCAGCATATTAAAGGACACACCTGGAAAGATGGTAAATATTCTTTTTTTTTTTTTTTTCATTTTTCCGAAGCTGGAAACGGGGAGGCAGTCAGACAGACTCCCGCATGCACCCGACCGGGATCCACCCGGCATGCCCACCAGGGGGCGATGCTCTGCCCCTCTGGGGCGTCGCGCTGTTGCATCCAGAGCCATCATCCTAGCACCTGAGGCAGAGGCCACAGAGCCATCCTCAGTGCCCGGGCCATCTTTGCTCCAATGGAGCCTTGGCTGCCGGAGGGGAAGAGAGAGACAGAGAGGAAGGAGAGGGGGAGGGGTGGAGAAGCAGATGGGCGCTTCTCCTGTGTGCCCTGGCCAGGAATCAAACCCGGGACTCCTGCACACCAGGCCAACGCTCTACCACTCAGCCAACCAGCCAGGGCCACTGGTAAATATTCTTATTGTGATCCTCCCCTGAGACTTTTCTTAAAATTCCTGCCTTTGGAAAACAGATTACTGTATTTCTCCATGTATAAGACGCACCCTGTCCCAAAAAAGTTGGTGTCTAAAAACCGGGTTCATCTTATACAGTGGTTGTAGATTTTTTTTACTTGCATTTCCTGCTTTTTCGTGCTTGTTGAGGAGTTGTATGAATTTTATGATGAATAAAACTTGACTTCAATAACTTTATGTAATTTTTTTTTTTCAAATTTCAGGCCCCCAAATTAAGATGTGTCTTATACATGGGAGCATCTTATACATGGGGAAATATAGTAAATTCCTTAAGACAAAGGACCCAGTATGTGCTCTCTCTAGAGCATGCCCACACCTTCTTCCTTCATGCCTGTAGCTTTGCTTTCTTTCTCCTGAGCTCTAAGCGTCCCCATGAGACTTGCAACCAGGAGAGCAGTGGGCAGTAGCAGCTCGTCCTGGACTAAACCCCTGAACCTGTCTTCAAGGGCCCTCTTTTTCCTCTGTAACGTGTTTCCTGGTCCACACAGCCCAGCTGGCTCAGTTCTTCGGCCTCTGTGACTTTTCTTCTAAAAGACCATCACAGCTATCTGAGTAGTGCATTCGATTCCTTTCCTAAAGTGTACTTTGCTTTGCATGCTAAATAAACTTTCCCTTGTGCTAAAGTTCTTAGCTCTGAATTATTTCTTTGCCAAACTCAAGAACCAAGAACAGAAATTGCTGGTAACACTTCCTCTGAAATTCAAGTAATAGGCTGGTCTCCCTGGTGTGTGTGTGTGTGTGTGTGTGTGTGTGTGTGTGTGTGTCTCCTCCCCCCCTTCCCTACTCCCTTCTTTCTCTCCTAGGAACCTATTACCCTCCAGGCATGATAAAGATATATTCCCATGGAAGGAACCAAGCTAACCACTGTTCAGATTTTAATACTTAGTTGAAATGCAACTCTTATTAACGCCTTCTCTCTCCCCATCCTACTCTTCTGCAGAAGAAGTATGCTTTCTTTTATGCTTTCATTTGCAAGGCCATAGCTCTGGGTGCATTCTTTTCTCATGGTAGTGATGCCCAAACCTGGTTGCCATATGAATCACTTGGAGATTGTGTTTTAAAAGCATATCAGAGATTGAGACTCAGCAAGCCTAGGGCGACGCTCTGCAGCAGTCTTTATTACAATGCTTCGTGGGGAATCCTGTGGTGTAGACTAGTTTGGGAACCACCCATACAACTTATCCTGTGTGGCTTCATACTGTGATCATCATATGCGATACTGGAGAGGCATTATAGCACTGGGGTTATGAGCAAAGACTCTGAAGCTGGACTGCCTGGGGTCAAAGCCTAGCTCTAACACTTATGAGCTAGGTGGTGTTGGTCAAGGTAGACAATCTCCTTGTGTCTGTTTCCCCAACTACAAAATGGGGATAGCAGTACCTAATGCATCAGATTGTGAGTGGGCCTTTTATCTTTGTCCTTTAGTCAAATGTCAAGTATCTAGTCCTATCTCAATGACAGGTGTCTTTCCAGTCCAGGTAACCCAGTGTCCTGCATGTAGCAGACACTCTATAAAAGTGGCAGCAGGAAAGTGACATTCAGAAATCAAAGAGGATCTGCGGTAAAACCCAACGGCATCCATTAAAGGGCCCAGAATCCACACCCCACTTGAGTCTTTTCAAAAGCAAGGCTCACTGAGGACACGGAAGCTCCTAACTGGGTGGTCCTATGCGCTGCCTTCAAACAAGAAGTCTAAGACCTCCAAGGATCAGATGCTAGCTGCCCTTCTGCTTTACAAAGACCTGATAGTCAATGAGTTTCAGAGACGCAGCTGATCAATGCACTTCACAACACTCTACTCTCATTGAACACTTATCTTGAAAATGCCCATGACAGTCTATTACACAACCTAATTGAGAGAATGGATTAAATGTTTCCTTATCTCTTTACCTAAAAATTGCAAACAGGGAATGGAAATACTGTACAAGGAATGCAATATGCATCTCCCAAGTCAACCAGTTCAGGGAAATGCTATGGGCTGTTAAGAGGATTTCCTCTCATGGTTTGCTCTGTTAATTGAATATGTGCATTGCTACCTGAATTAAGTACAAAGACATGTGAGAGCCATAGCAAGGGAGTCTAGCAGGGGCTTTGTATTCAAGCAAACTGGGGTTTGAATCCCAGCAAAGTTACTTTAGAGGTAAAGGATAACTTCTACTATCAAATGGAGAGAGTGACAACTACCCTATTGGGATTATTGTAACAAAGTAAAGGTTACCTTGCTGATCAAGTATATACTTCCTACACCGACTAGCACTCAAATACTTGAGGCTATAGTGGTAAAGGCTCAAATATTTACAGAACATACAATAATAGCAGCTTTGAATTACTGAGTGTCTGCCATGCCTCAGGGACTTGATGTATATTAGCAGTATTCCTCACAATCTATTGAACAGTGAAGGATTGAAAATGTCCCTCCTACAGGTGAAAACACTGAGGCTCAGCTAGAGGGGCTTGGCCAAAGCTGCAGAGTTGGTAAGTAGTGGAACTACTTGACCCACTTTACTCCCTACCCACGTTACGCTGTAGTACAAGCCCCCCCTCCACTGTGTGGGGCACACAAGTACTGTGCTATATTCTTGGCATACCAGGAAGAAAGATTTAGCCCCTGCTCCAAAGAATTTTATTTTCTAATGGGGAAACAGAAGCAAAGGGCAGAGGCAAAAGATGGTATAACGTAAAAGTCACGTGCACAAGGAGTTCCGTGGTGGAGATGAGTACAAGGCTGAAGCGGCACCGAGTGCAGTCTCACAGTCAGGGACAGTGTTGGGTGGGGGGAGTAGCTGAGCTGATTCTTACAGAATCAGTGGAGCTTCCTTGAAAAAGATTTCAGGGATGAGCATTTCAGAAAAAGAAACAAAAGTTGAGCCAAGGGACAGAGGTGTAGGTTAGCTCAGTATAGTCAGAGTCTAGAACTGTGCTGTCCAATATGGTAGCCATTTGTACATACGGTTATTTAAATCCAACTTAATTAAAATGAAATGGAATTAAAAATCTGATTCTTCAGTCGCACCAATCACATTTCTAGTGCTCAACAGGCACATGTGGCCAGTGACTACTATATTGGACAGCAAGGGTTTAGAACATTTCCGTCATCACAGAGAGTTCTGTGGACAGCACTGGGTATTTAATTCTGGATGATGCATGCCAGCTGTTAGAGTACAAACAGAAGAGGCTGGAGAAGGAGGTGGGGGCCTCATCAGGAGGAGTCCCAGGATGACAGGGAGCTAGCTGTTCAGGATTCTAAGCCAAAAGTGACATGAACGTGTCTGGGCATTAGAAAGGTCATCAAGAATGCAGGGCGGAGACTAGACAGCAAGGCAGGGCAAGTACTGTATTAGAGATTATGAGAAATACAGTTAAACTGGTACAAAGACATATAGTGATGGAGAGGCGGGAACAGGTGGAGAAATATGTAGATGATAGACAAGAAAACCAATAATACTGAATGTGATGAGAGAGGGAAGAATAAACCAGGACTCTGGATGCAAAAAATATGTGTGAGTACAAAAGTATCATCACCTGGGATATGACAGAGAAGGGGAGAGGTGATTAGAAATGGGGTGAGAGAGTTGATGAGTTCATTTCTGCTCAGGTCAACCTCTTCCTGTGGCACATTCTGCTGGAGATGCCGCTAGGCAATTCGGTGCTGGAATCTCAACACCATACCTTGTGAGTTATAAAGCAGCTCACTTGAAGCAATTAGCCTATGCACCAAGCCCTCTACTGTGTAGGAAAACTAGAAAAACTACTGAGTCTTCTCAGAGGATTCAGAATTTCTAGGGGAGATAGGCAGTGCTCTCGTAACCAATCACAACACTATTCCACTACTTGGAATTGCAGAAGCAGCCAACAAAGGGTGGGGAGAGTGCAGACAAGGGTGAGGACGGAGGACGGGAGGTGTCACGGAGGAGGCACAGCAGGCTCAAGGCCTGAAAATGTATCATTAGAAAAGTTTGATGGTGGGGAGGGGATCTATCTAAAAATGGATCAATTTTCCCTGCTGCTCTCCACTTTTTCTCATCATGATTTAAAAAAAACACACAAAAAAAACGAAGACAATTTCCAAAAAGAGCTAATATCCCATTACATAAACAGGGTATGGGGAAAACAGCTGTGGTTAAGCTTGCTCGCTGGTTTCTCGGTGCAAGCACTTTGCAGGATTAGTGCGTGAGCACATGACAGAAAGCCATGTGTGTGTGTCTACAAAAAGCAAGGGGTGCTTTCCCTCAGGGGCGATTCTCCCAGCTCGCTTTCCCTCCATTGCAAGGTGCAGTTCCCTGATTCCCTCAGCTGCCACCTTGAGGGGCGGTGTTCCTGATCCCTTGCCCTCCACTGTGAAAAGAAAATGGTTTTACTTTGTTTATTCACTCACCCGTCTCTGCAAGCCTCCAATAAATGAGTAATGACCCGACTCTTTCCAGCTCCACAGTTTCTCCACCATCTGCCCAAGTTCAATGTGAATGTGCCAGGCCTCACAGTCACTGGCATTACACAGAGTAGACAAAAGTGCCAGAAACCTTGCTTCCCTACTTCTGGCCACACCCTAAGGTTAATAGGAGGGGCTTGGGGTTAGGGAAGACTTGCTTTCTATCCAAGCCAGAAGAATATGGGAAAAAGCCCTTTGTGAGCCACAAGTATTTCAGGTCAGGGTAAATTATGATTGCCTCACTCAGGTAGAAGTTTCCAACACATTCTGGAGAAAAAAAAGTTTCCTCTACTTAGATGAGAAAAAATAGGTTAGAGGTTATAATGAGTCCATTCTTGCCCTCCTCTGATTGATTCTTCTCTCTCCAACTAGAACAGCTTCTTTATTTTATTTTATTTTTTGTGACAGAGAGAAAGGGAGAGGGACAGACAGGAAGAGAGAGAGATGAGAAAAATCAAATCTTCGTTGCAGCTCCTTAGTTGTTCATTGATCGCTTTTTCATATGTGCCTTGACCGGGGGGAGGGGGGATACATCAGAACGAGTGACCCTTTGCTCAAGCCAGTGACCTTGGGCTTTAAGCTAGAGACCTTTGGGCTCAAGCTAGTGACACTCAGGCTGATGAGCCCGCACTCAAACCGGATGAGCCCACGCTCAAACTGGCGACCTCGGGGTTTTGAACCTGGGTCCTCTGCATCCCAGTCTGATGCTCTATCCACTGCACCACCACCTGGTCAGGCTAGAATAGCTTTTATATATATATATATATATATATATATATTTTTTTTTTTTTTTTTTTTTTTTTTTTCTTTCTGAAGCTGGAAACGGGGAGAGACAGTCAGACAGACTCCCGCATGCGCCCGACCGGGATCCACCCGGCACGCCCACCACGGGCGACGCTCTGCCCACCAGGGGGTGATGTTCTGCCCCTCCAGAGCGTCGCTCTGCCGAGACCAGAGCCACTCTAGCACCTGGGGCAGAGGCCAAGGAGCCATCCCCAGCACCCGGGCCACCTTTGCTCCAATGGAGCCTTGGCTGCGGGAGGGGAAGAGAGAGACAGAGAGGAAGGAGGGGGTGGGGGTGGAGAAGCAAATGGGCGCTTCTCCTATGTGCCCTGGCCGGGAATCGAACCCGGGTCCCCACACGCCAGGCCGACGCTCTACCGCTGAGCCAACCGGCCAGGGCCCTAGAACAGCTTTTTGAAATGCCTACCTGATCATATGACCCCCACACCATTCATCCCTGCCCTCTGCTTTAAATCCATCTATGGCTTCCCATAGGATAAAGCTTCAAATCTTCAGCCTGATAAACTGTTGGAATTACAAGTTTGATGCAAAATAGGCTAGGCTAGCTGATGCTGCACGGTGAGGACATGTCAAGTTCTCCTCACCACTGTCATTCATTCACTCTTTTTGAAGCACTCCTTCCCCCCATGTGATGTACTCTCCAGCCTCCCAGACCACACATGGACTGTGTGCACCATGGGACCTGAGCTCATGGATGCTCCTGGGTTTGTGATGAGCTTCCAGTGCCTGGTGCCATCTCAGCACAATCTCTCTCTCTCTCTCTCTCTCTCTCTCTCTCTCTCTCTCTCTCTCTCTCTCTCTCTCTCACACACACACACACACACACACACACACACCCTCTGTGCTCCTTAAAATCCCACCCACCCGTCCTGGCCCATTTCAAACACCACCAACTCAAAGGGGAGGGCTTCTCTCCATCATCCAATTATCTCCCTCACAAAGCCCTAAGAATGCAACAATGTCACAGTTTGAGTGCATGGAATGTACCAGGCACCCATGGGGATGGGACAGAGATAGATAAGCAGACAACAAAAATTTGCAAGCTCAGTGGTTCTCTAGTTTGCCTTCAGAGACTGTCTGGCATGATGCATTGTGTACCACTCCAGAATCCTGCCGCCCTGATCCTATCAAGCCCAGCATACTCTTGCTCAGCCTTGGGTCTTTGCTTATATTGTTTTCCTGCCCCAAACACTCTTCCCTGTCTCTATGCCAAGCTAACTCCAAAGAAATCTTCAGAACTCAGCAGAGATGGCATCTGTTTTCCCAGGAAGTCTTCTGAGTTCAGTGCCGCCACCACTGCCCCTCACCCAGCTGCAGATGGAAACTCCTCTGTGATCCCATAGCACCCTGCGCATTCTCTCTCCTGGTGCTTACCATGCTACTCTGTAACTTCATTTTAGGTTGCAGCACTGGCTACAAAAGAAGAATCTGGAGAAAAGAAAGTCTAGAGTCCTGAAGACCAATTACAAATTAATTGGCAGTGCTGGCAAAGGACAGAGGAAGACGGAATTTGGAGAATGTTAAGATTAGTTGGACACCTGGGCACTGAGGAGAGAACATTTGGTAGACAGATTCTCAGGGAACATATTCAAGAGTTATATAGGGAGATAGAGAAAGAGATGAGAGGAAGGAATCCCAGGGGAGCCGAGGAATGAGAATGGGAACAATCCCTGAGGAACAGCCTCCCACAGAAAGGGCCCTTCACAACATGCTCTCTGAAATCCGCACAACGGCTTAGAGAAGTAAAAATGGTATCCCCTTAGTGATGAGTCATCTTACACCCACAAGTGTTCATGCAGCCAGAAGGCGGTGCTTGGGCCGGGAGCTTCCGATGCTGTCTCTCAGGTAAGCAATTCCATATTCACAATAAAATGAGGATTCTGATTTTTCTCCAGTGAGTGAGACAGATTTCCACAGTCTCCCAGCGAAGAAGTACCAGGACATAAACTGTATTTCAAAGACTTCAAGTTGAGCAATTTCCCCTGCTCCATGAATGCCTTAACACAGTCCCTGAGTATGAATTCCTGAAGAAGAAACCTGCAGGATTTTAACCTCAAAGATCAGTGTGGAGTTGAGACGACGCACAGCCATTGAACAAGGTGACTATTTGTCCTCCTAAGAGCACAGTGCAGAAATTCTCAGACTTGGGCACGTGTCAGTGTCACCTGGGCCACCTAGACCAGTTGAATACAAGTTACTGGAGGTGGGATCCAGGGGAGGGTATTTAAGGGTACTCTGTAAGTTTAAGGTGCAACCATGTGGACAGAATCATTAGCCTAAACCAAACATCCTCACTGAATGATGATAAATTCTCTCCAATACGTATATATTGTACAATGCTTCTCCAAAACCAGCCCCAACTCTCAAGTCCAGAATTCATACAGGAGAAGAAAATTCATGAAAACACACACGGGGTCCAGCTGGCCACCACACTGACAGACACACGGCCCCAATTCATCAGCATGAATTGTGCTTTTATTTATTCTCATTCCTCTGGCAGATAAGGATTAGAGGGATATAATAGAGTATACTGTAAAACATTATTTATTAGTGGGCCAATAGATTTTCTTGTGAATCAGGTCTTACACATTCCATTTTCCACAGAAACAATGGAATGTTACATAGCTAATAATAAGGCACAAGCCTTGATTAAATACCCAATCCATAATTCAATAAAGAGGTTGTGCTGACATAATCAGCAAAGAGGAACCCTTATGAATATCCAAATGAGTCCAAACCTGAAATGCACAAGTCAGCATTCACCCCCAGAGACGCACATTATTTGTAATGTGTGCACAACATTATTCTTCCAGTGCCCAACTCCAAGAATTTTTTAATTAGCAAGTTTTGTTACTAGAGTCAAGACATACTAGATTCCAGGTGAAGGCCTACCAGGAGTCTAGGGTGTTGGCTGGGAAATTACTGTTTCAGTTACATTCAGTTACATAAGGAACAATTTATGCTCTTTAGCTGAATAACAGACCAGCGATTGAAGAAGAGGTCTTGAAAATTCCTAGAAGTTTAGCTCAAGGTTGCTTGATTGACATTTTGTACCAGCGTGACAAATTTTAATGGCTATTGCCACCCCCCCCCAAAACAGATGTGAAGATCCCAAGATGTAAGTTTATCACTTTGAAGTTAGAGTAGTCAAAAAACTTCATATTGCACATACAACTTTAAAATATGCACATAATTTTTTTATATGTACATACTTTAAATGTAGCACATAACTGTTGTGATTTCCCAGACAAACTTTTTTTTTATAGACACTGTGAATCTTAAAACTAGTTGTGTTTGTCTTTTTCCTCAGACCACTAGGAAGCTGAGGATCAAGTCCATAGCCCACCCAAATAGACACAGGGCCTATTGCATGATTTACCTATCATCTATTTCCTTGTTTTCATAGTTCTCTAACTAAAATTCCTTATAAATGTAAGCATCACTATAAACCCCCCTCACATCACCTTTGCAGCAAGGTAGGGTACTAGACATCACATTTTATGTAGCAAGTTGTATACGGTTCTGAGAAAGGTATGTTCCAAAGATGTGTGTGTGCTGTGGGCTCATGGAACAGGATACTGAAAACTGGGGCCTTCCTAGGAAAACTGGGCACACGGCCACTGCTTGGACCATGCACCTCCCTGGGGGAGGACAATGCCCTCAGTGGTCTGCTAACTTTCTTCTGACATCTGCAAGCCAAGGTTGGGCAATACCCCACAAACACTCACAAGGGACATTACAGTAGCAAATAAAACCATTAGGTTAATGTCTGAATAAGGTCTGGGGTGAGGGCTAGAAGTACAAAAGCAAAAGTTTCCAAACGGAAAGGAAACAGTCCTCCTCCATTATCCCAGGTACTTCAGTGGTCACTTCTAAAAGACTTGACCAAATTTAGCAAATTGGTTATATTGTACTATTTCTCTATGAAGAAAGCTAGTCTCTCTGATCCCTACGTCAGAGGGCACCTTGCCTCCTTAGGCTGAGAAGCAGTCCTGCGCCATGTGTGACTACATCACCATGGTCTGTGAAATCAATACAGAAGTGGTCAAGAGCATTGGCAGGAAAATCAATGGACATACATCTAAGAGAACCTCTGCAAGAAGAATCCGGAGAGGAAACATGGAATCCAAAGAACATAGGCTGAGAAGTCATTCCAGCCTGTGCTCAAATCCCAGTTCCTCCACCTGCTGACTGTGATCAAGACAGCTGGCGCCAGCCCTGGCCGGTTGGCTCAGCGGTAGAGCATCAGCCTGGCGTGCAGGAGTCCCGGGTTCGATTCCCGGCCAGGGCACACAGGAGAAGCGCCCATCTGCTTCTCCACCCCTCCCCCTCTCCTTCCTCTCTGTCTCTCTCTTCCCCTCCCACAGCAAGGCTCCATTGGAGCAAAGATGGCCCAGGCACTGGGGATGGCTCTGTGGCCTCTGCCTCAGGTGCTGGAATGGCTCTGGATGCAGCAGAGCGATGCCCTAGATGGGCGGAGCATCGCCCTCTGGTGGGCATGCCGGGTGGATCCTGCGGGAGTCTGTCTGACTGCCTCCCTGTTTCCAGCTTCAAAAAAATGAAAAAAAAAAAAAAAAAAAAAGACAGCTGGCGCCTCCTCACTGAGCCTCACTCTGCCCCTCCAGCTGCGTAAGTCTTGATCTGAGTCCCTCCAGTGATGTCACAGGCAGAACGGGTTTCAGAAAACAACAAAGTGGTCAAAGAATTCGGAGGCCTGTTATCAGAAACATTTTGTAAAGAAGGAATATTTCCATGGGTGCTTCCTAAGATTGTAAATTATCAACAAGCATTTGTTGCAGGGAGGAATGATTTATCAAGGATAGAGTATTCAATTCAACTCAGCCAGTAGTTGCTTAGCATCTACTACCTCCTGGGCACTTAGGGGCTGGGGAAACAGGGATACACAACATATAGATATCTAATACTGACAGGTAATCAACAGTTCTAAGTGAATATGCAAAACCCCGTGGCAGGAAAAGGTCACTATGTGGTGGGCACACAGAGGAAGCACAGCTTGGGAGGTCAGGAAAACTTTGCAAATATATATATATATTCATATATATATATATTCATTCTTATCCTCCTTTACAGCAGACAAAACTAAGGCTAGAAACAAAATTAACAAATTAACTAGCCAGAAACTTCTTGCCCAGTCCTTGCTAGGCTGGGATTCTACCCAGAATGTCTATCTGGCTCTTCACCAAAATGGGGAAAAGGAATGGCCAGTTACACTTGTTTGAAAAAATACCTAATATCCATTTCACTTTCCAAACTTTTTTGTATCACTTAAGAGATTGTATTTTTTTATTTTTAATTGAATTTATTGGGGTGACACTGGTTAACAAAATTGTACAGGTTTTAGGTGCACAGTTCCACACCACATCATCTGTACTCTGTACTGTGTGTTCACCACCACCCTCAACTCAAGTCTTCATCCATCACCATTTATCCCCCACCATCCTCCTCTTAAGAAGTTTCAAGCCATACAAATGATCCCAGCTGGTCTCTCAGCAATGACTGGATCACTGCTTCCCATTGTATAAGAGGAGAAGGAGGGAGAAGGAGGGGGAGGGAGGGAGGGAGGAGGAAGAGGAGGGAGGGAGGGAGGGATAAATAGAGAGAGACTCTCTTCAGATGCAATAATCTCCATTCTGCTGTCTGTACCAAACCAGGCAAGCTTGCCCTGTTTCCAGCAAAGCCTTTCAGAGGTGTGCTCTGTGCCCTACCTGAGTAGGGTGCTGACACCTCTCAGGCAAACTGTCTCATTGATAATCCACATCACAATTTGTTTAATTCATCCAATCAAATACATAGACCACCCTTTATACTCTGAACTGAAAATCTTCATCATGAGTCATCACTCTGTGATAACGGCTCAACATGTGTGCTCTACAGGAGAAAGCAGGGGGGGAAAAGAAATTATAAATTGAACTTGGGGGGAGACAAGAAAGTATCCCAGACTAAAGAAAATCAGCAAGACAAGAATTTGGCTCACAGCTAATTGGAGAGTGTTTCATAATGACCCAGAGAAAAGTCACTGAGAGCTGTCATTTGGATATTCTCACACCTCATTTATCTGATGTCATCAAGGAAGAGGTACATGTGCGCATGCGTGCGTGCGTGTATGCATGTGTGTGTACATGTGTATATGTGAGATATTCCAAGAAACAGTCAAAGCCCTGGTCCTTTTACATCACATCTCCGTTGCTTCTCCTTGTTACTTTCTGGTCTTTGGGTTTTCTTCAATTTTGTTTGTCTCATTACCTGAAAGTGTTCCATTAACCAAAAATTCCAGTAAGAATCTTGGGCAGTGTTAGACTTTACTCTTTGCCTCACTCACCACATTAACACCTCAACACTACTTCAATAAAATGGAGTTAACATTTCTTGTCTTTTTTTTTTTAATTCAGTGAGAGAAGGAGAGGCAGAGACAGATTCCTGCATGCACCCAGACTGGGATCTACCCAGCAAGCCCACTAGGGGGCGATGCTCTGTCCATCTGGGGCATTGCTCTGTTGCTCAGCAATTGAGCTCTTCTTAGCACCTGAGGTGGAGGCCATGAAACCATCCTCGGTGCTCAGGGCCAACTTGCTCCAATCTAGCCATGGCTGTGGGAGAGGAAGAGAGAGAGAGAAGGAGAGAAGTGAAGGGGGGAGGAATGAATAAGTAGATAGGCATGTCTCCTGTGTGCCCTGACTAGGAATTGAACCCAGGGCATCCACATGCCAGGCCAGATTAAGTACTCTACCACTTAACCAACTGGCCAGGGCTCATCCCTTAAGTCTTTACTAGGTACCAGGTACTTGGCTATAACAGATCATCTTAAAATTTTTTCTCACTAAATCTTCCTAATGATACCACAGGGATAGTTATTAATTTTCCTTCAGTTTAAAAATCAGCAAGTGCAGTCAAAAAGAGTTAAGTAATTTGCCCAAGTTTTCACAGCTTAGAAGAGAAGTGAAGATTGGGGGGAAAGAAATTCAATTGAGGTCTTTCAGACTCTACCTGACCTCCTCACTCCTCTGCCCTAAGCAAGGCCCTCATTAGTTCTTGTTGGGATAAGCACATTGACCTCCTAATCGCTAATCTCCTTACCTCCTTGCATTCTACTTTTTCTACCACAAGAACTTTGAGGCTGATGTCACGGGAGTGTCTTTCTCCAAGCGGGCTGACCACAACGCATAATAGCTGACATCTGGGAAATCATATAAATGCAGTCTTTTATCAACATCTATCAGAGAGAAAGCAAGAACATGGTTTCCTTGCAATCAAAGCGCTGAAACCTTGGTCTCACAGATCCCTCTTTACCCCAGGGAATGTAGCAACCTAGTTATCGACTCAAATTATTCTGACCTTCCAAGGTCAAGTCCTGTTAGCCCTTTCTAATCCAAAAATAATTAGTGGATAACAGACCTGGAGTTGTTGAGATGGTTATTTGTAAGCAATCTCTTGTCTGGAGCAAATGGTTTTGCAGGAATCACTAACCCTAATAGATGCTCCCAAGCATTTGCCACCTGCTTTCCTGAGTCCCTTGTCATCTCTGACAGTAAAAGGGCAGGAAGGTCACAGTGTTGATCCCAGAGATGCAAAGTTGCCACCACATTGTCACTACTGAAGAGAATGAGGCCCCTCCACCCACCATCTGGAGAGGAGACTGGGTGGATGGGCACAGGCATTCTAGGGAGGAAAACGGGAGATCTATTAAAAAGAAAAAAAGGTGTGTCCAAAAATGGGGTACTTGGTCAGCTCTAGGAAGTGTTTTATTATTTGTTTGCAGGAATAGCAGAAGAATAAAAGAAACAAAACCAGCATAAGGGACCTCCATGGCCAGAGGGATCCTGCAGGATATACAGGAGTGTATAGCAGCTAATGTTAGGACTGAGCAGGGGGAGGTCTAGGAGCTGAAGGCATAATGCTCAAGTTGTTGTTTGTAGCTGCACAAATCTGGACACACAAGCAGGCCCCAAAAGGGCAGTTACTTTATAGCAGTGGTTATCAAACTTGAGTGCGCATTCAAATCACCTGAGGGCTTGCTAAGGAACGGTTCCCTATGCAATAGGTCTGGGGTGGGTGCCTGAGCTGTGAGTTTCTAACCAGTATACAAGTAAGGCTGATCTGCTGGTTCAGGGGCCACACTTTGAGAACCATGTTTCAGAGAAGAGAAAGAAAGGCAATTAGGGAGGAAGCCAGCTTTAGCTTCCCAGTCCGTAAAGATGGTCACACTCAATCTTCCCATTGAGTAAGTGTGAAAGCAGGCTTTGTAAACCACGTTTTATTCATGAAGAAAACTGAGGTACAGAAAGGTGACTTGACCTGGTCAAGGTCTCACAACTAGAAAGAAGCAGAACCAGGATCAGCAGCCAGGTCTTCAAGATCTTAAGACTTCTCTAATTGTTGTTCCCAAGAAAAAGCTCCAGCTCCAGGTGAATCTCAGAAAGACCTGTTAACTCCTGAGACTACTCTGTGTTTTGTGAAATGCCTATTCAGAACTTCCCTCCAGTAAGAAACAATTCAACCCACCTCCACAAGTCTTTGTTGCCCAAACCCAACAGACCTAAGATGAAATGCCCAGAGGAATGTGGATCCATCACTCAGAGATCATCCCAAAGGGAGAGAATAAGGAAGCAGAACCACACGCAATTCAAGTTGGACTCTCTGTTGGGGGTCTCCAGCCTGGTGTCCCACACTGCCCATGGAGGGCAGCCAGTGACTTAACTGTCTAAGCGCAAATTGGGGGATCTTTCAGAATTACAAGTTGTTTTTGGTATAAAAGACTATGCATCTGATCTAAAGACTTCAGATACAGAGATACCTACTCATTTGCCAGAGGCTGATGGGCAAAGTCCCTTAACTTCCTTGAGTTTTAGTTTCTTTGTCTGAAAAGCAGAACTATTCATGTCAGCTACGTTAGGTCACAGGGCTCCTGCAAACCTGGGTGAGATGACGCTACTATGTGCATACTTGGTGCGCGTTGTTAGCTGCCGTAACAGCGCCCAGTGAAAGGAATCACGTGTATGTTACCTGGGGGCTAATGAGAAAAGAACTTTTTTAAAGGTATTCTCCACTGGGGACCTGACTGGCTTCTTTACGTCAGCGTTCTGCATTTTATCAAAAGCCATCAGCTTCCCAGCCACGGTTTTCTCATCTGAGATACGGAGATGCCGGCGCCTGTGAGACCTCACAGCATGGTGCAGTAGTCTATCATTTTGTACTGTGGCAAACTTCCCGACCTTCGAATCTGTAGGGAATGCTTGAGGAATTTCAAGACTCAAAACCAGAAGCAATCAGCAATAATTGCAACCCAGTACAGTCTACATGGGGTCTCATTGTTCATTAGTCCTTCCATTGCCACTGGCTTGTTTCTCGAGGATTGCCCTAACTGTGCCCTCTCAGACCCTCCTGAGGCAAAGCTCTAAAACTCATGTCCTCCTTCCTTGTTGATGGTTTAACCTCATCCTCCCCTAATTCCCCTCTGGTCCTAGAAAGTTAAATGGTGCTTTACAATCACCATTCAATGGGCTCCACTCAAGGTTTCGTGCCACAGACACCTCCAAAACCATGGTAGGAAATTAGTTTTCCATCTTGACCAAAATACCAGAACCCACCTATGAAAAGTTGAGTATTACCATGGTGCCTGAACCACTGGGGCAGAGCAGAGAAACAGGAGTTCTGGTCCTCACGGGTGGGCTGCTGAGGCCACTGAGCCCCGATTTCCTGATCTGTAACACATGGAAGATAATCCTTCCCCCTGCTCTCCCAGGTCGTGTGAGCATCAAAAGACAGGATGCGTGTGAAACTGAACAGAAATCCATCCTGTAACGGCAGCACTGAGAGAGCTAGGACCATAAATATAGTCATAGTTCTCAGTGTCAAACACCTAGGACAGCCTGGTGGCTGAGGGAGCAATGCATAGGCTGCACATGTGGATTCACATCCGACCTCTTCCACCGACTCGATGTGTGCCTTTGGGTAAGTAGTTCAATCTCTCTGGACCTCAGGTGGCTCATCCGGGAAAGAGAACTAAATGAGTTAAAACGCTGAGGACAGCGCCAAGCACGGAGTAAGGGCCCGGTGGGGTGGAGCCACCCCGGCAGACAGCAGCGTCCTCCTCCTGCGGTGCGGCCCTTCTCTTTCTCATCACAGCGCTGCCATTGCGTGTTCTCCACCCGCTGTGAGTGCTCTGATGAGTGAGTGCCTTCCTGTCCCTTCTTCAGTGAGGGACACGGGGTCAGTGATGTATGGGGGGTGTGCTGGGGGGGAGGTTAGCCTGCCCTTGATAAAAACCTTACCGTTCCATTATCATGTATATAAGTGCCAACCAATCTTTTCTGTATGGACTTTAGAAAGATCTCAATTTCCTCTTTGAATGAATTATTGAATTAATTAGTGTTCACAAATCAATTCATTTATTTTTTATTTTTTTGACAGAGACAGAGAATCAGAGAGAGGGACAGATAAGGACAGACAGACAGGAAGGGAGAGAGATGAGAAGCATCAATTCTTTGTTGAGGCTCCTTAGTTGTTCATTGATTGCTTTCTCATATGTGCCTTGATGGAGGCTGGAGCAGAGCAAGCGATCCCTTGCTCAAGCCAGCAACAATGGGGTCGCATCTATGATCCCATGCTCAAGCCAGTGACCCTGTGCTCAAGCCAGCAACCTTGGGCTCAAGCTGGTGAGCCCGTGCTTAAGCCGGATGAGCCTGTACTTAAGCTGGCGACCTCGGGATTTCAAACCTGGGTCCTCTGCATCCCAGTCCGACACTATCCACTGCGCCACTGCCTGGTCAGGCGCAAATCAATTCATTTAAATAAGAGTTGCCAACTGCAGCATAGAGAAGAGCACGGTTGCTTGAGTTAGACCCTTGTTCCAATCCTGGATCCAGCAGTTATTAGTGAGATGACCTCGGGCAAGTTACTTAACTGTGCCTGTTTCCTCATCTGCAAAATGGGTTTAACAGTAATTCTCAGTTCTAAGGGTTAGTGTAACAGTTAAATGAGTTGCTTCATACAAAGTGCCCAGAAGAGCCCCGGCACACTGAGTAAGTGCTGGATATTTTATGATTTGATGCTTTTCCTGGTGCCTCAAAGACAGGGAGAAAAGGAAAGGCTTTGATGACTGATGAAAGGAAAAGAGCGATCCTGCTCCATGACGACCAGAGATGGCTCTTCCTTTAACATATGTTGTCACTTTTGAAAAGTTCCTTTTCCTTTTGGGATCTTTGATAAGAAAAAAATCCACTCACATTTTAGGTTTATACAATTCATTCCTCTCAACGGTGCCGGCCCCCTTAGCACATCTCCAAGTCTCGGTGCCAAATCCATGTTCTCATGCCATCTGAGATGCACTGGCCTGGGTGCTAGTGGCAGCTGTGAGCCATGCAGAGAACCTAGTTCCACAGGAAATGGGGTGCGAGCGCAGCTCCAGCCGGGAAACCATGGAACACAGCCACGCCCACTGCTGGCCCCAGGAATTACCATTTTTGGGTGCAACCAGCACAGTACACTGTGGCTTTGCCTACAGACAGATGGCAGGACAAGAGGCTTGTTATCCTCCATGTGCCTATTTGTAACATATGATACTTAGTAACACGGGGACTAAGGTCTTAGGATAATGAACAGAAAGTGACTAATGAATAGAAGTCATCTTGCCATGTTCTACCTTCTATAGGATGTGAGGACTTAATATAATCTTACCTGATCTGTGCTTTGCAGTCAATCAGAGTCACAGTGGTGCTACTGTTGACAAAGTATGTTCACTCCCTCATCCACCTATCATTAGTCATCAAATACTCACTGAGTCTAGCAGAAGCCAGAAAATAATTTACGGGGTCCAAGTAACAACTTAAGGTCCAACATGATGGATGGCCTAGCCCCGTGATGGTGAACCTTTTTATAAAAATCGCCCACTTTTGCAGTGCTGGTCAACCTAGTCCCTCCCGCCCACTAGTGGCCGGTCAAGCTTTCATGTTGGGCCAATCACGGCTCTGTTTGGTTGCTCCACTACCACCTACCATGAAAGCTGGAATGCCCACTAGTGGGCGGGAGGGACCAGGTTGACCAGCACTGCAAAAGTGGGTGGTTTTTATAAAAAGGTTCGCCATCACGGGCCTAGCCTCTTTTTCTTGTTCTCACCATTTCAAACACTCAACATGGGGTATCAGTTGATGCTAACAGGTTATCTGTTTACTACTTAAGGGCACTTTTCTGCCCTCATTCAAAGTCTATTATTGAGGACCTGCAGCACATTAACAGTAATAAAGAGATCTTCCATCCACCAACTGCTTCAGGTGTGCAAGGCTGAGCACTTAGTTGCACTCGCCTATTCATTCCTCTCGGGAACAGGTTGTCCTCACACCATCATATTGCCATTTTACAGGGAGGGAAGCTAAGGTCGAAAGCACTGAAGTAACTTGTGCAAGTCTCAGATGTTGGAGGTGCCAGAGCTGGAGATTGAACCCAGTTCTAAATGCAGGGTCACTGGAGCCTGAACTGCCTGTAGTCGCCACCAGCGAGATGGAAAGAACAGTTTGAGGTTTGAAGTCAAACCTTTTCCTCAGGGTGAGACTCTGGGCAACCAGCCTCTGTTTCCTTGGCCTAGAAATGGGAGGATAGGGTGGTGGTGAGGACAGAAGGAGGTGCTTGCATGGAGCCCATAGGAGTAGCACACACACGCAGTAACTAGGAATAGTCCAAGTGCACAGCCTTCTAGGTAGGCAAGGTGGCTTCATATTTCTCTTAAAAAGGTAAGTATGCCAAGTCAAATAAGCCAGATTAAAAAAGAAAAAGAAAAAAGAATCTGGCCCTGCCTAGCTGGCTCAGTGGATAGAGTGTTGGCCCATAGTGCAGACATCCTGGGTTCAATCCCTGGTCAGGACACACATGAGAAGCAACCATCTGCTTCTCTTCTCCTCCCTCTCCCACTTTTCTCCTCTTCCCCTTTCACAGCCAGTGGCTTAGTTGATCCGAGCATGGCCCCAGGCACTAAGGATAGCTTGGCTGATTCAAGCATAGGCCCCAGACAGAGGTTGCTGGGAGGATCCCAGTCAGGGCACATATGAGAGTCTGCTTTACTATCTCCCCTCCTCTCACTTAAAAAAAAACAAAACAAAAAATAATCCAAGTTGTATGAATTCATCAATGTAAAATTGGAGAAAATAAAAGCTAATCTACAGTGACAAAAATCAGATCAGTTGTTACTTGAGGATGGGGAATGGGAGAAAAGGGCAGGAGAGAGGAACAAAGAAATTTTGGAAGTGACAGATGTTTAGTTACCCTGATTATACTCATGGTTTTACAGATGTGTACATGTGTCAATGTGGATCAAATTGTACACTTTAAATATGTGCAATTTGTTGTATATCAATTATTACCTCCATGAAGCTGTTTTTTTATTTGTTTGTTTGTTTTTAAAAGATTTTATTTATTCATTTTAGAAGGAAGACAGAGAGAGAGAGAGAAGGGGGGAGGAGCAGGAAGCATCAACTCCCATATGTGCCTTGACCAGGCAAGCCCAGGGTTTTGAACCGGCAACCTCAGCATTCCAGGTCGGTGCTTTATCCACTGCGCCACCACAGGTCAGGCCATAAAGCTGTTTTTATAAAAAGCATTGCTGGCACATGAGCGTCTCCTCTCTGTTCCAGGAGGGGCTGGCTTCACCTCCGTAGCTCAGGAGGCCCACTTACCGTGGCTCCACACCCAGAGCTGGGGCTAAGTTTGCACAGCTCATGTCTCCTCAAATCTGGGTTTTCTTCCTTAGTTTGTCACATTGCAGGAGGAGATGACCAGGCAGTGACAGTGGGAGATAAGTGGGTGCTTGGCAAACATTATTTGATCATTTGAGAAAGTCTTGGACAACATAATGAGGAGAAGCTTTTGTTAATGAAAGAGCTTAAATAATTCTCAGTATAGGTTTAGCCCAACAATGATCAAGAGCAGCGATTTTCAACCGAAGTGCCACAAGAATTTTTAAAATATGCAATACCTGATTATTTAGTCAGAGGCAAAATGACAACAGCCAACACAACAATAGCCCTCTGGTGTAAATGCCTTGTCTTGAACCATAAATATGTAGGTCTTATAATAGAGTTGTATCTTATGGGTCATGTTGAATAATCTGGTTGCATTTGATTGGTTAATACTTGGTACCAAAGTCCTTATATACAAGTATAGGTACCTGATCTTTTTTTTTAATTTATTGATTTTTAGAGAGAGACAGACCATTCAGTGATTGATTCTTGTGTGTGTCCTGACCAGGGATCGAACCCATAACCTTGGCATATTGAGACGATGCTCTAACCAACTAAGTGCTCTGGCCAGGACAGGCACCTGATTCTTTAAAACATCACTTTGGAGCAAAAAGGGTAGGTAATTACTATTGCTATTTACTTTTTTTGGAAATCAATCAAAATTATACCTATTTTTTGTCAGATCAGCAAAAATATATTTTTTTGGTGTGCTGCAGAAATTTAGTAATTAGTTTCTGTGACCATGAGATAAAAAGGGTTAAAATTCGCTGATCTAGACAATTGTGTTTAATTAAGGTCATTTTTGTCACTTAAGTCATTGGGCATCTCTTAATGGAGTCAACCAAGCTAAGTGGCAATGAAAATTCCAGATTATTATAGTTACCACAAATATGGCCATCATTCAGATAAATCAGAAATTAAAAGTACTTCTGAGTGCTTGCTCTGGCAGCATATATACTAAAATTGGAACTACACAGAGAAGACAGCATGGCCTCTAAGTAAAAATGACACACCAATTTGTGAAGCATTCCATATTTCTTATTTGACTTTGGGTGATGGGCACAGAACACAATCAACAGTTCAAATGCTATAGAAATGTTTACCTGAAACCTATGTATTCTTATTGATCAATGTCACCTCATTAAATTTAATTTTCTAAATAAAATAAAAAAATACTTCTGACTTGCAGGCACATTACAGTAAGTGAGGAATCAATAATGTTTGATAAAATCCTTTTTGCTTGGGCAAAACTTAGCCTTTATGTAATCTGAAAATACACTTTTATTTGTCATTTGAAAGCAGGGAGCCACCATACAAGATAGATGATAACTGATATTAGTAATAAGAGAAGCTGATATTCACTGAGGATTTACCATAGGTCAGGCACTTCCGAAGTGTTCCATGGGTACTGGCTTATTTGACCCACACAACAGATCTATTACGTAGACTGATACCATAAACCCCATTTTAGAGATGAGAATATAATGGCACAAGGAGTTCAGTAACTTTATTAAAGCCACACAGCAGGAAGGAGCATTTTCACTATTAATAATAACAGTGATTGTTTCCTTAGCACTTACTATGTTTTAGAACTGTGCCAAGCACTTTATACATTTTATTTTTAAAAACTGATGTTAAAATCACAACATGAACTAGGTCCAATTATCCCCATCTTGCAAGTGTGGAAACTGAAGCTCTAAAATATTAAGTAATTCATTCGAGACCTCACACCGTTAATTAGTAGTAGAGCCAGATTTTGGAACCAGATTCATCTAATTCCAAATCCACCCACTACTCATTAGAGCACATCGCTTTAAGTCCCCTTTGAATCCAGTCCCTTTCTCCAGTCAGGAAGGTCTGTTACTCAACCAGAAGGGACAGACACCAAGAGGCACAAAACATGTATTTAACAAAGAGGATAAAACACCTGTTTAACTTCACTTGGATAATTTAGAGTCAGTTATTTTTAAAGCCCAAGGAATGTAATCTTACTCATAGAAAATGCTTTGGAAAGCAATAAAGTGAATTAAATTAAACTATGTTTTGAAGGTGATGATTTAGCAAACTGCGGTAGTGTTAGTAAAAATGAAATAGAAGATCTCTTTGCATATCCTCTCCCCAAAAAGTATCGCAGAAGAAACATTCTTTGCACATAAAGTAATGAGAATATAATACATATAATAAATATAAACTACACTAAATGAAAACTTGCTTTTCCCATCAACTCTGTCTGCCAAACCTACGCCAATCAGGCAGAAGGTTATTAAAATATGAGCTGGAAGAAATAAGAAGGGAGGTAAACAATTTGTAACAGCTTGGATTCATTTACATACCCCCCCTTTCTTGGACGTATTCTACTCAATGCTAAACGTTTACTAGCACCCGCCATGTTACAGAATAAGGACTGTGGAGCTGAAGGACCGATGCCGCCCCCAAGGAATTCAATCTCGCAGGGAAGGCAGGCATGGTCCTAAGGTGAGATAATTAAATAGAGTGTAATAAGGTTTCTCAAAACCTATATATTTAGAATAAAATCCTAAGTACTGAGTAGGGCCCCCAAGACAGTGAGTTTAGAGACTCATCTCCTCCTACTTTCACTACATCCCAGGAACAGAAGCTGCTTTCAGTGTCCCAACTACCCTAACCTCTTTCACCTTCACACTCTCTGTCCTCCCACTTGGAATGCACCTGCGCCATCCATAGTCTAGCCTTCCATATGTGCATGTGCGTGTACACACACACACACACACACACACACACACACTGATTTTTCCTGAGAGAACGAAGGAAGGATTTCCAGAGGAAGTGACACGTCACGTCAGCTGGCATCTCGAGGAGGAGGTGAGGTATTTCAAAGTAGAGAGAAAGGAAAGGCAAAGAAGAGACAGAAGATTCAAGATTCAGCAGGCGGAGGTGCTGAACTATGAAAACACAGGGCTTGTTAGAAGGATGGAGGGAAACATGAGGTGCTGAACGTGTGGGGCGCAGAATGAGACGGAGCATCCGCGGGGGCCCAGTTCCCAAGGGTCTGCCTGTCAAGGTCAGTACCCTGCCATGAACCCGCAGAATGGGAATGAGGGCATTGGTCTTACGCAATTTGTTTCAAAAGAAAAGACCTCTGGCAACTGTGTGGAGGAGAGATGAGATCTGCCCAGACAAGGGAAGTGAGGCCGGGGGAAGGGAAAGATGTTCTAAGGTTACACTTAGTGAGGACTGGAACCTGGACCAGAAACCACTAAAGAACTTCAGCAAGGAACAGAACAACAGAAACTGCTTTGTGCAGCCACAGCTGCATAAGGGCTGCTCCAGAGAAATGTGCCGACACATAGAGGGAAGTGCATCTCGCTGGGTGAAACCAACTGCAGCCATGACGGCTGTGAGTAAGCAGGAGGCTGTGGGCCACGTATGGATCATTTCTCCCACGTCGCCCTGGTACAAGAACAACTCTGACTGTGGGGAAATCATGGGTCATCGACCGGGCAACTGTGGATGTTGGGAGAATATAATTGTTGCTACCAAAGCTTCAGCAATGTATAAAAGAGGGAAATGATGGAATTTAGAGTCAGAGTAGGTCAACTGCTGCTCCATGACCAGCTCTGTCACCTTGGATGATGGAATGTTATGTCTCCAAGCCCACGATTCCTTGCCTGTCAGAGGAGAATGACCTCTCTTTCACAGCAAGAAGTGACATAAATGCACATGGAAAGGGTCTGGAGCCCAGTACTAATAAGAGACAGCATATTGAGGAATCCAAATCCGGCCAAGATGCCAGGTACAGTCCACTCGAGACTCCACGGGGGGAGGACAAGGTCTGAGGGCGTGTGCGGGCAGGTTGAGAATCAGGGCTTAGTGAGAAGGATAGCTACAGGGGAGTCGGGGAAAGTCCATGAATCTGAAGAGTCCCCCAAAAAGGGAGAAAAGAGATAGGGCAAACCCAACTATGATTTTCCCTCTAACAGATTAATTTGCTAAGTATTTGTATGAACAAACATGCATTATGCACCTAGAAATATATCAAAATCAACTCTCGACATTACAGAATAATGCAGACCAAAACTTCTCTCAGAAAGCTCACAGCAGATTTTTATTCCAAGGCAAGCACCATGTGATATGAGGGGAGACAAAGAAGAGTCTTAGCTTGAAAAGCTTGGGGAGGGGAACGCAAGGATGGCTTCCTAGAGTCGTCGTCCCTCCGAGAGGAGTCAGTGCTGAGTTCTATCATCTGAGCAGGAGTCGGTAAGGCTGGCGAGGGCTGAGGGAAGGGAAGCAAGGGTGCAGGCATGATGTGGGGGACACACTGTGAGTTGCACCCTGACCCGAGGTCACTCGTTTCCATCAAATAGTGTGTTTAAGCTACTAGAAAGCATTCTTTTATCATATGCCGGGTCACAGCAGGCAATGAGGCAGGGGCAGGGGCCGTAGCATCTTCCTGTACAGAACACGGAAATCTTCCTGCAGGACGTAAGCAGCAGGGAGAGGGTTTAAAGCAGGGGACTGACGTGATTGCTTCAATTCCCCAAGGAAGTGAATAACAAATGGGAGCCAGAAGAGAAGTCCTGGTGTGTCTTGCTCTCCTATCAATCCTCATATTAATTACCTACCTGACCTCTAAAGCAATCAATGTCTAAAAACCGAAACAAAACAAAACAAAAAAACATGTGAACATAAACTAAAACAGTAGTTCTAAAATTGCTGAGCATAATAGATCATCACTATTTCCTGAGCTAAATTCTTGGGTTCTAGTCCTGCCTCTGCCATTAGCAAGCTGTGTAACCTTGGCAGGTCACCCAAACTCGTGCAACCTATGAGCACAGCTGCAACATACGGGCATGGGACCAAGAGGTCTCAGTCTCTTGGTGATCGTCACTGTCAGTGCCATAGTTCTAAGAGGACTGTGCGGATCAATACTTCATTTAACCAAGTCCTTACTTCAAATTATAGCATCAGAATAACTAAGCAAGAATTTCTACCTCCTTTCTGAATACTACCTCCTCGCACATGTGGAATTACTGGTGACTATGCTCCCGTCTTTCCTTTACGACTTTTATTCTTTCACAATTGTGGTTCTGTTGCACCCTGACCCGAGGTCACTCGTTTCCATCAAATAGTGTGTTTAAGCTACTAGAAAGCATTCTTTTATCATATATTTATTGAACATATACTGTGTGTGCCAGACACTGTTCTAAGCACAATGGACAAAAATCAGCATGGTCTCAGCACTCATGTAACATGTAGTTCAGTCTGTGATGGGGGGTGGGGGGAGGTGGCAAAAGATGATTCATCTCACAAAGAAATAAAATGCTTGTTGGTATGTGGTATGTGGTGGTTACCAGCATGTGGTTTGGAGACAGAGTGCCTGGGTTCAAATCTGATTTTTGCTGCTTCCCATGACCCTAGGCTTCAGTGAGTCTCTCAGAGCCACACAGCTAAGCAACAGCAAGCGCTGGGTCTTTAATCAGAAGCCACTGCTTCTTCTGAAAAGCCATGGGGGGGGGGATACAATGAGACTACCTTGCCATTGCATTTCTGTACCTTTGTCAGTGAAACCCCCTTCCTGCTTGGCACATGGTGGGCATACATGGTAGGCTTGAGTAAGCATTCATTCTTTCATTGTTAGTCAAACAACATTCACTATGTGCCAACCATGCTCTCTGGGAGCTTAGGTTTGTGTGTATGTGTGTGTCTATGGTCTTTGCTGAATGACATTATCCATCAACTTCCAATCCTTCCCAGGAGCCAGTCCATTCAGACTCATTGCGCACGATGAGCGTTTTCTGAATTCTATCAGCAGGACTAGCCCAGATCAGAACCTTTTCAGCACTCCTTCTACATGTTGGTCAGAACCTCCCACATCCCACGTGATCTGGCTCCTGCCTACCTCTCCAGAATCACCCTAGCCTTCTCTCAGGGCCTCGAAGGCTCACAGCGCCTTGAAGACTCACAGCTTTGTGTTTCTGTGAGGTCTTCTCACAAGCTCTTTCCCGAAACACACTCCGTCCCCTACTTGTGCCCATTCTCAATCAACTGATCCCAAGTCACTCTTCGGGTCTTACCTTAAATGTCACTTTCCTGAGAAGCTCCACCTTCCTGGACTTGACTGTCAGGGCTCTCTCATCTATGCTCTGATAGTGCACCCTATGTTCAAAATGCATGCAAAATGCACGCCAGGATGGTAGTAGGAACTGAGAATTCAGTATGAACAAAACAGACAACATTCCCTGCCCTCATGGAAACTTCCTGTCCCGGGGAATGTGGCATATTCTCCCAGAACTCTTACGCCAAGAGTAATTATTGTAATTATTAGGCAATCGCAATAACATATTTTAATAATGACAGAGCATTTCTGTAGTTAATAACCTGAACAATCATTAGCTGGCTGTCTTTCATACTCAGTTGGAATATCTACGGGGATAGAGGGTGTTTTCGTGCTCAGCACTCCATCTGCAGAGCACAGCACAGAGCCTGACAGTGGGCAGGGGCTCAGCGAGTTAACTCTATGGACGTTCAGATGAAACATGGATGTGTGCCTGCATGAACAAACAACTGCAGTTGAAATTTCCAGAGCATCTTACACAAATTGATTTTTAAAATAGGTTAAGGAAAAAGCAAGCTACCATTGTCACAAATTCAAGTAATTCGCCATCTTTAAGAATTCCTTTCCATCTCTGCCGTGTGGTTCTCATACTTCTGCCAAGCAAAGGTACTTCAGAAGGAGCCACAAGGTAGTAATTATCCCCTCCCATAAGCCTATAGTTTTAGGCAGCCCTCTTCCCCATCCTCGCTTCATTACTGGGTTTCTGAGCTGAAAGTGAAAGGCAGGTTTTTTTTTTTAAAGCTTTGGCAATTTGGAGGCTATAGTTAGCATATAGAGACTGTGTTTGCAGGTGCAAAAAAATACATTTTACATACATACAAAGTACAGGGGGTCAGGCTAAATCCTTTGAAAATGTCACCTTACATCTTTTTATTTTATTTTCCTGAATTTTTGATGAGGATAGATTTTTGTCGGGTATGCTGCCTGATTTAATAGCACATTGGAATTTGGCAATTCCACTTGGGGACCCATTGAAATGCAAAGAGAGGCCAGGTCTATTAGTAGGATTCCTATACCTGCATTCACTCTGGAAAAAGAGAAACTGTAAAGAGAAATTAACCACTTGAATTACCAATTGAATCAAGATTAGAAACTAGAGGATGGGACGGAGGGTGAGATTCACTCACTGAAATACTAAAAAAAAAAAAAAGAGTATCATAGCTGCACTTCCCATTTGGATAGGACTTCACAATTCAGAAAAGCATTTCTTTTTAAACATCCATCCATTATTTCATTCCATCTTCATTGAAACCCTGTGATTAAGTTATCACACTAGCAAACAATGTCTTTTTTTTCTGTATGAATCAGATGCCATTCCTTTACTTTAGTAAGCTCAGAGGAAGCCTGTTGCTTTTAGGATGGAGTCCAAAATCAAGGCTCAGCTTATCTGAACTTAACCCACCTTCACAATTATGCCTCTACCATTCATTTATCCTCCGGTAATAAACACACATGCACAGTCCTTGCTTACCAAGATCTTCCAGCAGGACAAGGGAAGATTGACAGTCAGCCCAAGCACAAATCCCCAAACAGGGACTCCTGATGGCAAGAGAACTTAGCTTGGCCTCTGACAGTTGAGAGCTGAGTAGACGGACGAAACTTAGAAGAGCAGGTGGGGAGTAATGCAGAGATGTATGCAGGCACAGGGAACAACAGTTACGAAGGAATAGGAGGTAGAGCATCCCCCTTCACCCTCTCCCCAGCTATAACCACACAGAATAGCTGTCCCGCAATGTCCCACATCTCCAAGTCTTGGACAATTTAACAGAAAGATCCTTTTATTCTTTCTCCACTAGATAAACTCTTACTCATTCTTCAAGTTCCCTCTCACGTGTCATTTCCCTCTTTGCTTTTTCCGCTTCTCCGTTCAGCTTTCCCTGTACATCTAGCCCTCTGCACCAGACTACAGGCTCCCTGAGGGCAGGGAGAGTGCAGTGCAGGACTGGACAGAGGCGTGTGGGCAGCGCGCTGGGACTCAGTGCCTGAGAGGGAAGGGGCCCTTGGGGAGGTGGGAGCCAGTTGCCCACGAGACTGGCTGTCACCATGCTGCCCACCTTGCTCTTCTCAATGGTTCATGTGACAGTAGTAGTGTGGCAGCTAGAGGACCAACTGGGTCAGCCTTGAAGCTAAACGAACCAAGAATAAACTGACCAGTGGGGATCCTTGTACAATCTTTACTTGACAACAGGCAGAGGCCTCAGGGGTGAGCCATCAATGGCCGGCTTATTGTGTTCTGTGGCCTTTGCACTGAACCACGCTGTCTCCATTCCAAGCCAAGCTCACAGTTATGGATTTTTCACTTATGTCTCTCAGTACCTATTTCCTTGAAGGACATACATAACACAACCTGTTCTAGTTTTGGAAAACGGATGGCAACAAGGAGATGTGTCTTGCTAGATTTGGCTCAACCATTTCTTAGAGCAGTGCTTTTAAAAAGATACCAGTAGATTTTCTTTTTTCCAATTAAATAGTACCTAGAAATCCAAACATCTAAGAAAGATAAAACAGTTCTTTTGAAATGGGAGTGGCTAACACTGGATGCCATTTTTCCAGGGTCCCCCTTGACCTCCGACCTTGAGGCACCTCCACAGACCAAAGGTTCCACAGAACAAAAAAAATGAAAGCATCCATCCAGAAAAGTGCCAGGTGTGGGTATCAGCAGGTCTCCCAGGGTCGCACTCAATCCAGATCTGAAACGTTAAGGGGGCAGATCCAGATGTACCGTAGTGGAGTTGGACTTGTGGCCTGAGCATTTATTTGATGACATGATCTTAGGAAAGTCATCTCAGCATCCTAAAGCCTCAGTTCCCCTCTAAGGATGGTAGGTAGGGATCATAATAAAGGCTTGGCTGGAATCACCCTGAGGATTAGATAAAATGTATATAAAGTATTTCATTGAATAGGCAAGCCACAGATATGAACTGAATTAGCATTTGTGATTAAGGCTGATGTGCTATTTATTATCGCCATTTACAGTTACCAAAGGGGTCTATCACTCACTGTGATCAGATATATGCCTAAAAGGCTATGAAAAATGGCAATAATTCTTCAACTCCCCCACCTCCATTAAAATACAAATGGTAACACTAATTTTAAAGAGCTTTCAACACAAAGAAAAAAAAGATGGTTGGAACAATTTCTCATGTGAGCCTCTCACCTTTGAAAAATAAGGTGGCTTTGTGAGAAATTAAAGCCCATCCATTTGGGGGTGTTAATGGAATTCAGAGAAAAGGGCTCCTTTCTGAAGGCACTGGAATCCTTTGTGTATTTGCTTATTATTGCAGTGTTCCTCAGTTGTCGTAAAGCACAAGGGGAAAGCCTACCTGCATGCAACACAAAGGAGGATTTGTGAGACCCTCTAATGACAGGCAGGGTCCCTGCATGCCTAGAAACCAAAGCCTCTCAGAAAATTTGGTTTCCTGGCAGTCCTACCCCAATACTGATTGGCTCAGCGGTTCTCAACCTGTGGGTTGCGACCCCCGCCGGGGTCGCAACCCACAGGTTGAGAACCGCTGGATTGGCTGGTTCAGCCTCATGTCACTCCTTATCCTTCCCAATGAATATTTATTGTGTACCTTCGTTGGGCCCGGCTAGTACAGAGCAATGAACAAAACAGGCATGGTTGCCACCCTCTCTGAGGTTTCATGAAGGTACATATTAGGGGATGGGTACTAAAATTCTTCCCACCACAGCCCCAAAAGTCAGTCTTCTCAGTGAGAAATCAGCAGCTTTTCTTACTTGGAAATATGTAGAACTAAAAGTGATTGACCATCCACTATGTGTTGGAGATGCCGGGTGCATAAATACGTGATCTCATCTAATTTCCACAACCATCACAGGAGATTCCTCCTGTCTCACAGATGAGAAAACCAAGTCCCCTAAAAGACGCCAAGTCCCTTGCTCCAGGTCACACTGTTACATAGCCTACCTGAGACTGTCTGATCTCAAAGAAGATGCCTTTTCACTACAACCTGCATCTGCAGCACAGCACACTGGCTTCACAAACCTAACTGCACTGTTAATGAAATCACGTGCAGCGTCTTCAAGTACGCTCAACAGTGCACACCAAATGAGGGCGGCAAAGAGAAACCAGCGGCTCTACATTTAGAAACCTTGTGCCCTTACTGGCTTTTCTCTTTCGCTCTCTCTCTCTTTTTAATGCTCTCTCTGATAACAATTCGCTTTATTCTTTTCAATGAGCATTTATCCAATTTCAAATCAATGAAAAATAATGCACATTTTTCAACAAGTTTACATTAAGCGTCGCAAAAGTGCTTATGTGCTATTTAGTGCTGATGGTCCGGGAGCAGGGAACACATTTGAATGTGTCGTTAATTGAAGTCAAGAGGTTAGCAGGAAGCTGGTTTTGTTGGGTAATTTAGGTGAGTAAGAGCTGGTTAGAAAGGCTTTGGGAAAGAAGGGCTGGTGGGGAGGCAGGGAAAGAGGAGGAGGTGGAGGGAAAGACGATATGCTTAGCAAATAAAAATGCAACTAGATCTTTAAGCTTCTGGAAATGATCTATTTTATCACCACCCTCCTCCCCAACCTGGAGGATGAAATGACACCTCCATTTACCACACTGCACTCGACTTGGCACTCATAAACTGTACGTGCGTTCTATTGCCAGCTCCACTAACTCTGCCTTATTGGTAAGATCTGTAATATGGGAACAGTCTAAGATTCTATGAAGAATAAAAGGCAGAAAGTTCAACACCAACGGGCTTATTTTTACCTTTCCTGAGTATCTGTTAAAATCTCAGGATCCCTGTGTCTTCTCCCACAGATCCGTCACTTCCCATCTGTTTTCTGTCCCTTTTAGGAGACAAATCAGTACCATTGTATGCCTCAGGAAAGTGTGTTGAAGCTCACATCAGAATTTCACAGTTTCTCTTGCTTCTAAAGCACATGGGAACATCTACAATCCTTTCGGTTTTCCTGCTGGCCTGTGTCTACAGATCAGAACCAAATCCCAAGCATAGGGTTCTATCAAGAGCCAGCAGACAAAAACAAACAGGGAAAAACACTCAGGTGTTTTAAAATCAGAAAGACCCGAGTTTAAATCCTCCTTCAGTGGTGAGCCTCACATATCAAACAGGGTGTTGTAACAGACAAAGCGTCATGCCTTGTGTAGGATGTCTGACACATGCTGACCATTCTAACAATATACTTACTTATTTTCATTATTAACAAAGACCATTTGCTCCAGACATCATGGGAATGCAGATGATAAAACTTTGAACTCTTCAGTTTATGAGTTGCCCCAAAGGAAGAGCAGAAAAAAACTTGAAATAACCATTTAAATAATTAATTTATAGCCTCTCTCTTTCTAAATGGAACTTAACCAGCCTTGCTAGCTATTTCTTTCCTCCAGCAAGGCTTCAAGTCTTGGGGAGGACAATGCATTTATATCTTAAAAGGGCTTGGCTTGGTTCTTTAAAATTTAATAAAGCCACAGTTCCAAACAAGTTGATGGCTGGTTTGTCAGGTCACATAAAAAGTGTCTACGGTCAAAGACATTAAAATGGTCATATGACCTTCCTGGAAACCAAGCTGGGAAAATACCCCATTTTATTTTGAGTTTACCTAAAGCCGACCCAGAAGTAAGGATCCCAGTGCAAGTAACTAACTGACTTAAAAAATACAAGAAACACTGTCAAAGGAATGGAGACGGAATACGCGGATGAGAAGGCAGCCAGCAAACGGTTCTCTGTTAAAATGGATGCCAGGAAACTCTCGAAAACAGAGTAAAACACACAGCTTTAATTATCCCACCCAAGGGGAAGGGGAGGAGCTGACAGAGTATTCACACACTAGCTCCCAGGTAAAGACTGTCGCTGAGGGAGGTCAACAATGCTCATCGGCAGAATGGCCTTTCTCCGTTGCAGAAGAGTCAGTGCACAGAGCAGTTATGGGCAGTTAGTTGGCACTGAATGGCAGAGACCAAGGGGCATGCTGGGGCCTGGCAGCCCCTGTGCCACTTCCTAATGAGGTTTCTGGTCTAGATCCATGGGTCACACTGTTCCCTTGGTCAGGAACATCCCCTTCTCGACCCTCAGCAATCATCTCCTGAGGCATAGCTTCTTGAATACTGATTGTTTATAGCATTATACTAAAATTGTCTGCACCCCCAATCATCTCTGTAGTTGAAGCACCTAGAATAATAGTAGGCAGGTGCTAAATAATAGCTGGCAGGTGCTAAATGCTCAGCACATGTTTATTCAAACAATGAGTCCACTCTTGCCTGAGTGCTCTGTCTAGGCGTATACTGTGACCAGTGATTTCACAGCAGTTTGCTTTTCTAGTTTTCATGATATCCCTATTTATTAATTATCATTCCCATTTTACAGATCAAAAAACTGAGGCCTACAGGAGTTCAGAGACAAAGATTGAGATTCAGTTGTGGCAAAACTGAGATTCACATTAGAGTTGTTTGATTCCAAAGTCGTCTTCTTTTTATACATGACTGTGAAACAGAAAATTATATAGGTGGTGTGTCCAGGCAAGGCTACGAGGGATTTTATGTCCACTATAGATAGGTATTGGAGACAAATGCAGTGTCTTAGGGTGTTGCTAGGGCCATATGGGGAATACAGTTCAATGGCTGGTGCCTCCTGAGAAGGTGAGCTCCAGGGAACAGGGCCCATCCAGACTCACTCTCCTATACCCAGCACACTGTACAGTGCCTGACAGAGGGAGTATCCCACAGGAGCTGACTGAATGAGTAAGCGACTAGGAGATAAACGGCAGAATGAACCGCACTGAGGTGATGTGATGAATAATGACTCAGCATGGAAGTGACATTATTGCACTTAGTATCTCTGAGTTGGGATTTTATTCTTTTGAGCAGCATTTACTGAACACCTATTTTAAAGCAAAATTTGAAAAGCCCAATGCATATACTTTAAACACACTGTGGTGTTTTTTTCCTGCTCAAACACATGTTCTCCCTATGGGCAAAGTCAGTTACATGAATTGAGGGAACTGTATACTTTGCAAGGCAAACTGGGAATGAGCACTAGTGAAAGCTTCTATTGAAAACTGGCCCTCAGCCCTGGCCAGTTGACTCAGCAGAAGAGCATCAGCCCAGTATGTGGAAGTCCCAGGTTCAATTCCCAGCCAGGGCACACAGGAGAAGCACACATCTGCTTCTCCAGCCTTCCCCCTCTCCTTTCTCTCTATCTCTCTCTTCCCCTCCTGCAGCCAAGGCTCCATTGGAGCAAAGTTGGCCAGGGCACTGAGGATGGCTCTGTGGCCTCCGCCTCAGGTGCTAGAATGGCTCCAGTTGCAACAGAACAATGCCCCAGATGGGCAGAGCATTGCCCCCTAGTGGGCATGCCGGGTGGATCCGGTCAGGCACATGTGGGGGTCTGTCTCTCTGTCTCGCAGCTTCTCACTTCATAAAAATTAAAAAAAATAAAAAATAAAAATAAATAAAACTGGCCCTCTACCATAGGGTATGCTCATTGCTGTCAATAACACCCTTTGCCTAATCACAAGGAAAGATGGATGCCTGATGGTCAGCTTCAATTTCACTCCACATTTTTGTTTGGCGAGCTAAGGGGACCACCCTGTAATATAGCTCACATCTCCCGTCACTGAGCTGACCAAATCTGACAGCTAACATTTTGCTGCTCTATTTGACCTTAATCTGCTCTTGAACTTTGACTACTGTTACTGGATAACCAGCAACTGCAAAGTGGGAAAAACCGATGTGTGTAATGCCTCGTTCCAACACTACTGCCCTCTTACTCGTGTTCAATTCAGTGCCTCTCAACCGTTCCTTTCTTCTAGTCCCAACACTTGCACCCTCTATCTTCCTATCACATACACAGCGGGTCCTCACTCAACCGACCTGGTCTACTATCAAACACAACACAATTTTATAAATAAAAAAAAAGATGTTTATGTGATTGTAGAAAAGCCCCACAGTTTGGACTAAAGACACCTAAACTGAAATCTCAGTGCAGCTTCTTACAAATGGTGTGACCTTAGTCAAATGACATTGCCTCTTTAAGCCTCCATTTCCTCATTATAGAAACTGAAATAACAATGTCTAACTTTCAGGATTACTGTGGAGATTAAATAAAAAGGTCGAAAAACTGTCCAAACCAGTGCTTACAAACTTGACCTGTGGCAGCTGCTCTCAGTAGCACTAGTATTAATATTAATAAGCATTGTATGTCAAGAGTCATCATTATTGTGTGATTTCAAGACATAAAACTTCCATTAATATTTTAGAAAATAATGTCTATTGCTATGGTTTTAAAACATAACCAAAACCATAGTTGAACATGACAGTGAGACAGGAGTCATATAATATTTTCCTGCCATAAAACTCTTGAAAATAAACTTTTCTACTGAATAATGATAGAAGTCCAGAACAATAAATAAAACATTTATGCCTACGTCCCGGTAGATAAAGTCAGCAGACGCCTGCATAATCCCCTTGTTGGGGGGCATGGAGATTGTGGGGTAGTGATTTCCTAGTCAATGTCATAAAAGCCTCTGTCTCCTGGACTGCTGTGTCCCCTCAGTGGTATACCAGAGGCGTCATTCATCAACTTGCTGTCTCAAAAAATAATCTAAATTCCGAGGAATACTATTTTTAAAAATGTACCTAAACACACACCCTTAAATTCACGCAGATAAAAGTTCATCTCAAACCAACAGGCTTATCGGTAAATTTGATGAAGACACCATGTGGTTGCAATCAAATTCACTGGGTTTCAAAAGAAGGGCGAAGAAAGGGTATTTACGTTTTACCGGGTAGCATGTCTAATTACTGACAGAAAACAGGTGAAATTAAAATCCAGGGCCAAATGATATAGCTTCCACTGTCTGTGCATGTATATGTATGTATACGAATACATGAATATACTAATGATATATTTTACTACCAACCCATTAAAGTTTAAACATCAATCTTCATCATATCAATTTCATAATATTAGACTCTGCCATTCTAATCTGGTATTGATAAGAATGAACAAGGCCTGGAATTTTACACCTGGGTGCATTTCATTTTGTTTCTCTTCAGTGACAGAATTCAATATGACAGAGCTCAGCATGACAGCATTAGGCTGGGACTGTCACCTTAGGGGCTTATACATCTTTAAAATTCTCACAAAAGTGAAATTGACTGACAGCGAAGCAAAATGATGCTTTTAACTTGAGTGAGAAGATCAGACAAGTCAATGAAAACACTCAGAGTTCGTTTAGGCTCTTTGGTGAGGGTTCTTCAGGAGGAGAGAGCAGTAGCCTGTCAAGTGCTGACTGTTGTGGGACCCCACAGACAGTTGGAAGGCTTCCTCCCACCAAAGGGTGAGACGTCGAGAGCGGTGGAAGTTACACTGCAACTATTTAATATAGAGAGTGTTCTCTCTCATCATAACAGACATGACATGACATGTTGGGGAGAGGGAGAGGTACACATTCCAGCCCCTGATTCCCACCTTACAGACAACCCAGGGGATGTCACTTAACCGCCGGGTGTCTCCATTTAGTCAACTGCAAACTAGGGCTAGAAAAATACTTTCAGTGTTGTGGAAATGTCAAATAAAAAATGTGGTGTGCGGCCCGCTGTCCTTCCCTCTAGGGCAGGTGTCCCTAAACTAGGGCCCACGGGCCGCAATGAGGCCCCCTGAGGCCATTTATCTAGCCCCCACAGCACTTCTGGAGGGGCACCTCTTTCATTGGTGGTCAGTGAGAGGACCACTGTATTTGGCAGCCCTCCAATGGTCTGAGGGACAGTGAACTGGCCCCCTGTGTAAAAAGTTTGGAGACCCCTGCTCTAGGGGCTCTGTTGGCCAGAGCACGCTCTTCACCGGCCTGAGGCCCCAGGCCAAGTCTGCTACCAGTTCGGGAGGGCCCTTCTGGATAGAAGAGTGGTCCTTGATGGTGGTGCAGCTAGATGGTGTGTAGCAACAGCTCCGTAGGGGTGTTACTTAGCACTTGGAGAAGCAGGGTTTCAAGTTGGTGGGGAGGAAGATGCTGCAGGCACCACAGGACATCCCTGCTGAGTACCACCATGACCTGTAGAGGGAGCCCCTCCACTCAGGCCCCCTCAGCTGCCTAGTCCAGTGGTGGCCATGAGTTAGGAAGGCCCTAAACGTGGTCCACACTCCAAAGACTATGCAACAACTCACCAACTTAGATGAGACCACCTGCAGTGCCATCTGAGGAGACTGGAGTGTCCACATCACCCACTACAGCCGCTCCACAGACAGCCCAAGGAGGGAACCAGCTCTGGTTCCAGCCGTCAGCTGGCAGGTCCCAAATTTAGGTTCTCCATGTCACAGCATCCTGCACCTGCCGGTGTGCCTCCATCCTCTTTTATACAAATGACCAGACACCAGTGAGAGGAGTCACATGGTCTACAGTCAGAAGGCTAGAGGCAGGGGTTGGATAATGACAATAATGACTATGCTATAAAAACTAAAACATGATTACTGGCAATAGTACATACACATACCATTTTATTATTTACAAAGCACATTCACATGGATTATTTTCTATCTCAACAATACCCTATGAGATAGGTAGGGTATTAGTGTTACTCCCATTTTAAACTAGGGAACTCCAGCATTCAAAAAGGTACACTGACTTTCCCACGGTCAAGTGGCTAATCAGTGGCAGAGTCTGGGCTCAAGGCTGGATCTGGTTCCAGTCGTGGATCACCTGCCACTCTACACTAAGCTATACGGCACAGATGAACAGCAACACAGCAGGCTTGAGGAGCTGGCTAGTGAAGTGAGGCAGAGGAAGGGCTAGGAAGTGGCTTGCCCCAGGCTGGAGAACTAGAGGGCAGGAGAGCAGGAGGGAGAGGAGTAGAAGTCCTAGGTAGACTGAGCTGCCAAGGGCCTGAGACAGATCACCTAGAGCACTCCTGTTCACACAGAATGCAAGCTGAAGATAAGCTTTAAAACTTTCTAGTAGCCACATTGAAAAGCTAAAAAGAAACAGGTGGAATTTGACTAACATATTTTATTTTATTTAACCCAATATATCCAAAATATTATCTTTTCAACTGGTCATTGATGTAAGGAATTATTAAGGAAATTTCATATTCTTTGTGTTGTGCGTGCACACATGGTAAGGTGTTAAAATCTGGTGTGTATTTACTTACCCTTACAGGACGTCTCAGTTTTGACCAGTAGGATGAGACCTACCAGTAGTTTAATAGCTACCCATGGCTAGTGGCCAACATGGCGGTGTGTGTGGATCTAGAAGCTAGGTAGTGGTCAAGGCAGACAGGGTCCTGACAACACTTTTTCTTCAATTCACCTGGGTCTACAATCTTATAAAACGCAGGCTCCGCCAGGACCCAGAAGTCTGCCTTTCGATCAGTCAGTCACATCTTCCTCCTTGTCCTCTCGTCTGTCTCTCCTTAGGTGCAGAACAAAAGCAGAAGCAGACAGTATTAAGGCTGCAGAACAAAGCTGAAGTTGCATTACTTACAGGCAGATAACCTCTTTCACACCCTGTTGCTTTATTTATAAAATAAGATGGTTTAACTCACCCAGGAACCCTTCAATATTTCACCAATTTTTTCTTTCTTTTGTTTATTGTGATGGTTAATTTTATGTTTCCACTCCACTTGGCTATGGTGTGCCCAGATATCTGGTAACACATCACATCAAGGTAGGTTTGTAAAAATGTTCCAGGAAGAGATTAGCATTTGAATCAGTAGACTGAATAAAGCTGATTGCCCTCCCAAATGTAGGTGGGTCTCATCCAATCCACTGCCCTCCTGGCCTGAACAGAACAACAAAACAAACAAGCAAACAAAATAAAAAAATTAAAAAAAAATAAGGAGAACGGGAAAATTCCTTCTCTTTGCCTGACTGCAAGAGCGGAGCTGGAACACAGATCTCCATCTCTTGGACTCACATCACCAGTGATCCCAGTTCTTAGGCCTCTGGACCCAGGTTAGAACTACATCACCAGCCTTCCTGGGACTCCAACTTGCAAATGACACATCATGGGATTTCCTGGACTCCATAATTGTGTAATTGTGTGAGCTAATTTCTTAAAACCCACCCCTTTCCTCTTTCCATTAAGGCAGGCGCGTGCGCATACGCATACACACACACACACACACACACACACACACACACCACTCTCTCCTCCGTGACCTCATTCTACCTTGTACTCCTCTGCATTACAATTACCTTTTTGTAGTCTGTTTCCCCCACTACACTACAACTACTGACGGCAGTTACACTCATCCTAGAGACCCCAATGCCTGGCACAGGACTTGCATATACTATATGCTCAATGAATGATCAAAGTTTACAGAGAAAGATGACCAGAGATGATATATACATATATATAAATAAGATATGTATGCATTTGTATGTATATATGTATATGTGTACCATACACACACACACACACAAAATGAGAAAGAGAGTGAGTGAGAGAGCTAATGTCTTTCATACTGCACTGTCATAATTTCTTTGTCCAGTTTCTTCACCAGTGAAGCCAAGGGCCAGCCATCCAGTATGGTCATGAGTTGGTAAATTCCAACCCAAAGTAAAGAAACTTGACATCCCTATTGGCCAACCCAGCCTGAGAAAGAAAGGGCATGGTTTCTGTTTCAGACTGGAGAAACACAATAAAACAAAACACATAGTAAGAACTGCTTGAGGATTCATTAGATTTAAGCATCAAGGGAAGTGTAGGATTTCAGTCTGGGAGACAAACTAAATAATCACTTGAGTGTCACTGGCTCTTTCACAACTCAGATTCTCCCTGTGAGGGTCCAGCTACCCCATGGAAACTATTATAGATGGGGTTGGGTCCTGAGCTGTGATCTCACAGCTTCCCACATCATGGTGGAGACAGAAGATTAGCCTGGTACAAAAAAGAAAAAAAAATGTAGGGAAAAGCAGTGTTTTCCAAATCAGATGGAGAATAAAGGGAAGAATCTGCAAATAGCAGCTTAACAGAGACAAAAAAGCCTTTGTTCCCCATGAGGACTTGCTAGAACGAACTGTTTCCCTATCTGATACTGTATACAGACTGCTGCAGAAGAGGACACAGACACGCCTCCGCTCTGCACACTGAATGATAACTGATATTAGCTTCCTGAAGCCAGAAACTTTCTGAGCACATAGTCTTTGAGGTCTGAAAAAAATGTCTTTGTGTTGGTCCATGAATTTTGCCTTCAAGCGCTCTTTATAGAAATCTACCAAATCCCCATTAATCCAGTGTCTAGTCAGGTCTGACCATCTCTAATAATGATTCCGTAACCTTTCTGAGAGAAGGTCGTCCCACTCCTAATGGAAACAGTGATCATTGAAAGTACAAAATTGCCTCCTTCCCCCTCCCTCGTTCCTCCTCAAGCAAACCTTGCAGGCACTTCGTTCCCTACCTGCTCTCTTCTGCATAGATTCAGACTGATGCTGGGAAGGTCAGTGTGTTTCAGAAAGTTCCTTTTCGGAGGAAGACAAGCCTAGACTAGCAGCGGTGTGTAAAAGGGGTAGGTGGGGCACAACACCCCTGTTTGTGATCAGCATGTCCACAAAAGGTTCCAGGATCCCTCTGGGATCTGAAGGGCAAGGCCAAACTGATTGGAGACCCAGAAAAGTCAGACTAGGACAAGTAAGTGGAAAGGAATTAATCAGAATTAATTCCAGAAATACACAGCCTTTACTCTCACCTTTAGCATTTTACCCCTCCCCACTGCTGTCTGCCTGGGGAGATGTGACCACTTAAACAAGAGGCTGGAGGTTCAAAAATAACCATGAAAAACCTAAAACGTGTGCTTAGGTTTTATTCTTCAGTTTACTAGCTGTGTAACCTTGGGAGGATTACTTACCCTCTCTGATACTCTGAGATTCCTCACCTATAAAGTAGAGTAAATATTCCTTTGCTGGGACTATTGCCAGAATTAAATATATGTAAGGTCTCCAGCATGGTGACTAGCGTGCATCAGGTAGTTAAGAAAAGTAACTCCATTATCTAATTATATATACCTCCAATTCCAACACTCATTAAGGTAATGGCATGATGCCAGACCCTATACAGCAGTGGTCCCCAACCTTTTTTGGGCCACGGACTGGTTTAATGTCAAAAAATATTTTCATGGGCCTGACCTGTGGTGGCGCAGTGGATAAAGTGTCGACTTGGAATGCTGAGGTCGCCAGTTCAAAACCCTGCACTTCTCTGGTCAAGGCACATATGGGAGTTGATGCTTCCTGCTCCTCCCCCCTTTCTCTCTTTATCTCTTTCTCTCCCTCTCTCTCCTCTCTGAAATGAATAAATAAATAAATAAAAATTAAAAAAATATTTTCATGGACCAGCCTTTAGGGTGGGACAGATAAATGCACAAAATAAAATTATGTGACCGGCATAAAAACTGAGGTATTTTAAAATATAATTGTCGAACTTACAAGACAAGCGTCAAGTGAGTCTAAGACGGATGTAACAAAGCGAATCTAGTCATTTTTTTAAAAATAAAACATTGGAGCCCTGGCTGGTTGGCTCAGTGGTAGAGCGTCGGCCTGGCATGAAGGAGTTCCAGGTTTGATTCCCGGCCAGGGCACACAGGAGAAGCGCCCATCTGCTTCTCCACCCCTCCCCCTCTCCTTCCTCTCTGTCTCTCTCTTTCCCTCCTGCAGCCAAGGCTCCATTGGAGCAAAGTTGGCCCGGGCGCTGAGGAGGGCTCTATGGCCTCTGCCTCAGGCGCTAGAATAGCTTTGGTTGCAACAGAGCAACGCCCCTGATGGGCAGAGCATCGCCCCCTGGTGGGCATGCCGGGTGGATCCCGATCAGGTGCATGTGGGAGACTGCCTCCCCATTTCCAACCTCAGAAAAATAATAAATAAATAAATAAATAAATAAATCATTGTTCAGACTTAAATATAAATAAAACGAAAATAATGTAAGTTATTTATTCTTTCTCTGCGAACCGGTACCATATAGCCCAAAACCGGTACAGGTCTGCGGCCCGGGGGTTGGGGACCACTGCTCTACAGGACAAGAAGAGCTACAGGTGTGCACTGGATTCCCTAGGATGGTGTCATTTTCAAATATTATCTTAAACTGTAACAATGTATCTTTAGTTTGGCCCTGGATAAGATTTTCAGCATGGGTTTAGGTATACCCTCAAGGGGCAAAAAGGCATACTCAGAAATACCTATAATAAACTCAACGTAATAGATACAGTGAATATATAATCATCCCTTTTTTTATATATACCACTCCAAAGTTCACAGGTGTTGTGTGTGTGTGTGTGTGTGTGTGTGTGTGTGTGTGTGTGTATCCCCTTGCAGGAAAATCTTGCCAAATATTTTATTATCCCCATTTTTACATACTGTTCGAAGACCCAGAACAGCAGGACTGGGGTTTCTACTCAGATTTTCTTCACTCTAAAGCCAGTGTCCCTGCTGATGTCCTCCTCATATAGGCTCCAATAGAAGTTCTGACTGTGTAAATTTCATTCATTCATTCAAAAGATATTTACTGGCTGCCTACAGCCTTCCTGTCCTGGTATTATGGTGAGATTCCCATTCCACCACCAGTTGCGCCCTTGGTCTTGGGTGGGTTTGCTCTTGTTTCATGGCCTACAAAACTGGCCTTCTCGGGCTGGCACAGATAATTCGCACTGGAAGAACGCCAAAGGAAGGAAACTAACCTTTATAAAGAAAAGCATCACTTTTAATTATCTCCTGAAATACTTTTTATTTCCTTCACAATGCTTAAATGGCCTCATATCTTAATGGTCTTCTTAAAGCTCCTCTAAAATGGAAATATTTAAATTAAAACCCACATATTTAAGCCTGACACTGAAGTGCATTGAAGACTCTGGCCTGAACTCCAGCACCGCTTGTCAGCCTCAGGTGGCCTGTGGGAGAGTCAGCCTGCTAGAACGGTGGAGAGCCGGGCTTTCCCCGGCAGTGAGCGCACATGCCCTGAATTACAAACGCCTCCTAATTGGTTCAAAAATGACACTGAGCTAACTCCAATTTATTTCACCATAGTTGTTAGCTATAGGAACTCACAAAGAAAATATGAAGGAAGACTGGAAACACAGACACGCAGCCCTGAGACAGACAGTCCGGTAAGTGAAGCAAGATGACAGGAAGGACCTCAGGAGAAACTGGGCAAACCTCCAGTCCAGGGCCGTGCAAAGTCACAGGGCCCAGCAAAGTCATAGGGCCGTGCAAAGTCACAGGGCCGTGCAAAGTCACAGGGCCCAGCAAAGTCACAGGGCCATGCAAAGTCACAGGGCCCAGCAAAGTCACAGGGCCCAGCAAAGTCACAGGGCCCAGCAAAGTCACAGGGCCGTGCAAAGTCACAGGGCCCAGCAAAGTAACAGGGCCCAGAATTTGTTGGCAGGTAGACTTTTTTTTTTTTTTACTTTCCTGATAAAATTATCCACCTACATCATATTCTGATGGTGTCACTTTCTTATTCCAGGACAACGACCCTTCAACCTGAGGAATAAGTGATTGTATTTGCATTCCAACTCTTCTAAGATGGCACACCTACCAATCCACCCTGATGATCCAACTATGCCTCCTTCTATATATACCTTGCGTTCAGGTTGCAGGGGCCAAATCATACATTAATTCATTATTCACTTACCCAAACACGGGTACAGGTGTCAGGCCATGCCAGCACTGGGAGTGAACACATGAATAACAATGCTTGGTCTCCAGGAGCTCAGAGTCTGGTGAGAGAAACCCATACTTACAGAAATGTGGCAAGCATGAAAAAACTGCATTATACCACACCATGGGGAGGCAGAGGAGAATGTCTCCAAGAGCTAACTGAGCTGTATCGTGAAAAGCTCCAGAAAAGAACACAGCCTGGGTGACACCGTCTAGCCTTGTGAGACCCTGAGAAGAGGACCCTGGTAAACTGGGCCTAGATTGCTGAGTCATGAAAATTCTGAGATAATGTGTTTCAATCAGCTATGCTTATGTTAATTTATTATGCAGCAATAGCTAAGCAATGCACCATACTACAAACGTCTTGAGGGAAGATCTCACAGGGCTTCGAATGGTTGTCTGAACATAAATGCTAGGGAGTACTGTATTTTTTGCTCCTTAAGACGTACCTGACCATAAGCCACACCTAGGGTTTTAAGGAGGAAAATAAGAAAAAAAAATATTCTGAACCAAATAGTGTATTAAAATATTTAATAAAATACCGTATTTTTCGCTCTATAAGACGCACTTTTTCCCCCCAAAAGTGGAGGGGGAAATGCCCATGTGTCCTATGGAGCAGAAAATATGGTCAGTGCTCCAGATTGAACTGGACAGCCCTGACTTAAAGCAGTCAGTGGCAGTTGTCTCTGTTTTCCGGGCTGCTGAAATCGTAGAAAGCATGCAGTTGGAGCTATCACATGAGGGTCTTCATAACTCCAAAAGTCCTCTGAGGCGTTCCTTAGGACTGCAGTCATATTGATATAATTCTTCTGGAAAGCCAAGGGGATCTTCCCTAGGACACTAGTGACTGTATGCTCTGAGCTATAAATCAGACATTCAACACCCCAGCTTCATCCTGGATCCAAGACAAAAATTCCAAAGACAGGCTGGGTGGAGAGATGTCAAAAGTGGTGGACCCAGATTGCAAAAACCATAACCATGACTGATACACAGATTTCACAAAGGACTTCCTATTCATCGTCACACCTGAGCCTTTTAGCAATCTTACACTATCAGGTGTTACTATTAGTATATTCATTGTACAACCAGGGAAACTGAAGTTCAGAAAAGTGACAAAACCTGCCCAAGGTCACCTGATCAGTAATAGGGGACATTTCTTTTACGCAAATTTAGTGCTATTTTCACAAATCCAAGATGCTCTGAAATCAGACTGTCCAACATACATGGGGCTTAATTCCCCAATTTATGGAAATCCTAATCTCCATGTCCTTCCCTCCTGTGCTAATAGGTGTGAGATAAGACCTTTGAGGATGACAGCACAAGAATACTTAATCTGCTCTCAGTAGACTCACACCCTCCCTCTTTTGGCCTTGAGAAACTGAGACATCCTGTGTGGTGAGTTTTCTCAGAGAAGGATAAACAAAAAACACATCTTTTCCTTTCCTGTCACAAATGCCCCTAGACCTCATCTCCTCGTTGCAACATTGCCTCTGCTCCATATTTAATGGACAAAAATCTGCTACCCTAATATAGATGATAGTTAAACTTTGATTTTTCCCCCTATTTTCACATGAATTTTTTATTTTATTTTATATTTTTGCTCAAAATGACAACATGGGAAAAACAGACCAGGACTAGCATCTATTTATTGTCTTCCAAAGGCTAAATACTGTTAAGCCCTTTATAAATGTTTTCTCATTAACACTTATAACAATTCACTGAGGAAAGTATTATAATTATTATTGCTATTTTTTTTCCTAGCTGAAGAAAGAGTCAAGAGGTGAAGAAATGTACCTGAGATGACTCAGAAAAGCTAGGGATGGGACCTAAGTACATGTAATTCCTCAGCCTGTCCTTCCTTCCTTCTTTCCTTCCTTCCCTCCCCTCCTCAATCCAAATACGTGAACAAATCTCTGCCAGTCTCCCATCCTAAAGAGCTTCAATGTAGTGAACAATATAAAAGAGCTAAGTGTTGTGACAAAGAGAAATACAGGGGCAGTGGAAGCATGGTGAAGGTCACTGAGATTGAGAAATCAGTGAAGGCCCAGCTGAGCTAAGTCTTCCAAGACCGCAGGTGACACAGTCCAGCTGGACACGGGCTGAGTAGGCTCAAAGTACTGCCAATTCAGTGGTCAGCACACCTGGGGGTGCTAAAAGGGAATAAAGGCCTGGCAGTGACAAATCTAGAGAGGGTGACTCAGGCTAGAGCCTTTTATGCAACGCCAAAGAAGCTGGGACTTAATCCATCATGGCCCAGGTTCATACATTGGCTTTTCTATAGACTCAAAAGAAATTCTAAGACATTCACATTTGCAACACACTCTCATCGGTGCAAGTATAATTATCCTCAATTTCATGCACACTAACTATAACCCTATTCCCTTTATTCCCCACTTAAGAAATTAAGGGATCACAATGGAATATTACTCGGCCATAAAAAGGAATGAAATCTTACCATTTGTGGCAGCATGGATGGACCTAGAAAGTATCATGCTAAGTGAAATAAGTCAGTCAGAGAAAGACAAATACCATATGATTTCACCAGTATGTGGAATCTAAGCACAAAATACACCATCAAAATGGAAACAAACTCATAGACACAGAGAGTGAGCCGGTGGTTGCCAGACAGGTGGTGGCTGTGGGGCTGGGGGACAGAGGTGAAGGGATAGAGAAATACAAATTGTTAGTTACAAAATAGTCATGGGGATGTAAAGTACAGCATGGGCAATACAGTCAGTAATAGTGAGAGAACTGTGTTTGGAGCCAGGTAGGTACTGTCCTGGCAATACCAGGGGAGGGGAGGGGTAACTTTGTAAGTATATGATTGTTTAACCACTATTCTGTGTACCTGAATCCAACACAAAATAATATATATAATATATATATAATAATTTACTAAAATTAAATTATAATTGAAAAATTAAAATTAAAAAATAAAAATAAAAAATATCAAGTATCATGATAGTTAATGATAGAAAGAACTCTATATCCAGTCTAACCTTTCTTTTAGGAAGCAAATAATTTGCAATTAATTTTTTATTTTTTATTTTATTTATTCATTTTAAAGAGGAGAGAGAGAGAGGAGAGACAGAGAAGGGGGAGAGGAGCTGGAACCATTAACTCCCATATGTGCCTTGACCAGGTTAGCCCAGGGTTTCAAAACAGCGACCTCAGCATTTCCAGGTCGACGCTTTATCCACTGCGCCACCACAGGTCAGGCAATTAATTTTTTATTAATACTATGACTCAGACCACACTTCACACCTGAATCTGGGCACAACTGTCCACCCCAGATGCCTCCTGGGCATTAAGGCACCTGCCTGGCTTTTCCATGGAGTCCCGCAGAGCTACTTCTAGCAGGCTAACATCTCCTGTCCTTTCTCTGAATGCTCCTGCAAGAGATTATCTCCCACAGCTGACATTCATAAAGCTTCTCACACGACTCCTCTTTGCCAGAGAAACACTTCTCCCGCACCGACCGACCGTAAGAAACCAAAGGCAAGTGCCACTCAGAGTGCGATCAACGTAGTAATTCGTTAGAGAAGCGAAAGTGGGGCGGGACTGGGAGGCTGAAGGGTATAAACAACACCCCGGACAGCGGAGGTTTCCAAAAACATTCAGTGACCAGGTCGCGGATCAATTTTATTTTTTAAAAGAGAGAAAACAGATAAAAACAGACTTCAAAACAGTAGATGCTGGAGAAGAGGGTGCTTTGTGTGGTAATGGCAGGGCCATGCGGTCCAAGTCCTCCCCTGAGGTTGGAAACTTGCCTGGCTGGCTTGGAAACTGACAGCAGGTCACTGTAGTTCCATGTCTGTTACTTCCTCTTTGAGCTACCAGTGACCAGACTGGGGCTGTGTCTCTGAGCTGTATGCTCAGCAGAGCTGGACATTCATCGAATAGAAAGAAGAACTGATCTATCATGGCATCCTCCTCCTTGCTAGCAGCCTGGATGGAAGCCAAGCTGCTCCCAGGACAGTATGACTCAGCAGGCAGGGGGCAGAGGCAGGAAGAAGCTGTTGGAACACTGGGGTGTTATGGCAGACTTCAATAATCCAGCAGAACCGTCTTCAGTGGATTCTTCAGCGGCAGCCCTACTTAGCAGTCAACTTAGAGGCTCTTCTTCAATGGCACTCCCATCCTCACTCAGTCAACATGCCAGTTGCCATCCACCGGTGGGCAGGGCTGGAGTTAGTCCTAGTGTCACAGCCCCTGGGGCTGGTAAGCCGTGACCCACAGCCTTTCTCCTTCCCAAACCCCCTTTCTTCAGGATGGACTGTGTGATATTGTGGACAGAAGTGGCCTTGGAGTCAGAAAAACCTGGGCTCAATTCTGTACTCCACCCTTATTAGCTAGTTGACTTTATATCATATCAGGTACCACTGTCTCTGATTCTAATACCTTCCTTCTATGTACTTCAGAAAAAAAGTTTTAAAAAAAAGTACAACTAAGTAATAGCTAATTCTAGTGTGTTCAGCTAACAATCATCCGTCTCTGAAAAATCATAATTATTCTAACATTTAAAAGAGATCAATCTGGAAGAAATAATGCTTTTATTCTTGAGGTTTGTTTAAGAGGGGTATCAAGAATTTTCCTAGGTCAAGTTCTATCACACCATTTATTTCAACTGAAGTGTACAAAATTATTTACATTTAACCTAATATTAATCAATTCTTAGTCCTTGTTTGACTTGACATGCCAGCAGCAATGGACATGGCTGGTCACTCCTGTCCAGGAAACGCTGCTTTTCTTGGCCTCTCTCTCCTGGATTCCTCCCCCCTCACTGGCCCTTCCCTGGTTCGTCCTCATCTCCCCAGCTTCTACAAGTTGGGATATCCCATAGCTCCATCCTTGACATTCTTCTCTCCTCTACCCAAACTCATTACTTAAGGACTCTCATCCATTCAAATAGTTTTCAAAAGCAGCTATATAACAAAGTCTCTCAAATGTCCATCTTCAGCAGGTCCCTCTCTCCTGAACTCTAGGTTCCCTTACCTAGCCACTACTCCATAACTATGCTTGTGTGTCTACTCCACATGTCAAACTCCATGTCCAAACTAACATTCCTCCCACCTTTGTTCCCTTCAATGCTTTCCACTCAGTAAATGGCCGCTCCAACCCTGGAAGATATTCTTGGTTTCCCTCTCTCCCTCCTACATCAAAGCCCTAAAAAACGCTGCAGAGTCTATCTTTAAAATCTATGTGGAAGTCATTGTTTCTAAACCCCTCCACCACTTCTACTCTGATCCGAGTCAAGCCCATCTCCTCTGTGTCTTCCTGTTTCCTTCTGCACTCCCTCACCTCAGGTGATTTCTACACCATCACCACAGTAAGCCTTAGAAAACACAAGCCAGACCTCATAACTCAAGAATGGTAAGATTATGGCAATGTTTACAAGTGAGAAAAGAGGCTCTGAAAGGTTAACTAAATAGTCACGCCACCAATAAGTAATAGAACAAAAAAGATTTACAACCAGGTCCTTCTGAATCCAAAGCCCATACCCTAAATCACAACCCATACTGCCATTTCGTGGCTTAAATGCAAAATAAATTTAGATCATAAGCCTTAGTAGAATTGAAATATACCATCTCTCACACACAAGATTTTAAAGTACATTACAATTCGTTCATTCATTCAACAAATACTGTTTGACAATCTATTATATGTCTAGACATGGTGATTCAGCAACAAACACAGAAGACTGTCATCAAAGAGCTTCTAGTCTAAGGAGGGAAACATACAATAAAACAAAATAGATAATGTCAAGTGGTAATAAGCTATAAAGAGTAAAGCTGAATAAACAGACAGGAAGCAACAAAGAACAACTTGTGAAAAAAAAAGCAGAGAAAAGGATATTGTTAATGCACAGAATCAACAGTAGGAGGCCATCTACGCTGAAGCAGAGTGAGTTCGAGGTGAGTGGTGAGAGTAAACATCACGCGAAAAGGTGAATGGCTAGGTTAGAGGCATTAGTTATAGCACCTGGCATGTAACCTGAAACAGATGCAGCAGAAATGCTTCTTGTTCCTGAAGCATTAAAGGAAATGCTTGTAACCTTTCATTGCATTAACAGATGGAAATGTCTGCAATAATGCCTGGCACACAGTGCATGCTCAATACACCTTAATATCTTGACTTAGAGTATAATATCTGCCACTTGTTCGACATAGTCTTCACTATTCTCGGACACCTGCATTCTGAAAGAAATTAAGAATCCGTCAAATTGTAAACACACCCACGCATGTGAAGATTTTGATCTGGGTTGCACTGAATTTACTGCACTGTCTGCGAACACAACAATGTATATAAAGTTATCAAGAAAAGATTTGGCCCTGGCCGGTTGGCTCAGTGGTAGAGCGTCGGCCTGGTGTGCAGAAGTCCTGGGTTCGATTCCCAGCCAGGGCACACAGGAGAGGCACCCATCTGCTTCTCCACCCCTCCCCCTCTCCTTCCTCTCTGTCTCTCTCTTCCCCTCCCGCAGCCGAGGCTCCATTGGAGCAAAGATGGCCCGGGCGCTGGGGATGGCTCCTTGGCCTCTGCCCCAGGTGCTAGAGTGGCTCTGGTCTCAACAGAGTGAAGCCCCAGAGGGGCAGAACATCGCCCCCTGGTGGGCAGAGCATCACCCCCTGGTGGGCGTGCCGGGTGGATCCCGGTCAGGCGCATGCGGGAGTCTGTCTGACTGTCTCTCCTTGTTTCCAGCTTCAGAAAAATACAAAAAAAAAAAAAAAAGATTTGTATATAGAACACAGAAAGACCTACATATCAATAAGAAAAAGAAAACCACTTAAGATAAAAATAGGGCAAAGGATAATGAGCATGAAACCTAGAACAAAAAGCCTGAATAGCCAATAAACATGTGAAAATAAACTAACCTCCAATATATCCAGGCAAATGCAAATTAAAACAGAGATGAGGAATCATTCTATACCCATCATACTGGCAAAAAAATAAAAGTCTAACAGTACTAAATGATTTAATTATTGTTTGTTTTTTGCATGGAGTGTAAGGAACTCTCATACCTTGGGGGTGAGTATATATAAATCGGGAAACCCACTTTAAAATATAATTTGGCAATATCTACTAAAATTGAAGATACATGTATAATAAGATCCAACAATCTGGTCCTAGATATTCTAACTTGCAACATCCTCTCACAGGAGACCAAAGGGATAAAGGAACAGTTATTAAGGCTTTTTTCATTAGCGTCCCATATTGTAAACTACCTAAATGCTCATCACCAAAAGACTAGGTAAATAAATATTGTTATATTCATTTAAGCCAGCGATTTTCAACTGGTGTTTTATGAGAATTTTTAAAATATGCAATACCTGACTATTTAGTTAGGGCACTGACCTCTATTTTCCTTAGATTGTCAAATAAAAAAAAAATAACAACAGCCAACATAACAATAGCCATTCAGTGTGAATGAATCAAATGTATATCTATTTTTGTCAAATCAGCAAAAATATTTTGGTGTGCTGCAGAATTTTAGTAGTTAGTTTATGTGTGCCATGAGACCAAAAAAAAAAAAAGGTTGAATATCACTGATTTAATGAAATAAAAGTAGTTAAAATGAATAAATTAAAACTATTTAAGAATATAGAACAACATGGATAAGTATAAAAACAATGTTGAGCCAAAATAACAATATATTCATGTTCAGTGTGAATGAATTTTTGTAAAGTTTTAAAATATCTATCGCTTATAATACATTTTGTTTCAGATATATAATATCTAAAATCCCTTAGAAATGTTAAACACAAAATTCAAAATACTGGTTTCCATTTAAGGAGGGATGGAGCAGTTTCAAGCAGGAGTACTTCTGAGGGCTTTGCTGGTGTCTATGACATTTTAATTCTTAAAGAAAAAAACCTGGAGCAAATCAGGCAAAATTTTAAGCTTTGCAATATTAGGTAGTGGGTATAGTAATGTCTGTTCTATTATTCTTTACATTTACCTGTATGCTTCAAATATGCATAATTTTAAAAGCAACAATAAAACGCCCAATGGGTTTAATGGTTGCAAGTGAGACTTTTCAGCATTTTGGTAGCCATTTGTAGAACTATATGGCCATATCCATCTTCCCAAAATTATATTTCTGCTTCTAAGCAAAAGCAAACACACTGTATTATACTCACTGGCAGAAGAGTGCATTTGCTTTTTTTTTTTTCCATGTAAGGGTCCCTTCAAATCGAGTAAGACTCTTTCAGCTGAACTCTATCTGGAATGGAAGACCCTGACTTGATAACCCAAACCATCTCCCCAATTATCTGCAGGAAAATTTGCATGAGACTGACCCAGTTGGAATTATATGCAGTTCCCACCGTCTTTATTTGATCTTCATAATCAAGTCTTATTTATTGAAGTATATATTTCTTCTTCCTATCATATGGAAAATACATGACTTTTGCATAGCCTTCTATATTTCAGTTCAGAACTCAATGAACACCCTCGTAATCTTTCTAGTGATTACAGATGATTTCTCTAGCAACCTAGAATTGAGCTCTTTAACTCTCATTCCGACAGTGTCTATATTATCTTTTTTTATGGAAGCTAACAACTATTCCGAAAATGTGTAAGCTACAATTCAGAGATTGCTTTAATCATTGGTTTTGTTTTCAATATTGGAGATGTGTATAAAAAAGGGAAATTTTTCCTTAAAGATAACAACTACCACCCCTTCCGAAAAACAAGGCAGCTGCTCCAGATGCTAAGTGAATTAAATGACAACAAAGTTATCAAGTGTACTTAGCAGATCTTCAAAACGAATGTCATCTGAGAGGAGGAAATAGAATCATTAAAATTGAATGAGTACATATAAATGAACAAACATCATTTCCAATATTCTAATTTAGATCTGCAGCTAACAAACTCAACCATGCTGTTTCTCTTTTCTAAATAAAGAGATTTCTGGAGTTAACATGATGTTCTCATATAGAACATGAGCTTTAAAACCAGAAAGAACCAGGTTGAAGTCATAGCTCTGCAAATTATTAACAGGTGATCTTGTGGAAGCTACTTAACTTTTTTCTTTCTTAAGTGAGAGGAGGGGAGATAGAGAGATAGACTCCCACATGTGCCCCACCACGCAGCAACCCCTTTCCGGGGCTGATGCTCAAATCAACCGACTATCCTCAGTGGATGCTCGGACCAACTGAGCTTCTGGCTGCGAGAGGGAAAAAGAGAGAAAAGGGGGAGAAGGAGTGGAAGACATGCAAATGGTCGCTTCTCACATGTGCCCGGACCAAGGATTGAACCCGGGACATCCACAAGCCAGGCCAGTGCTCTAACCACTGAGCAAGCCAGCCAGGGCACTTAACTTTTTTAAATTGCAGTTTCCTCCTTTGTAAAATTGGAATAAAAGTGTTATGAGATTTTTAAAAAATGTATGTATGTTACAGAAATCCGTGGAAAATTAACTGCCGTGATGAAAGAGCTAAAAAAATGTTTTCTGCATACTAATGATGAATTAATAACAATTAGTATTATGCTTGGTTGCCATAAATAATAACTATTGTCATCACTTGGTGCACATAATTGACACATGAGACCTTGTTGCTATTTTCAACTGACCATCAATCAAGAGTTCCTGATTCCTACAACTCCAATGTAGAATTAAAGCTCTTTCAAAAGAAAGCCCACACTACAACATACAAAATATTAGAGAACATTCCCCTTCCCCTAAATTGGGATTAGTATAGACACTGTCAAAATATTTGAGCTGGAGTACAATGGATGCCTTCCCTGACTCTCCAAGATAGAGTTGGCCATTTCTTCCTCTGGACACTCACTGTTCATGCTTTGGTATTTCTAACATAGATAAAAACCATACTGCATTGGCATTTACTATTTTCTTTTCCGCTACCTTGCTGCTCTTTCTGCTCAGTTCTGGGCTCCAGGAGAGAAAAGATGGTCTCTTCCATGTCTTCATCCCCTGTATCAAGTGCAATGCCTACCAAACTCTGGGTGCTCAATGAATGTTTAACATATGACTAAAAATAAGAAAGTAAAAACAAAACAAGTATAAAATTATATTTACTGATTACCTGCTGTGTGCCAGACATGGAGTTAGGTGCTTTATATACATTACCTGATATCGTCCCCATAATAACACTATAAAGTAGGTACAGTTGGTAACTATGGATTAAAGATGAGAAACCGAGACTCAGAGACATAAGTCATTTGGAGTATTCACTGTGTTCTAAGTCAAAACACTTTTTCTCTCTACTAATCTATATTACCGATGTTACAGAATGAACTCTGTGTGGGGAAAATGCAGGCAAATCAGCACTTTTAGTATGAAAGTCTTCATGTAGGGGACCTAGGAAGCAGAGCATTTATTTCTGACTCATGCAACCTGCTCCATGACATCGACGCAAGCTCCTAGCTCTTTGCTACTTCTCCTGAGTTTCTCTTTCCACTGGCCCTCCCCACCCCCTGTGTAGGCCTGTAGAATCTATTTCTTTTAAGCTGAACTCTGCAGATTTCAACTCTTAGCAGCTAAAATCTGAGGTCAGGAGGAAGCCCCTGGATGCTGAGTTCTCCTAGCACCCTTGGTGGCCACTGTCACCCATGTCCATGAGGACATGTAACTCACGAACTGGCCTATGTCCCAAGTTTTCATATAACATGTAAGATTGATCATGAAACATTGTTTAGGGGTCTGATGAGCCCAAGTGCTACAAATCCATTATCACACTCAGACCACCACGGCTGATACACTTTTCAAAGGCAGTGTATAAGTTGCCTTTTAAAAATTGATACACTTTTCAAAGGCAGTGTATAAATTGCCTTTTAAAAACTTATTTTTGCACAAACCCCATCAAATGGGCATAAGAGACAATACTTGATAGTGAGGATTTATTCATTAATTTTATCGACACTAATATATTCATTCATTCAGCCAGTCAATCAGTCATTCAGATGGGCAAACAGGCAGGCATTTATTCAACAACTATTTACTATACCACTGCTACCTGCCGAGCACAGCGTAAGGCAAAGGAGATACCACAGTGAACAAAACAGATGGTCCCTGCCCCCCATGATACTTACATTCTTAATACACAGTTTGAGCTCTATCAGATTAAATGTACCTCAGAGATCATCTAAAACACTTGCCCATTTTTGGGAAGGAAACTGAGCCCCAGAAGTCAAACAGCTAGTAAATGTCAGTTTCTCTGCCATATCCAATTGAAATCTCTTTCCAATACACCAGATGGTGCCCATCTGATGAGCAACATGTGAGCTGACATTTATTAGGCGCCATGAAATCAAGGACATTTCAAAAGGCTTGGCACTCGGGGAATGGAGATTTTTTTTTTTTTTTTTTTCACTCCTCAATTCCGCTATCCACAGCTCCACCAGAAGCAGGCAAAACTAATTTGACAGTGTAGTGCCATTTTTTTTGAAAAGACAGGCAGGAGCCACATAAATGTTTTAGAAGTGACTGTCATTAGCAGGACCGTGTCCAGTGCCGTGTTCAGCAGGCGGCGGAGGCTTCTGAGGCACTTCAGTCGCCTTCTTTTGTCTCCTTGAAGGTGTTCATTGCGTGATATGTTACTAGAATTGTGTGGGCTGTCTTGAGAAGGGGGGACTATTTTTAAAATACTGCTGAGTAAAAAAAACAAAGAGTTTCTGGGACTCACTCTTGAGACTTAAAAAAACACCCCAAAATCAACACCAAATGCCAAAGCTCAAAGTTGGGATTTTACGCTTTTCCTTCTAGACACTGCCTTTTATCTGCCCCATTCCAGAAGCCCGCCCATTTGGGAAGGATTCACCCATCTCAGCAGTGGTTTCCAGCTTCTACTCCTATTCTTAACAAACTTATTTTAAACATGCTGCTGTCAGGTGAATGGCAAGGCCTTCTCCGTGGACTAAAAAAAGAATGAGAAACTACACACTTGAATGTGAGTGGGGAGTCAGGGAGCCGGGGAGCTGATTCATAAGCTTTGAATGCTCTCATATATGATAAATGCTGGACTCACGCAGTCACCCGCCAACACAGGGCATTTTAGGAGAACAGTCCTAAATCCTGGTCTATAGAAGGTGCCTGATACACATTATCTGTCTTCTTCCTGGAGTGTATGATTTACAGACTGGGGTGTCATCTCATTAAGCATTACAACATCCACATCAGGTAGAGGACTTATTACATTACTACTTAGGTTTTACAAATCACAAAGGTTCGTGTCATTGGCTTAGTGTCCCTCCTTAAATGAGAGCAGAGACAAAGCTCAAACCTCAATCTGAGCCCCTTGTTCTGTGCTTTTCATCCAAAACTTGCAAAAAACAACCATCTCCCTGTGCATGGCTGAATCACATCTGTTGCATCCACCACCGTAAGCAGAATTTAATGGCTTGCTCCTTTAATCCCCTTAACACTAAACTCACAAAATAATGTGGACTCATCACAAAGCTGCATCCCACCTTGCTGCAGTGCAAAGCTCAGAATTTATGGCTCTCTTCATTAGGAGCATACACAAAGCCTGTTAGCAACATCCATCTAAATGGAGGCCAGCATGTCTCCTTATCTCCTGACCTACATTATTCTTAAGATGATTAATTCATAGTTGGGAGCAGTGTCCTGGTATCTAGGCCAACATCTTGAGTTCAAAGGTACTTGTCTCTGGCCACAAGTAAGACCTGACATCTTACAGCAAAGAGGAAAACACAATTGGACTGGGGATCCAAAAAGGTTTGCCCAGATCTCTTCTCATGTGGCCTGGAGAGGCTAGTTTGCCATCCATTCATTCATTCATTCACTCATTCATTCATTCATTCACTCACTCACTCACTCGCACACTCATTCCTTCGTCCATTTGCATAGCGATTCCTTCACTCATGTGGGAATCTATCTACGCATTCAACATGTCACTTTCAGTTCCCCTTTTATCAGAATGAGGCATTCAAAGGTGACTAAATATAAAACTTGCTCTTACGGAGTTCAGAATGGAGTAGGAGAAGAGACATGTATCATTCCAACAGGTCTTGATAGGTGCTAGAGGAATTGCTCTAGGAGCATGGGAAGGGAAGAAACCAATTTTCAGGAAGCATGTTTAATTAACCAGGGCCTTAAAGGGTAAGCACAAAGAATGTGAATACAATGGAAGGGCTAAAAGGTGGGGGGTGCATTCTAGGCAAAGGGCTAGAAGAATAAAACTATAAGACATGGCTGAAAAAATGGTGAGTCCAAGAGGGCAGTAATAGCCCACAGGGGACAGGGGACAGGAATGGCACAGGAGGAGCCCATCACAAATGGCCCTTTTATGTCATGCTAGAGAGTATTTTCTCCTCATTAGAAGGAAGTCAAGAACTCTTTTTCATCTAGAATGGGAAATTTTGATACTTGAGAGTAGGACATATTACTCTGCTCTCAGAGGAGAGGGAGGCAAACTGAAGGGGCAGCAAGCTGGTGGGAGACTGATGTCACTGGCCCTCCAGGCCCTTCGGGTCCCCTTGAGACTGCACAGGAGCAGATTCCCAGGGCCGCCCCCAGAACTCTCTACCACAGTGGGGACACTCTGTGCTGTCTAACAGGGTAGCCACTGGCCACATGTCGCTTTTGAGCATGTGAAACGTGGTTAGTGCAAGCTAGTAAATGATTTTTCAATTTATATCAATTAATTTTTTCTTTTTTTGCATATTTCCGAAACTGGAAATGGGGAGGCAGTCAGACAGACTCCCACATGCGCCTGACCGGGATCCACCCGGCACACCCACCAGGGGGCGATGCTCTGCCCATCTGGGGCGTCGCTCTGTTGCATCCAGAGCCATTCTAGAGCCTGAGGCAGAGGCCATAGAGCTATCCCCGGCACCCGGGCCAACTTTGCTCCAATGGAGCCTTGGCTGCGGGAGGGGAAGAGAGAGACAGAGAGGAAGGAGAGGGGGAGGGGTGGAGAAGCAGATGGACACTTCTCCTGTGTGCCCTGGCCGGGAATCGAACCCAGGACTCCTGCATGCCAAGCCAATGCTCTACCATTGAACCAACCGGCCAGGGCTATGTCAATTAAAATTAAAATTTGCCACACGTGGCCAGTGGGGACTGTGACTGATGAGCAGAGCATTTGAATTTCTTGAGCGGCTTCCAAGCCACTTCTTCCTTTCAAATGCTCAAGCCTCCAGTCATTTGGGATGAGACAGACTGCCCCTTTGGGGGCAGGGGGAGGGCATTTCCGACACTCTGTGTACTGACTGTCACTCACTGGGTTTCAATCCTAGGTGGGTAGGAACTGTGTTTTTCCCATGTGAGTATACCCCGCATGCCCAGCATGGGATACAAAGAACTCCAGCGAGCTGAAACAGGTGCCGTCGGATAAAAGGCACCTTGCCCACAGGGAGATGATTCATCTCCTAAAGGAAGCTTTACAGTTAAACACGAACCACTTCTGAGACTTTTCTTAATAGCCCGGAGGTGAGCCAGATAGGGAAAGAAATTATTCCTGTTACCTTTATCATTTTTCTAAAAGAATTGATTTCCTCTTACTATCAGGGCTATATGCAAAGATTTTCTCTCTCTCTTGGAATGTCACTCCTACTTTCTACTGCTAATTAGCTAAGCAAAGACAGTACATAATTATAATTTTTCTAATATCTTGAATATAAGAAATCTATGAAAAAAATAATAGCCCAAATAACTAGTGTTTGATAGCACTTCATGGTTTAGGAAACATTTTCTCATACATGGATGGGTCTGATTCTAACAATAACCTTGTGAGGTTCAAATCATCACTCCCATTTCACAGAAGGGGAAGTAAAGGCTCAGAAAATCCAAACTGTTCAAAGAGAGAAAGCTTCTAAGAGGTAGAGTTAGATGGGAAAACCAGATTTATCTAAGAAGCCACCTGACAGATGGTAAGGAAAACACTTGGGCCAATGTAAAGATAAATTCTATGTAAATCTTGAAGAATGGATTACATTTCAACATAAGAAAATAAAAAAAGAAAAAGGCATTTCAGGCAAAGCATTGCATTTCTCCTGTTCTGTTTTCCCTGCCTGGAAACTACCTCTTCCTTTTCCCTTTTTATTTACCCAAAAGATTACTTCACCCTGATGAAACTAATTAATTAGGTTCTTCTTCAGAGCAAGTAAAAGCATTTGGTTTCAATAATAAATTCTCTGCTTTCTGATTCTCAAAGACTTTTACTGTCTGTGAGGTCATTGGTCAGTTAATTAATTTAGCCATCCACCCAACCAACAAACTTTTAAGGAGCTCCTGTTTCAAGCCAGCCCCTGCACTGGGAGTTCATAGCTTAGAAAGGAAACAGCCTACATTCTCTAGAAGCTTCCTTGTCTCTTGACCCTAATTATTTTGAATTGAAATATTATACATTTTTAGATTTCTTTTGTGATTGGTACACTGCCCCCACTCCAACCACACCAAGCTTAGAAGTAATGTCTTTGTAACATTCTGATGACTAGTATTTATTAATTAGTGATAGAAAAGAAGTGTGAAACAGTCTATCGGTCTTTGCTGAGCACTTCTTAAATTTCTATACTATAATAAGACCTGGGGTGGGAAGAAGGAAGGACAAAACAAACATAAGGAAAAGGCACTTCCTTAAGGAGTTGAGAATCTGATTAGAGAGACTAGACATTACCAAGAACTGAAATTGAAGAAAATATTATACTCAATAAAGCAGCCTCAAATCTCATACAACACACACATAGAACAATGGCTTTATTGCACACATTTACTGAACATCTACAATGTGCCATAACTGTGCTAAGGTGTTTCAGGAAAATAAAGCATAAGTCTTAGGCAGGTTTTCCACATTATTTGAGCACATCAATCTTAAAATGCCAACATTATTACCCTACACTATACATGAGGAAGATCGAGGTTCAGAAAATGTTAGCTTGACCAAAGTCACAAATAATTGGAGTCACCAAAACTCAAACTTAGGTCTTCTGATTTACATGCCTACTCTTGCCTCTATTAGACAACATTGCCTCCATTTTTATGCTTCACTCATGAAAGGCAACAGTGGTGAACACCGTGTGGAATGAGTTGAGGAGGATGGGCTTGGAAAGTGAAAGACGGTCAGGATACTAATATGAAAATTAAATTTTTAGTCATTAAATTGAGCTTACTATATTGCAGATTGAATTTACGTGATTAAACCACAAGGACCGCACTTATTACCAATGCTTGGTTAATTATATCAACCTTTCCTCTGGGATTTTCCTTTGTTCTGGAAAGGACCCTATTTAAGATAAATGCAGACTTTTCCCCTTCCTGCATTCCCTGGTAAGATCTTCCTGGCTGTGTGTATCTGGGTAGAGGAAATAATGGACAACAGCGACATCTGCACGTAGGTGCACTAACTATATCTGCATCTACTAGCAAGGTGAATATGCTATGAAAGAAAACCGAGGGCGGGATGCAGAACTCTAGCAGAGATGATCTTACTCATCACTGTATCTCCAGCACTTGGCAAGGTTCTCGGCACAAAAGAGTTGCTCAATAAAGGTGTACTGCACAACTGAACTTCACTCCTTTGTTTTTCCTATCATATCAGCCAACATAATCTCTGCTACACAACAGCCGAAAGGAGATGGACAAATACTCAGTATAACTGGGGAAAGGGAGAAGAGCGGGGTTAAAGAACTAAGAAGTATACTTTTACATACCATTATGACCTCTGTCAGCCTGCCCACTTCTCCAGTCCCTCTCTAATTGGGACATAATGACCTTTGAATGAAACATCCAGGTTCCAGTCTATCAAGTATAAAAGTCTATCAACCAGAGCCGAAAATAGATCATTAGCCTCATCAGCAAGTAGGGTCTGGAACTGGTCATGTTGCCATAGACCTAACATCTGTTGGGCTTAGCACGGGGTCTGGACAACCAGGTAATGAGTGACTGCTTTTCTGTGGACTTGGCCAGTATACAGGAATATACTGCCAACCCGGTTTGCTATATTTTTCCTTATCTGAAATGGGAATACCACCCATTTATACAGACTTCTGAGTCTAGCCATTGCCAGATCCTATCCTGACACTTAAGAGATTACTTCCCTTACTATAAGCTCCTGGTTGGGTTCTACCATGGAAAGAATGCCATGGGGCTCATTCCTCTCAAGTGCAGACTTCAAGCACCCATTGCTTTCACCTTCTGCAGCTAGGTCCCATCACCCACACGACCCCCTTGCATTCTGATACAGGTGGTGGAAAGCCCAGGCCTCCAGGAGCTCTATGGCTACTGCTCATTAATGCCTCTGGTCAGTCAATATATTCTTATATTTCTCAATCTCACATTAAAGTCGGGATATCTCATGAAAGAGTCTGCCAGAGTTATGACAACCATACAGTCTTAGGTTTGGGGGAGCTAGTTTATCTTTTTCTAGGTACTGTATATAAAAAGATATCACAAGGAAATGGTTATAAACTTGCATTTGAAACTGGTAGGAGTACAGCATATTTTGCAAGCCCAACTCCAACATTCGAGATAAAAGCAAACTTCAGCTTATCCTGAACTTTTTCTAAACATTAAAACCAGCTTTAAAGTTCTGTTTTACCCTTCAGAGATTCAGAGTATCTTGGCGACAAAAGCATTTTCAGGTGCTTCTCTTCTGCCTTTAATCTTCAAACTCTGAGTGAAGGGGTCACAAAGGACTTTCTTTGGGCAAAGACAAAGAGACAGAGAAACTCCTCTGGAGTGAAAAAGCCCCATGGCCCTTTCCTGGTACAGGGGAGGAGTGTGAGGGTGATATGTCACGGGGCCACAGGAGATGCCTGCATTTCTAAAGGAGGCGTTTGGAACCATGATTCTAAACATCGTAAAGCAACTGGAAAAATTTCAAGAAGGGCAATTTCAGGTCAGTATCCTTTAATCAGTGTTATTCTGGCAGCACAATTTTTATACTTAACAGATGCTCAATAAATACTTGTTGAATTGACTTGAAATGTGCTGTTACCAGCTCCTAGAGAGTCCTAACATGGGCACTATGAGGTTCCTTCTCACTGAGCTCCTCTAGTTCATGTGAGACCCATCACACATGTTAACAGCACTAATTCCCCACCAGCTAAATAGAAAAGATATGATTGCTCAGCCACAATGGATCGATACTTACATGTTTATTATTTTTTTTTATTTTAATCATTTTATAAGGGCTGCCTTACTTGGTAGGAGTAGTCCCTGAAATCACCATGGATGAATATAACAGCTGAGATGTACTTAGAAAAAAATCTATAGGGAATTAGCGGTCAATGGCGCGTCTCTCTCACACACTCTTACAAGCATGGGCCTGGTCAGCAACTTCTCCCAATACTTGTTGCCCCCGATTCTGTGGTTTTTTCTAAATGACAAAGCTAACCAAATTCTAAACAGCCATCAAGCTTCCAATAAACAGAATCTCAATCTTTCTCCTTCCCCCCCTCTCACTCACTGTGTGTGTGTGTGTGTGTGTGTGTGTGTGTGTGTGTGTGTGTTTTGGGAGAGGGAGAAAGAATGTGAAGAATATGGAGAATGAGGAGGGGAGAATCAGCTACACTCAAACCACTGCCTGGGTTCCCCATCTCCCTTGTCACTGCTCTTGCTCACTGTCTCCTCTGTTCTTGCATCTATCCCGTTTCTGACCCCTACCCTGGATGCCTGTTTTGCAATGACAGGCTTTCCTGCTGGACCAGGCAGTTTTGGATGAACTGAAAGTTAACTCTTTGGTCAGATCTCGTCCCTACCTGGGCCTCTGGAGAGACCCACTGGCAGCAGACAGATCCTGGCATCGCCTACCATGTGACAAAAGCAGTGTTGGTAGTAGCTTTCATACCCCAAGGATACAGATCAGTACCAACAACCACAAAGAATCCTGGCTTATCATGGAGGCAAATGAAAAGGAGCTTGTGGTTGTGTTTCCTAAACATGTAGATCCAGCTCACCCACGTCTACTACTCCCTATGGCATCTTCTGTTTGGTTTAAAAAAATCCAGCTTCAGATTTCTCCTTTCCTTAATCTGAGCTATTTGTTCTCCCTAAAATGTTCTGCCTGCTGCTTCCTTCATGGGGAAATATTCTTCATGTCCCCAAATCCATGTGTTCCTTTTTTTCTTTGCATTCTCTTTTGAGCTGCTCTCCGGCAGAGTTGGCTCTCCCATCTCTTAAACCAATTGCCCTTTGGAAAACCTAACAAATTTTAATTATCTTTCCCATATCTCATTCCTTGACTAGACAGCAAGCTTGTCTAAGGAAGGCACCATATCTTTTTGTCTTTGTATTGCAAATATCTAACATAATGCTAGACACATTCAGTGAGCACTGTAAATGCTAGACATGTTTCCTAAGAGAAGAAATGAACACATGAACAAACAAATGGACCAATGATGGAAAGACAGACATAAATTGGCAAAAAATTGACTAACCAATGAATCCCTGTTCCATACCTCTACAGTTGAGATCACCGGCTAAACTACCAGAAGTCACACATCACCAGAGACTTGGTAAAGGACAGACTAGAACAAAGCCTGGTGAACTCCAGTTGAAAACTCTGTATGAGAAGTACAGGGCAGTACTTGTTACATTGTTACTCATAACCAGTGAAAACAGTATTAATTGCACTGCAAATTAGAGCCATGGGGACCACATCAAAAGTTCCTCTCTGTCAACCTATGGTTTCAAATAAACACCATCAACAGTTACTTAGAACACCCTGAGTCTCCGTTTCTCCTTTTATGAAATTAAGATAATAGCATATGATTCATGAAAGTAGTTGGAGGACAAAATGCTGTAATTTCTGTGGAAGTATAAAGCAAGTGGGTGAGTGATCGATCACCTAGTAGTCAACGTAGTCACATGGTCTTCCTTTTACTTGCATTGCCATGAATTTTGGACCTAATCTATCTTCCGTAGTAGACTGCAATCACAGAGATTGCAGGGTGCTCTTGAAGCCCTGGGCACACAGCCAGATCACGTTTTCCGGCCTCCCCGACAGTTAGGTCTTGTCTTGTGACTAGTTCTAGCTCACGGAATGTGAGTGGAAGGGACGAGTGCCACTCCCAGGCCTGGCCCACAAAGACTACCAGCGGGCACTCTTCCCTTTCCTTTGTTGCTTCCTGTTGTCCAGAATGGAGACCGGCCTCAGGAATGGCTTGGATCTACTTGCAGGAAGTGGCAGGGCCTCCTTTCATCTGTGTTCCTGAAGGACTACATGGGAAAGAGATTCCCACCACCAGGTTCCTCTGCCCAGTCCTGTAACATGAGCAAGAACTTAACTACCATTTTTCATGAATGACTACACATTTTGGATGAGAGAGCCTGGAAGTCCCCTCACAACTACAACTGCACCCTCCTTTAGGGCAGCATCCACAGCACTGCACACACAACAGAACTAAAACAGAGCTTGGCAAATCGTAAATATTCATTAAACATTTCCAAATAGTAAAAAAAAACGCACAGCTGTATCTATCAGCTAACAGTGCTGAAGATGTGTCCTTGAATTTGAATGCATGGACTTTCTCAAAATTGACTATAAAAACAGTGTTCAAAGTATTATAGCTTCTGGCTTTCCTACCGTGTAATTCTCAGCACATATTGATTTTGAAGCTCAAATCTTTGCAATTCCCTGATAATGCTATTCCTCAGAATAATGAAGCAGTTAGGTCCCCTATGCCCGCAACTGTACTGATTGTGCAGGAACTGTGATTTTCTTTAACCATAGGTATCTGCGTTTGCTCAGGCCCTCATTACAGTGCACAGGATGTTATTTAATCGCCAATGAATCGTTTCTTACTGCTTTTTCTCCTTCTTATGAAACCCAGTCGAGTCCCTTGCAGATGTCGTATTGGCTTCACTAGCACACTTCCCAGGTTAATTCTCAGAATTACCCCACCTGACTTCTGCTGCCCCTCTAACAAAGGAGGCATGTTAAGTTAATGACCACTAGATGTGGGCAGTGCCAAGACAGATCTTCCCTAAAGGTTCCACTCAGTGCTTCAGACTTAAACCAATTATTCAATTGTCGAGTTTCCACTGAAGGTCTTCCACATGCTTTTTGCTGGTGAAGAACTTACAATCTATACAGCTGGGAAAATAAGACCAATAACCAAAGATATGAAGTCACTGAATTTTGATGTGGACCTTAGATATATAGAGAACAACACCTACCTTTGCATTATGCCAAGTTATTTACTCCATTGTTTATTTGTTTATTGAATATCATGTCTCAGGCCTTAGTCTGTGAGATGGGAATATATCAGTGAATGAAATAATACGCCTACTCTAATAAGCTCTCAAACAAACACTGCTACTTGAAATTTGATCTGAACGCATCATACCTTTCTCTGAGTCTGCGCATGCTAACAGTCTACCTAGAATACCCTGATGCTCTTTCCGGCACTCCACTTCATCAGTTCAACTTTCTGACACTATCTCCATTCAAATTTCTACCCAGGCATTTCCTTTTATGCTGTTCTGATAATCCATTTTTTGATGAAAACATGTTCTGCTCTGTATGCTTTGTAGTAATTTTCTCTTGGCATTGTTATAATTATAAATCTATCTCCCCTCTTAAAAGTTGATGTTAGAAGACAAGGCCTGTGTTTTAGTTACAACTCAGGACTGGCACACAATAACTGGGCAAACTTTTGCTGCCCTGGACTTAACTTCTGTGAAGGAGGTCAAAGCCCAATGCGGTAAGAGTGCTTGCCCACAACCACTGAACTAGTTAGCAGCAGAGCTGAAACAAGATCCACACCCCTGTGCAGATAAATCCAATTCATTGCCATGGACCATGCGATTTGCAGTAATTTTGTATAGAGACAAATGTTAGTTTTGCACCTCAACTGGCAGAATACAGTATACCCATCTGTCTACATTTGTTAGTGTAATTATTTATGTTACTAATCTTTCAGTGGCTTTTGTGAACATGCTACAACTATTAAAAAAATAAAAAGATGTTAAACTGAGGCCATGCCTTCACAAGGAGGTCATGAAGTAGGGGAGGCAGCAAACATTAAAAACTGTAATATTTCTCGTTGTCCTTCTACTCCATGTTCAAATCCTGTAAGGGCAAACCTAGAGAGGTTTTCTTTTTTTTAGATTTTCCTATGGCCTAGCACAGATCCAATAAGGTCTATTTAATACAGACTCACTCAGCAAATGTAAGATTTTTCATTTATTCACAGTTTAGTAATAACCTACAGCTTTTCATAATGTGCTCCTGCCTACCATTACAGACTAGTGGACACACAGTTAGGATTCATTCACCAGCCAAGAGCTTTTCACTAATTCATTATTTTGGTAAATACACTTACAGTACTTAGTTATTCTTTTACCTCAATAAACCAGTAAATACTCTATATGCATAATTTCATGCAGTCTCTTTAAAGAAAATACTTTTATTTCTCATTTTGCAAATAAGAAATCTGAGACTCATGAAAGAGTAGTAACTTTTATTAAACTCATCTGGACAGCAATTTTTTAGACCCAAGATTTCAACTTGAGGCTTTCAGGATTCAAAGTTTATGTTCTTTTTACTATATCAGAATTCATAAGTTGTGAGTGTGGTGGTTCCATGGTGGAGGCTGAAGGGTGGGAGAGGTAGCATGTAATATCACTAAATTTATTTTAAAAATATATTATTTTAAATAAAGACATTGAGATGTTGCCTGACCTGTGGTGGCACAGTGGATAAAGCATCGATCTAGAAATGCTGAGGTCGCCGGTTCGAAACCCTGGGCTTGCCTGGTCAAGGCACATATGGGAGTTGATGCTTCCAGCTCCTCCCCCCTTCTCTCTCTCTGTCTCTCTCTCCTCTCCCTCTCTGTCTCTCTCTCCTCTCTAAAAAAAATGAATAAAAAAAACCCCACAAAATTTAATCTTTAAAAAAAAATAAAATAAAAAATAAAGACATTGAGATGTCTAATTGTCCACATGTCATTCTGGGCCACCAAAAAAAAAAAAAGCACCAGATCTTATCTTATCAGTGTGAATGACGGTCCCTTGAATATGCTAGTTTAAATAATCAACTGTCTGTGCAAACATAAAATATCTTTTTAAGTGAAAGGTTTTACTGCCATAAGGAAGAGAAAGGCTTTGGCGTTGCCCACAGACAGGGCCATTTCTGAAAACCCAGTCATTATGACGCCGCCTTGGAATTACTATTAATCACGGTGTCCTCAGAACCTACTGAGACGGTGAGAGTTATGAAATATTTTTTGAGGATGTACACAGCTTTATCTTATACCCAGATGGCTCCTTTAGAGACCAACCTTTTTAAACGGTCTCTCTCTCAAGACTGCTCGAGCTGAATAATTTTGTAAACGGAAGTATTTAAAGGTTTAACCTCTTATGCAGTCAGTAACACGGGAACACTGAGACAGCCAGTAAGAAGCTTATGCATACCCTTGACGAGACAAAAAGAGACATCATTAGACAAGTCTCAGAACTGCTGCCTCTTGATTTTCTCGTTTTGGGGACTTTTATCAGCTCAGTTTCAACAGAAAGCAAAGAAAAATATCTTCCCTTCTACGGTGCTTATTGAAATAGAAAGTTTTTTTTCCCCTTGCTGGTCCCTGAAACCCTTTTCTTCCAAACAAAACCTGCTGAGAGCAGTTTTCGTTCTTTCTTTGGAGACAATGATTTTGGAAACAGAACTTTCTATGCGATCAGAGGATTGGAGAGGGGCCCCCGGTGAGCTGGTGCAGACACACTAACAGGGAATGAGCCTCTGTGGTGGGGAGCCCTCCAGCACCGCCCACCGTGGAAGCCTCCTCCACAGCAGGCCTGGGAGCTCATGAATAGAGTCACCTGGCAAGATAAAAGTGAAACACACCTCAAGCTGTCTCCTTTTCCTTTAAGTCCTTAAGGATAAACCACAGCCATTGTTACCCTGATATTAGTGAGTCAAAGACTTCAAAGAAGATTTCTCTATTAACTTAAAAGAGTAGATTTAATAATAGAGGAAAGCTCCATTTATATCCAATGTAAAGATGCATTCATTTGTCCTTTCTGTATACATAAAAAAAATTTTTTTTAGTCCATCACTGACTAATTTTCAGGGCAAACCTGGCCCACAGCTCATACTCTCTTAGTTGAGTCTGTAGTGAGGTGGATAAAATTTCAGCTAAGTAAAACCACTCCTTGCCACCTAAGTATTGGATTAGGAAGTCAGGTAGCTTACCATGAAGGACCCTGGAGGGGGTGAGGGCTCTCATTCTATGTAACTCGATTGATGATGATGATAATAAGCCTCATGGCCTAGTTTAAGGATATCTTGAGGGTAGTGAAGAATTGCATTAAGAAATATATATTTCTATTTAAAAGGCAAAACAAAAAAATCAGTTTGACAACCTCCTTTCAGATGGATACAACATAAGGTTTATTGCTCTTTTTTTCATTCATGTACGTACCCCACAAAAAATTAATGAGTTGCCACGAAGTGCCAAATAGGAGGTCTCACATGTCTAGTGGAGAGATGGAGAAATATACTAACCATGAAAATATGCTGTGACAAGTAATATAAAGGATGTAAAATAAATGCAGACATGTTGGTCACCGAGAATGGCACCTGACCCAGGAGAACAGGGGTGCTTTTCAGAGGCAGAGGTCCAAGGGTGAGAGGGCAGACTCTATCTGAGCCCTATGAACACACAGCTGGCTGTGGCTGGAGTGCAGTTATAAAACAGGGGGAGCAAATGGTAGGCACATCAGCATGAAGGAGCTTATAATGGTGCTAACCTGAAGGACTAGAAAGCAGGAGAGTGGCAGGGCTAGTTCTGTGTTCTGGACAGGTGGTTTCAGACAGCCGGATACCAGGCCGATGGATGGATGGCATGGATCAAATTTGAAGGGAGAGAGATGTGGCAACCCATACAGTGGAGACCCTTGCTGTCATTCAAAGAAAGGGAAGGCGGCATCAGCTCTGCTTCCCTCCCCACTGAAGGGAACCAGCACACCAATGCCAGGCCAGCCAGGGGAAGCCCTGTCCCTGTCCCTGTGTGTGTTGGGACAGGTAGCAGAGTGGACATGAGAGGAGCACTGTCCTCATCTGTGACTGCTGGGTGACTGTTAGCTCTGCAGACCTCATTAGGACTCAAGCAAGTCTCCAGGTATAGACCTGGAGGAAGCCACATGTGCCAGCCCAGCTTTGGTAGCAACACGAGGGTATTTTTATCTCTATTTGTTTCCTGTGTCTGGTTTGCAGTTGGCTCAAAATGCAGTGGGAGAGGGGCGTGACTCACCAACCCTCCCAAAGGTTCCCCAGTAAGAACCTAAATCAAACAAATGGCCTTAGGTATGAGAAGGAGAAAAGAGACTGCAGATACACTGAATTTTGGATTGAGGATGTGGTGTCATTGGAAAGAAAGGGCACAGGACACAAAATCTTTTGGCCCTGGCCAGTTGGCTCAGTAGTAGAGCATCAGTCCAGCCTGTGGATGTTCCGAGTTCAATTTCCGGTCAGGGTGCACAGGAGAAATAACCATATGCTTTTTCACTCTCTTCCTCTCCTCTCTCTCTCCATCTCTCTCTCCATCTCTCTCTCTCTCTCTCTCTCTCTCAATTGGTTTGAGTGCATGGCCTGGGTGCTGAGAATGGCTCCATGGAACCTCTACCTCAGGTGCTAAAAATATGGCCCCAGATCAGCAGAGCACTGGCCCTAGACAGGGGTTGCTGGGTAGACCCTGGTCTGGGTGCATGAAGGAGTATGTCTCCCTATCTCCCCTCCTCTCAAAAAAAAAGATCTTTCAGACCCACCACAAGACAAAACAAGTAATACACCTTTAAACGGAAAAGAGAAAAACCTTGTAAATTAGCACTCATTTCTATTTCTGCTTTCCTTCATATTGTTAGTCTATAATATTTATTTTTCACATGAAACTTTGTGTCGAAAAACATATTAAAACCATCTTTTGCTCACCATATACTTCAGTGTCTCTGCTGAAAAATAATTGCTTTGAAGGGGGAGGGGCCACCATGTTTGGAAACCCTTAATCAGTGCATTACCTGATAGGACATTTATTAAGGATAAAAGATTTCTTTTATCCCAATAGCTGCCTCAGCAGTTGTTAAAAATGGGGAGGGGGAGGAGAAAAAAGCCTTTATCATTTCCTGATCTCTGTAGCAAATTGCCAATTTATGCACAGAATATTACAAATACTGCTGCATTATTTGAGCCTGGAATTAATTTAGAGAATCTTCTCCTCCTTTGAGTGCCCAGGGATTCGGCTTCTCTTTATTTGCTGAAGGAACCATGTCACTGAAAGCAGTCCCGGGATTATTTCAAGTGAATGAATAATGAAATCGCCCAGCTTTCTAACGGTTCCCAAAGTCCGTGACCGGCTCCGGATGTTCTCCTGGGCTAGGTCATCGGCCAGGCTCTTGTCCCCTGGAGGAAGCGCACCCAGGCTTGGAATCGGAGCGTCAGTGTGGGGTGATTAATGCCAGTGAGGAAAACCCACTGTCACTGGGGGTCACTGAAGGCTGCTTTAGAAAATGGAGAAAAGATATTTCATCCTTCAGACAGTATCATTAGGGTAACACACACAAAATAATCAATTACCAAAAGCGCCTTTTTTTTTAATTTTTTTTTTTAACTAATCCTTCATGAGTGTGAAATCCTTTAATCATGGGAGATATCATTGCTCTTGTTGGAGGTAAGAAAGTGGGAAACATGAGAGAAGACTTCTTGGCTTTTAAAACAAGGGCAAGTTCAGGATGGAAAACAAAGAACCCATATAAATTACACAAAGTGTTCTATGTCACACAGCTATCCTTTCAAAAACCTCCACTCGCCCATGCTGGTCAGTTTTGTTACCAGCAACTGTAATAGTTACCCATTTTCTTTTCTTTTCTTGAGAAGCCATAGATATTTTTTGAGTCAAACAATGTTAGTATAAAAATGAAAACAAATATACGCTTAAGCTAAAAAACCAGAGCTCCACATTTACTATTTGGAGAATTTCACTCCAACAGTTAATTCCTCTACTCCTACACACACACACACAATTAAATTGAAAATGTAGACTGTCATTCTGCTTTTCCATTTAGATCATAAGTATTTTGTCAAGTCCTTAATCATTAAAAAAAACTTACGGAATACAATACTCTATCTTATATCCATAACATGGAACATAAGAGACTACTTAAAAAAACAAAAAACTACTGAACTCCCCACACAGCATCTGGCAAGTAGTAGGCAGTCAATAAGTATCTGATGAATGGATAGAAAATAATATAAATAAATGAGTGAATTAATGAATAAGTGGATAGATGGTTTTCTCTTTTAAACAGGTGGACACTCAGTTGTCTATCACACGCTACTCCAGCAAACCAGCTCTATCACAATAACTTCTTGAGTAAATAAAGTCTGAGTCAAACCTGGTTTTGACTGAAATTGTTTTAACTAATTTTATTATATACTTTATACATATTCTATGAAACCCAAACAACACATCTCTTCTCCTATGACAAGTAATATCTAGCTCTTCTGTTCTGTTAAATAAAATTACCAAGTCTTTTTTTTTAAGAGTCTCTCTTTCAGTTTATTGACTAAATCAGAATATTATGCCAGCATAGTCACAAGCCTCTCTCCTAATATTTCTGATAATTCTACTGACCTGGCATTTCATGGCATTAAAATAAATATAATCAGCTGTAAATACCTACTGATTAAGCATTAAACCTAAAAGATAAAATTGCTATGTTCAGGAAGATGCCATTTCCTGGCTATTTAGCTCTTGAGGTCCAATTTTGATGCATTTGTCTCAATGTGCCATTTATGAAATGTATACCTTAAATCAGCGGTGAAATGAAACCAGCATCATTTTATTCAACAAAAATCAGGGAACCGTCACATGTACTCTCCCACCCTGGTGACACTGCCAGCCTGTCATGTCCCGTGCTTCCCATGCTGGACATTGCAATTGCTCGACATTTTATCCCTTATTACTTTAAAGGCAACTTTACATTTCACAGTGAAATTAATGGCAACTCTCAAGAGGTTTATTATGTTTAATTACATCTTATTCCTAAATTTCTCCCTCAACATACCTTCCTTAAATGATGGTCAAAGACTTGAGATGTAACCAGAGAGCATAAAAGCTGTTAAACTGAATGCTGATTAGAACAGAGGTAGAATCTGCAACATAATCTCTTTAAATTCAAGAAAAGAGTCTCTGAGACCTACATAAAGGGAGTATTTGATAGGTTTAAAAACCCGACGAAGGACAAATATCCTATGTCCGGCTCCGTCCTTAACATGCTGTGTCCTTACGGAAGTTGTTCAGTCTCTGGTCTTCAGGATCCCCATTTATCCATCAGTATTCTCCTGTGCCACAGCCAACCAAACATTCATGTACGATACACAAAGGGTCCACCAGGTCCTGCCTCTGAGCGCAGTCTCAGCCAGAACGACTTGCTAGTGCCCACCTGGCACTCCACTTCATAGATGTCGCTGATCTCCTCAGAGTCCAACCTCAGGCCTCCCTCATTTCCTTTTACTGTTCTGCCTTGTCCTTCAGACTCACACCTGCGAACAATGTTGCCAGTTCTGTATTCTCATCCCCCTTCTTGTTCGAGATGTGGAGTGGCCGCTCAGCTAGTGTGAGTCCTGAAGTGGTATAAACCCTGGCCCTCTCCAGAAACACGTGGGGAGCACCTTGGGGCAGCTGAGACTTCCTTGACTTGGTGGCCCTAAATCCCAAAGCAGACTTCAGTTCCTCCGATGTCTGGCAGCTGCTGATTCCAGACTTGACTCATCCCAGTCCCTGGGCCCATTCTGAGGGAGGCAGGATTCATACCATCAGCTTCAAAATCTTCGGGTTTGGCATTAACTGTCCTTAAAAACACACGATCTGGGCCCAGTAGCTTTGAGTTTCCTTCCCTGGCAATCACCTGGAATCATAGGTCCCCAGGATGACTTCCCTGCCCAAAATCCTGTTTTCCTAACTTGATCTATCCCCCTCTCTAAGTCCTGTAGCAGCTGCTGGGTCCTGATTGACTGCCTTTCCTAGCACCCCAACCAGCTCTAGGACAGGAGGCAGACTTGAGCCCCTTTAAGGTGGCCACAGTCCTGCCTCCTACAGAGAAATTGCCCAGCTGCCATCAACATTCTCAACTGCCTTCATAATGCTGACTGTCACCTCCATTCCCCAAAACTGTGCTTGCTAGCTTCTCTGGAATTCTGAGTGCTGACTAAATACTGCCTGACTCAAAATTCCAAACTATGTCTAGCAATTTTTTATACATCTATGGTGGATTAGGTACACCATTATTTCTTTCACATCTTCCCAATAATCCATGTAAGAAGTGGACTATTATCTCACTTTGAAGATGAAGAAAATGAGCTCCAGACAGATGAACAAGTTCCACCGACGTGACAACCAGAGCCTGGACGTGACCCAGACCTTTCTGTGCTGTTCGGATTCCTTTTCTAATTGTATTTGTTTCCTGTAACAAATTACCTCAAACTTGGTCTTTGTATAACATATTTATTCTTTTGGAGTTCTAGAAGTCAAAGCCTAGAATCAGTCTCACTGGGCTGAAATCAAAGTATTAGCAAAGCTGTGGTTTTCCCAGAAGCTCTGGGAGACAATGCTATTTTTTTTTAATTTATTCATTTTAGAGAGGAGAGGGAGAGACAGAGAGGAGAGACGGAGAGAGAGAAGGGGGGGAGGAGCTGGAAGCATCAACTCCCATATGTGCCTTGACCAGGCAAGCCCAGGGTTTCAAACCGGCGACCTCAGCATTTCCAGGTCGATGCTTTATCCACTGCGCCACCACAAGTCAGGTCGATGCTATTCTTTATTCTTACCCCTTCTGGCTTCTGGCTTCTGGCACTCTTTGGCTTTGTAACAGTGTCATTCCAAACTCCGCCTTGATGGTCACATTGCTTTCTTCTTCTGCATCAAATCGCCCTCAACCTCCCTCTTAAAAGGACACTGCACTTAGATCCCACCTAGATAGTCCAGGAGAATCTCTCGAGCTCAGAACCCTTAATTTAATCACACGTGCAAAGCCCCACATGAGGTAACATTCACAGCATCTGGGAGTTAGGACATGGATATTTGGGAGAGGAGTGTCATTATTCAGATTGCCACACCAGTAAACAACCCATTTCCATTCACTGAAAGCACTGGATTTGGGGGGTGGCATTGTGAATATATAAGTAATACTCATAACAGTGAATTTCCTGAGTTTCTAGAACAAGGTGCATGCATTTCTCACATCCATGATCTTATGTATTCCTCAAGGTACCAGAAAGTAAACATTAGTCTGCTAATACTGTAGCAGGGGAGACTGAGGCTCAGGGGGAAACAGATTATCATCTCTCGCCAAGGGATCAAGATACAAAGGAAGCAGGTAAAATGTGAAGCTAATATAGTGACCACGACTGCTTTTCTGCTGGATCAATCCCCATTCTCCCCAGATCCTCCTCTACCTGAACTGTTCCCTTTCTCACTCCTAGGAGACAGACAGGACCTCTTTCCTGTACTCCAACCAGTTAGGGAGTCACCCGGGTCCACAGTGTGCTCAGCCTCTATTACCCAGGGATATGCTGTTTGTCCTTCTCTTTTAATGCATCGAGATAATGACCTCGATGAGCTTTTCTCCCAAATCACTTTCCTGGTCCACAGACTGTGTTACTTTCTCCCCTTGTAATTATTCTACATTTTTATACTTTGAACTACATTCACCATCTGCCAGCCCAATTACGCAAATGATCCAAGTCCTTTTGAATCTGGTTAAATTGTGCAACTGGATTTGCTCGCTCTCCACTTCTAAAATCATCTGTGAGCCTGGATGTGACACAGCGAGTCATAAATAGATGAGAGTGGGAAGGTGGGAGATGGGGGTGGTGGAGACATGTCAGAATGATGTCAGGGAGAGGATGGGAGGTGCGGGCTTGGTGAGGAGACTGAATTCTTTTCCTACTCCCCCGAGAGCTAGCATGCTAATTGTATCAACCTCTGAATGTGCAGGTTCAGCACCTTTGATGTCTCATTTTTCTATGCTAAAAAAAAAAAATAATATTTTTCTACTTTCTTGCGTCCTTGGAAGATTTTTGTGAGGGTTAATGAGATGGTTTTGATTAAGCACCTAGGAGAGCAGCACTACATAGATGATTGACATCTGGATAATGTTACAGCTTTCGCTGTTGTGTAATAGAAGCTCAGGTCAAAATTACCTTTGCCAACTTCCTATGTTTTGGTTCCCGTCTTCTCTGTAGAATTCTCTTTGAATCTAGGACCCTGTCTGACCTCTTAAGGTTCATAAACCATTCACCCAACACAGTATGTTAAGCAGCAGCTGGGGATCTAATGAACACAGACCCAGCCCTTGTCCTCAGGAGACCCAGTTTGATGGAAGGAAGACCAGTTAAGAAGCAATCAAAACACAGTGGGCCCTGGCCAGTTGGCTCAGCGGTAGAGCGTCGGCCTGGCGTGCAGGGGGACCCGGGTTCGATTCCCAACCAGGGCACATAGGAGAGGCGCCCATTTGCTTCTCCACCCCCCCCCTCCTTCCTCTCTGTCTCTCTCTTCACCTCCCGCAGCCAAGGCTCCATTGGAGCAAGGATGGCCCGGGCGCTGGGGATGGCTCCTTGGCCTCTGCCCCAGGCGCTAGAGTGGCTCTGGTCGCGGCAGAGCGATGCCCCGGAGGGGCAGAGCCTCGCCCCTGGTGGGCGTGCCGGGTGGATCCCGGTCGGGCACATGCGGGAGTCTGTCTGTCTCTCCCCGTTTCCAGCTTCAGAAAAAAAAACCACACAGTGAACTGAAGCCTATAGAGGAAAGCAGAAGATTCTAGAGGAGGAGAGAGGTTACTAATTCAAACTGGGGCTAGCTCATCAGGGCATCAAAGTCCAGTATGAGGAGGGGCTACACTAAGTCTTAACCAGCAAGCAAATGTTGGCTTTGAGAGAAACGCAAGTATCCCAGGCTGAACTAACAGTATGTGCAAAGAAGGAGAAGTCAGGAAACATCCCAGAAGGTTGGAAGCCCTGTTGATCCCTGGTGAGTAGAGTGACAGTGAGAAACTGCAAAACACACAAAGTAAAGGACACACATATGAAGGTAGCGTAATTTGTAATTTGCCTGAGTCACAATGAAACCAGTATGTAAGAAGTCATAGAAAAATATTAACCAGCCTGAAGAGGAACTCTTCCCTCTGCCGACTGCTGCCAATGGTTCCTGGGCTTCCATGACTCTGCTGCGGAAGTAAACGATTAAAAACAGGCCAGGAGGCCCTGGCCGGTTGGCTCAGCGGTAGAGCCTCGGCCTAGCGTGCGGAGGACCCGGGTTCGATTCCCGGCCAGGGCACACAGGAGAAGTGCCCATTTGCTTCTCCACCCCTCCGCCGCGCTTTCCTCTCTGTCTCTCTCTTCCCCTCCCGCAGCCAAGGCTCCATTGGAGCAAAGATGGCCCGGGCGCTGGGGATGGCTCTGTGGCCTCTGCCTCAGGCGCTAGAGTGGCTCTGGTCGCAACATGGCGACGCCCAGGATGGGCAGAGCATCGCCCCCTGGTGGGCAGAGCGTCGCCCCATGGTGGGCATGCCGGGTGGATCCCGGTCGGGCGCATGCGGGAGTCTGTCTGACTGTCTCTCCCTGTTTCCAGCTTCAGAAAAATGAAAAAAAAAAAAAATAAAATATATATATATAAAAACAGGCAGGAGGCCCTGGATGAGTGGCTTAGTAGATAGAGTATCATCTGGCGCTTCAAGGTCACGGGTTCGATCCTTGGTCAGGGCACATACAAGAAACAACCAATGAGTGCACAGCTAAATGGAACGGCTAAGTGGAACAATGAATTGATACTTCTCTCTCTCTCAAATCAATGGAAAAAATAAATAGGCCAAGGTATCAAGCCCTATCTTAGAGGGACTGCACAGCTTTCCAGACTTCTTTTTCAACATTGTCCTCCATTTCTTGTTTGCTAATACACTGAGGAAAAAAGGAGTGAAGTGATTAAAAAAAAAAAAAAAAAGGCACAAGTGTGTAAACTGCAAAGTTTGGACCCAACTGAAAGCATCCTTAAAGACCGTCGGAGCTCTGCATTACATGCCACAGTAAACCCGGCACACCAGGAACCTGACTAAGCAGCAGCCTTGCTGACCTCGGCCGGGAGTGACCCAGCGAAGCAACGGCTTCCCTCCTGCACCCCAAAACACACCGAGGCCTACTCCATGCAGGTCCTGTGTTCAGGGCCTGGAGACAGAGAAGGGGACAACAAGTCCCTGCCTTCCTTCAACACGACCATACTTCAGGGTAGGGGAACTCCAAAGTCCCCACAATATCATAATTAGATAAAGCCACCACTAGCTGTGTGTTAATATTGAGCGCCAGGCAGTCTAGTTAGCATATTGTATACATGATCTAATTTAATCTTCATAACATCCCCATGGGAGGGGAACCTTTTGGCATGTCCATTTAATAGATGGGGGAACTGAGGTTCAATATGCAAAACTTAAGCTACTATTCAGAACACTTCCCCAACAACCCCCTCCGCCCAAGAGATAAAATGTAGAGCCACAATTCAAGCTTAAATCGGTTTGAATTGACAACTTGGGACCTTAACCACTAAGAATTAGACTGACTGTGTGTGAAGAGTCAATGAAATGATACCAACCTCATAGATCCTGGGACTACACAGCACAGAACCTCACCACCACCACCACGACCTTGTTACAAATAAGGAAACTGAGGCTCAGAGAAGTCTGAGGACTCACCTAAGGTCAAAGAGCAGGTCCAAGGCGTCCCGTGCTCTTGGTCTTCTCACACTCCGAGTGACGTCACTCTACACCTCCCCCATCCCTGCTCAGCCTACATCAGTAGGATCTGGGCAGTATTTGGGCCACGCTATGCCAGCTCCTTTAGTCAGAGGGCTGGTTTCTACCCCGCAGCACGGCAGCATAGTTGAAGCAGCTGGTTCTAGAGACAGTCAGCCTGGGTGCACATTCCAGCTCTGCCATTGTCCACTGTGTGGTCTTGAGCACGTTACTAAGTTCTCTGCGCTACATTTTCCCCCTCCATGAAATGCGGACTCATCATACAGCTATCAGACAGGGTTGCTGTGAAGATTCACTGAGTTATTATGTATAAGGGACTGAATCTGTGCCTGGTATACAGTAAGCACTCAATACCTGTTAGCTATATTTATGATTACCACACTTACCTCCTCATCTGTTCACACACCTGTTCCTCTGGGGGCTTGCTGGGGACCCCACTGCTACCCAGGCCTTTGCAAGAAACACAGTCAGCGTGGCTACAGTTCTTCCCACCTGGAACTGAATCTCCTCATTATCGGAAGCAGATTTCCTCCAAGTATGAGTAGAAACATACTCAACAGGTAAAATTTGTTTTATAATCAGAGACGAAAGAGGCTTAAGAGTCCTTTCAGAAGTCTCTACAGCATTTCCTTTCTATGTATATACAATAGGGCTCACCTTCTAACATTCTGAATAATTTACTTCGTTAACAAATGTGTTGTTTTTCTCTGCTCCCACTGACTGTAAACTCCACGAAGGTAAGTTAGTGGTCATGTCTATTTTGGTGAATTCCAAGCAGCTAAAATTGTTCGTTTAAGTGTGGGTCTCAGCCTGAGTCAGGCCCACTGCCCACAGGAAACCATAAAGAAAGGAGAAAATCAGACAGGCGTCACTTAGCTCTGTGGGCACATAGGAAGTGTGCAATGCACACTTGCTGACTTGTGAATGAAGTGTTAGACGTGCCACAGACAAGCAGGTGAGCTTGGGCAAGTCGGCCATACCTCTGGAAGCTTCCGCTCCCTTACCTGTAGATGATAGTAATACCACCCGCCTCACAGATTGCTGTACAGGTTAAATCGTAATAAGTGAACAGTAAAAATAATTTTCCATTCGAAAGCATGGTAAGAAAATGTTATTGTTGCTTTTTTTTATATACATGGAATGTCAGAGACGTGGACTATCACTCATTTATTCATTATTTATCAATCATCTAACCAAGGCCTGCAGTGGGGAGGGGAAATGGAAATAAATAAAAGTGGCACAGCCACTGTCCTCAAGGAGGTGACTGGTTAGGGAGGGACAGAGGAGGGTTTGGAAGAAGGCAGGTGGGGGTGGGGGCAGTCCCAGCCAATAAATAGGAAAAGCAACCATAGAAGAGAGGGAATCCAGAAATGCATGTTAGAGAGGGAGAAAGGGTGCACTTGGCAGGGCTGGGAAGCTACCCAGCATGTCGGGCAGCTTGTACCTGTTACTATTCAGCCTCTCCTGTCATTGTGCATTGTCATTCCTATGGTGCCAATGAGCAAATCGAGGTTCAGAAAGACTACATGATTTACCTAAGGTCACACAGCTTTAGGTAGCAGCAGCCACATCGAACCAGGCCTGTTGAACTGGAGTCACATCCAATCCAATCATTGGTCAAAACAGTCCAAGACAAGTTTTATCTTAGAAAGCCCTTAGGAATGTTAAGAGCCATGTAAAGGGGACTTGGGGTCCAGGGCACGTGCTCCTGCCCTGCTGTTTCCCCCAAAGCTGGATAAAGTCTGAGCACCAAACACACAGGTTTGCCCCCATTTGCAAGTTGACTACCAAGCAGTGTTGGCATTGCTAATTAGCTGGCAAGTCCCCAAAGAAATTTCTCCTTCTTCTTCTTTTATTTTTTTAGAAGCCAGTGGTTTTAGTCACACATCCTTTCAGCAATTACCCAGAGCTCTTTGTAGGAAAGTTATTTGCATCTCTAAGAGGCTCATTTGCATCCCATCTGACCACTGGGGCTCTGCTCCCGCTCTGTAAGATACTGAACCACCTCAAGAAATGTGATCAAGAGCATCCTGGAGCCTCTTCCTCTGGCAGGAGCACACCATCCTCACATCTTTGCTCCCAGCCAGAGTCTAAGGGAAAAGGTCCCTGGGAATTGCTCTCAGGTCCTGGAAATATGAGTCCCATGCTCCAGGAGTATCAGGGCAGGCCCACCTTCTAGGTATCCCAGAACATAGTGGCCTTGAGCATGGTGTTGCCAGCCCGCAGGAAGTATTTTATAAGCTCCACACATGTGTGAAACATGCATCAGGTGGTGTGAGGCCTTCTTTACCCTGAAGAAGCTCATGGACAAGGAGTGTCTCTCACTAGCTTCCATCTCTTAAGAGCAGTGCAACCCGGGCAAATGAGTGAACCCCTTATAATCTTAAGTTTCATCAACTGTAGAACAGGAAGACATCACTTTGGTCACTGAGCTGTTGTAAAGATGAAATGAAATGAGGTATATAAAATGCTTTGGGAAAAATCTGGACAAGTAAGTTCTCATGAACAGTAGCTGGTCCTAGCCGCGACGGTCCGTGGTGGTGGCTTCGGTGCTGGTAGATGGGTATTAGTAACTACGTGGACGTGGAGGCATGAGCAACAGTGGCCGTGGTGGCCAGAGTGGTGGCAGCAGCCATGGCAGCAGAGCGACAAGCGGCTAGACCCCTGCAGTGCTCTGTGGGACTAAGAGAAAAGCAAAGGGGCAGTGGTGGCATGACCTATCACTCCCTGAGAGCCAGCTTTTGTGCCGATAATTTTCATTCACTTTCTCTTTTTGCATTAAATCTTCATATTTTTCAAAAGAAGAAAATGGGACTCCAGGTGTTGAGCTGACTTCCTCAAGATCACAGCAGTTTGATGGTGGAGCCTGGAATGAAGTTTAGGTGTGCCTCGCTCCAATCCCATACTCCTGGCCTTCCGTCACAAAGGGCGAGCTGCACCATCAGGAAAATGGGCTCCCTGAGAGCTCCGTATCAAACCTCACAATTCTGGCTGGGGGAACACCGAACCATGAACTTGTTAAAGGAAACAGTCTCTCCTCGTCTTTCCTGTACCGCAGCACCTGCTCTCGTCATAATGCCAAACATATAATAGACTTAATTCACTGAAGATCTACCGTGCACTTATTAGGGTTTGGGAACTCTCCTAGGCACTTGGGACATTAAAATGAACAAAACACCAAAAAAAAAAAAAAAATCCTGCCTTTGTGGAGCTTACATTCTATTACTGTATTGGGAGACAATAATAGACAACATATTAATTAAGTTAAACATATCATTATTGAATAAGATCAATAAACAAATGAATGACAGGCTAGAGCAGGGGTTGGGAAACTTTTTGGCTGAGAGGGCCATGAACGCCACATATTTTAAAATGTAATTCCGTGAGAGCCATACAATGAACTGTGTACATTACACATTATCCAATAAAAATTTGGTGTTGTCCCGGAGGACAGCTGTGATTGGCTCTGGCTCCAGCCACCTGCAACCATGAACATGAGCGGTAGGAAATAAATGGATTGTAATATATGAAAATGTTTTATATTTTTAACATTCTTTTTATTTTTTTTATTGTATGGGTTGTTTTTTTTTTATAATTTTATTTTTATTTTTATTTTTTAATTTTTTTTTTTTTTATTCATTATAGAGAGGAGAGAGAAGGGGAGGGAGAGAGACAGAGAGGAGAGAGAGAGGAGAGAGAGAAGGGGGGAGGAGCTGGAAGCATCAACTCCCATATGTGCCTTGACCAGGCAAGCCCAGGGTTTCGAACTGGCGACCTCAGCATTTCCAGGTCAACGCTTTATCCACTGCGCCACCACAGGTCAGGCTATAATTTTATTTTTTTAATGGGGTGACATCAATAAATCAGGATACATATATTCAAAGATAACAAGTCCAGGTTATCTTGTCGTTCAATTATGTTGCATACCCACCACCCAAAGTCAGATTGTCCTCTGTCACCTTCTATCTTGTTTTCTTTGTGCCCCTCCCCACCCCCTATCCCTCTCCCATTCCCCCCTCCCCCCCGTAACCACCACACTCTTATCAATGTCTCTTAGTTTCACTATTATGTCCCACCTACGTATGGAATAATACAGTTCCTGTTTTTTTCTGATTTACTTATTTCGCTTCGTATCATGTTATCAAGATCCCACCATTTTGCTGTAAATGTTCCGATGTCATCATTTCTTATGGCTGAGTAGTATTCCATAGTGTATATGTGCCACATCTTCTTTATCCAGTCATCTATTGATGGGCTTTTTGGTTGTTTCCATGTCCTGGCCACTGTGAACAATGCTGCAATAAACATGGGGCTGCATGTGTCTTTACGTATCAATGTTTCTGAGTTTTGGGGATATATACCCAGTAGAGGGATTGCTGGGTCATAAGGTAGTTCTATTTTCAGTTTTTTGAGGAACCACCATACTTTCTTCCATAATGGTTGTACTACTTTACATTCCCACCAACAGTGTATGAGGGTTCCTTTTTCTCCACAGCCTCTCCAACATTTGCTATTACCTGACTTGCTAATAACAGCTAATCGGACAGGTGTGAGGTGGTATCTCATTGCCGTTTTGATTTGCATTTCTCTAATAGCTAAAGAAGATGAGCATCTTTTCATATATCTGTTGGCCATTTGTATTTCTTCCTGGGAGAAGTGTCTATTCATATCCTCTTCCCATTTTTTTATTGGATTGTTTGTTTGTTTGTTGTTGAGTTTTATGAGTTCTTTGTATATTTTGGATATTAGGCCCTTATCTGAGCTGTTGTTTGAAAATATCATTTCCCATTTAGTTGGCTTTCTGTTTATTTTGTTATCAGTTTCTCTTGCTGAGCAAAAACTTCTTAGTCTGATGTAGTCCCATTCATTAATTTTTGCCTTCACTTCTCTTGCCATTGGAGTCAAATTCATAAAATGCTCTTTAAAACCCAGGTCCATGAGTTGAGTACCTATGTCTTCTTCTATGTACTTAATTGTTTCAGGTCTTATGTTTAGATCTTTGATCCATTTTGAGTTAATTTTTGTACAGGGAGAGAGACTGTAGTCCAGTTTCATTCTTTTGCATGTGGCTTTCCAGTTTTCCCAGCACCATTTATTGAAGAGGCTTTCTTTTCTCCATTGTGTGTTGTTGGCCCCTTTATCAAAAATTATTTGACTATATATATGTGGTTTTATTTCTGGACTTTCTATTCTGTTCCATTGGTCTGAGTGTCTATTTTTCTGCCAATACCATGCTGTTTTGATTGTCGTGGCCCTATAATAGAGTTTGAAGTCAGGTATTGTTATGCCCCCAGCTTCATTCTTTTTCTTTAGGATTGCTTTGGCTATTCGGGGTTTTTTATAGTTCCATATAAATCTGATGATTTTTTGCTCTATTTCTTTAAAAAATGTCATTGGAAGTTTGATGGGAATTGCATTAAATTTGTATATTGCTTTGGGTAATATAGCCATCTTGATTATATTTATTCTTCCTAGCCAAGAACAAGGTATATTCTTCCATCTCATTATATCTTTTTCGATTTCCCTTAACAATGGTTTATAGTTTTCATTATATAAGTCCTTTACATTCTTTGTTATGTTTATTCCTAAGTATTTTATTTTTTTTGTTGCAATCGTGAAGGGGATTATTCTTTTGAGTTCCTTCTCAGTTGTTTCATTGTTGGCATATAGAAAGGCTATTGACTTCTGTATGTTAATTTTGTATCCTGCGACCTTACTGTATTGGCTTATTGTTTCTAGTAGTCTTTTTGTGGATTCTTTGGGGTTTTCAATGTATAGGATCATATCATCTGCAAAAAGTGATACCTTTACTTCTTCTTTTCCGATATGGATGCCTTTTATTTCTTTGTCTTGTCTGATTGCTCTGGCTAGAACCTCTAGTACCACATTAAATAAGAGTGGAGAGAGTGGACAACCCTGTCTTGTTCCTGATTTAAGGGGGAAAGCCTTCAGTTTAGTGCCATTTAATATGATGTTAGCTGATGGTTTATTATATATGGCCTTTATCATGTTGAGATATTTTCCTTCTATACCCATTTTGTTGAGAGTCTTAAACATAAAATTGTGTTGTATTTTATCGAAAGCCTTTTCTGCGTCTATTGATAAGATCATGTGGTTTTTGTTCTTTGTTTTGTTGATATGGTGTATTACATTAACCGTTTTACGTATGGTGAACCATCCTTGAGATTCTGGGATGAATCCCACTTGATCATGATGTATTATTTTTTTAATATGTTGTTGTATTCGATTTGCTAGTATTTTGTTTAGTATTTTAGCATCTGTATTCATTAGAGATATTGGTCTGTAGTTTTCTTTTTTTGTGCCATCCTTGCCTGGTTTTGGTATGAGGGTTATGTTGGCCTCATAAAATGTGTTTGGAAGTATTGCTTCTTCTTCAATTTTTTGGAAGACTTTGAGTAGAATAGGAACCAAGTCTTCTTTGAATGTTTGATAAAATTCGCTGGTATAGCCGTCAGGGCCTGGACTTTTATTTTTGGGGAGGTTTTTAATGGTTTTTTCTATTTCTTCTCTACTGATAGGTCTGTTTAGGCTTTCTGCTTCTTCTTGACTCAGTCTAGGAAGGTTGTATTTTTCTAGGAATTTATCCATTTCTTCTAGGTTGTTGAATTTAGTGGCATAAAGTTTTTCATAGTATTCTACAATAATTCTTTGTATATCTACGGTGTCCGTGGTGATTTCTCCTCTTTCATTATGGATTTTGTTTATATGAGTTCTTTCTCTTTTTTCCTTGGTAAGTCTTGCCAAGGGTTTGTCAATTTTGTTGATCTTTTCAAAGAACCAGCTCCTTGTTCTATTAATTTTTTCTATAGTTTTTCTGTTCTCTAATTCATTTATTTCTGCTCTGATTTTTATTATCTCCTTTCTTCGGCTGGTTTTGGGTTGTCTTTGTTCTTCTTTTTCTAGTTCCTTAAGGTGGGAAGTTAAGTGGTTCACTTGAGCTCTCTCTTGTTTGTTCATATATGCCTGAAGCGATATGAACTTCCCTCTTATCACTGCTTTTGCTGCATCCCATAGATTCTGATATGTCGTATTGTCATTTTCATTAGTCTGTATATATCTTTTGATCTCTGCACTTATTTCTTCTTTGACCCATTCATTTTTTAAAAGTATGTTGTTTAGTTTCCACATTTTTGTGGGATTTTTTTCCTCTTTTTTGCAGTTGAATTCTAGTTTCAAGGCTTTATGATCAGAAAATATGCTTGGTACAACTTCAATTTTTCTGAATTTGCTGATGTTGTTTTTGTAGCCCAACATATGGTCAATTCTTGAGAATGATCCATGTACACTGGAGAAAAATGTATACTCAGTCACTTTGGGATGAAATGTCCTGTAGATGTCTATCATATCCAGGTGCTCTAGTGTTTTGATTAAGGCCACTATGTCTTTGTTGATTCTCTGTTTGGATGACCGATCTAGAGCCGTCAGCGGTGTATTGAGGTCTCCAAGTATGATTGTATTTTTGTCAGTTTTTGTTTTAAGATCAATAAGTAGCTGTCTTATATATTTTGGTGCTCCTTGGTTTGGTGCATATATATTAAGAATTGTTATGTCTTCTTGATTCAGTGTCCCCTTAGCCATTATGAAATGGCCATTTTTGTCTCTGAGTACTTTTCCAGTCTTGTAGTCAGCATTATCCGATATGAGTATTGCTACACCTGCTTTGTTTTGGATGTTATTTGCTTGGAGTATTGTTTTCCAGCCTTTCACTTTGAATTTGTTTTTATCCTTGTTACTTAGATGAGTTTCCTGTAGGCAGCATACAGTTGGATTTTCTTTTTTAATCCATTCTGCTACTCTGTGCCTTTTTATTGGTGAGTTTAATCCGTTTACATTTAGTGTAATTATTGATACTTGTGAGTTCCCTATTGCCATTTTATATCTTGCTTTCTGTTAGTTTTGTGTCTTGTTTGATCCTTCTCTTTCGTTTTTCTATCTTTTGTTTTTATTTGGTTGTATTCCATACATCTTTCCTCTGTTGCTTTTTTATCTCATGTGCTTCTGTGGTGGTTTTTTCAATGGTGGTTACCTTTGAGTAATGAAAAGGGTCCCAACCCTGTTCATTGTAGCAAACTATTTTGTGAGTACTTTTGCACTCCATCGTCCTTTGCTACTGTTAATCTCCATCTTCTCCCCCTCTTTCTTTTTGCTGTTGTCACAGTTTAAATTTGGTTTTATTGTGTTCTTCTTGGAGCTTTTACTTGTGGCTCTGTTTTTTTTTTTTTTTGTTCTTTGTATCTGATTGGAGAACCCCCCTTTAGTAATTCCTGGAGTGGGGGTTTTCTGATGATAAATTCCCTCATCTTTTCTGTATCTGTGAATGTTTTTATTTCTCCTTCGTATTTGAAGGATAGCTTTGATGGGTATAGTATTCGTGGCTGAAAGTTCCTCTCTTTCAGGACTTTAAATATTGGGGTCCACTCTCTTCTAGCTTGTAGAGTTTCTGCTGAGAAATCTGATGATAATCTAATGGGCCTTCCTTTATATGTTGTATTCTTCTTTTCCCTGGCTGCCTTGAGAATTTTTTCTTTGCTGTTGGTTTGTGTCAATTTCATTATGATATGCCTTGGAGTAGGTTTGTTGGGGTTAAGAAAACTTGGAGTTCTGTTTGCTTCTTGAACTTGAGGCTTTAGTTCTTTCCACAGGCTTGGGAAGTTCTCATCTATTATTTGTTTGAGTATGTTCTCCATTCCATTTTCTCTCTCTTCTCCCTCTGATATACCTATTATTCTTATGTTATTCTTTTTGATGGAGTCAGATAATTCTTGTAGGGCTATCTCATTTTTTTAATTTTTGAGTCTCTTTCTTCTTCTCTCTGTTGTGCCTCAAGTTGCTTGTCTTCTATTTCACTAATCCTCTCTTCTATCTGACCTGTTCTATTAGCTAAGCTTGTTACTTCGTTTTTCAGCTCGTGAATTGAGTTTTTCATCTCTGTTTGATTTGTTTTTATAGTTTCAATTTCCTTGGACATATATTCTTTGTGTTCATTGAGTTGTTTTCTGAGCTCCCTAAATTGCCTTTCTGTGTTTTCTTGTATATCTCGGAGGATTTTTAGGATTTCTATCTTGAATTCTCTGTCATTTAGCTCCAAGGTTTCCAATATATTAAATTTTTTCTCCATAGATTTTTCCTCATCTAGCTGTGTTACCTCTCTTTCTTTTGTATCCATGATAGTCGATTTTCTCTTCCTTAATTGCATCTGAGGGTGGTTTTGTTGATAGTATTAATGAGATTTAATAAAGAATAAAAAGTTAAAAAAAAATCGAAGAGTTGTTTTTAAAAAAAATTAATAATGAAATAAAGAAAAATAAAATAAAATAAAAATTTTTAAAAAAAGGAAATTATTCCCCCCCTCCTTTTTTCCTCTCCTCTCCTCTCCCCTCTTTCTTGAGAAAATCTTGTGGTAGACTGTGAATTATAACAAACAATGCCTGTGATGGAGGGCCTGAATTGGGGAAAAGTAATAAAGGGGCAAAAAAAAAAAAAAGAAAAAAAGAAAAGAAAAAAAAAAGAGCGTATGGACCCACAAAAAGCAAATAAGGAAAAAATTTGGGTCAAGAATAAAATGATTTGCTTTTAGGTGCTGGTTGTCTAAGAGTTATGATGAGAGGAATAAGAGGAAAATGGAAAAATGGGGGGACAAATTAAAAAATTACTATTGTATTTAGTGGAACAAGAACTAGATAATATGGAGAGCCAGGGATGGGAGCACTGCTAGTGAGTTAAAAAGGTGAAGTAAAAACCCCCCAAAATGCCACAAACATAGGTTTGAGTCCCAGATAAGATAATTTGTTTGTTATTGAGGTTTGAATGAGAGGAGATGTAAAGGAGAAAGGAAGAAACTAATATAGAGGGAGAAAAGAAAGAGAGAGAGAGAAAAAAAGAGGGAACCACTAAAAGAAGAAAAAAGAAAGGAGAGAGAGAGAGAGAGAGAGTTAAGGGTTTTGGAGTGCAACCCTCATAGAGAGAAAGGAAGAGAAGAGAAAAGATAATGGGAGATGTAACACTTATGGGTAGTGTAGTTCAAGGAGAGGAGAGAGTAAGACCGGTAGAGAGTTAATCGGCCAAATTGGAGGAGGAAAAAAAAAGTATCAAGAATGAAGATAAGAGAAACAAACGAACAAATATAATAAAATGGGATAGGTTATAAAGTCTGCAGATTATTCTTGATTTTGAGAGGTTATCTTCTTGCTTTTTCTTTTCTCTCCCTCTTCCTGGTCGGTGACTCTGTACCCCGGGTTCTGCCCCTTTGGCACGCTCAGATAGAGGTTTGCAGTTGATAAGGCTCTATGGCAATGTCATGTATTGTGCTTTAGTCTCGTTGGCAGTCGTAGCTCATTGGCATTTATAGGCTCCGACAGTGAGAGAGTCCGTGTTCCTGGAGCCTTTCTCCTAGTCTTTCCTTCCTCAATTAGTAGCCTGATAATCCAGCTATGGGGTTGCTGCTGCCTCTGCCTGGATAGTAAGAGGCTCAAAGAGCTGGCAACTCCCCACTCTATTTCCACTCAGCACAGGGCTCTGGGTAAGGCTCAGTCAGTCAGAGCTGCTAGCATAATCAGGCGGGCTTTCCGCCCACTCAAAGACCTCTGGCTCTGCCACTCTGTCCGGTAACACAAGCGGGCGCCCACTTCCGGGGCGCTTGGAGGAAACTCTCACTCACTGTCTGCGACCAGGATATCCGGCCAGCAGTCTCACGCTCTGAGTGAAACCCCCAACCGCAGGGAAAAGTTGCAGCGTTGGAATTGAGTCTCGCTCCGTCCCCGTGCGCGGCTTTTGCAAGGTGCTGGGGCGGCTCGAGATTCCGCTTTGGCCCACACAAAGGCCCCTGACTCTGGCCCTCTGTGCGATAACATGGGCGCGCACTGCCGAGGCACTCGGAGGAATTGCTCACTCCTTATCTGCGCCCGCAAACCAGGATATGAGGCCAGCCGCATTTCCTTCTAAGTGAAACACCCTCTAGCATGGAAAATCTCCACCTTTGGAATTAGTTCTCACTCCCTCCTGTGCGTGGCTTTCCCAGGGCGCTGGGGCTGCCCAGAGACTCTGCCCTCGGCCCACAGAAAGGCCTCTGACCCTGCCTCTCCGTGGGGCAACACGGGCACCCACTCTCGGGGCCTAGGAAGAAATTCTCGCCCACTAACTGCGCACCGACCAGGAGACCGGGTAAAATGGCCGCTCCGCTTGTCTTTCTTTGTTTGGGTTTGGCGCGAGTGTTAGCTTGTATTGCCCGGGTTGCCACAGGATCAGATTTTCCTCGGCTTGGATCTCCGTGCCACAGCCTGGTTCGGCCGTTTGTGCCGCGGCAGCCTGGATCTATTCACCCCCTTTGCCCGCCTCAGTTTCTATATTCACAGTTACCAGAGAAAGCCGCCCTGTTTAGGTTAGTGAGGAAGGCGGAGCATTTCTTTTCCCTATTTACTTCGGGGTTTGGTTATATATTTAGCCAATTTTTCACTCAATCATACCTTTGGGTGTATTGCGAAGCATCTGGAAGCTCCAAGTATAGGTTTTTCTGTTTCTGGTTGAAGATCTTGTTGAGTTTTGGGGGAGATTTATCGGTATCGCTTCCTACCCCGCCATTACTCTGACGTCATCTCTTTAACATTATTTTTTTATTAAAGATTTGTCTGCGAGCCAGATGCAGCCATCAAAAGAGCCATAGGTTCCTGACCTCTGGGCTAGAGGATGAGTTATATGACCTGCCTCTGGCCCCTTTCTAATCTTATCATGATTATATTTTCAATCATGATCTTCATATTAGCATTCCAATTTCCAGTGCATATCTGTGATTTTATCTGATTTCCTATCAGTCCTGTAGAGAAGGAAAATACAGAAAACCATGTGCTCTATTTTGTGGAGAGGGAGTCTGAGGATCAGGGGTGTCATGGGCCTTGAACAAGGTTGAACCCCTAGAGAGTGAGGACCCCTGAGCATGGAGCCAGACCTTAAAAGCAGCTCTCCTGATGTCTGGACGCCCACCCCCTGCCTCCTAGGCTCTATCTCTCTCACTCACTCGTGTGGCTGAATTTCCTGCTGTCAAAACTGGGGAAAAGTTCAGTTTTACTCTGTGGCACCTCTCTCTGATTCCCTGAAGTCTTGGTCTTAACACATGTTCTGATCCCCTACCCTATCTCTTTCTGGTGCATACAGCAATACCTCAGCTTTTCAATATCAACAAAGTCACATTAGTAATAACCAATCAACAACTTACATAGGCATGGTCTCTTTCAGTGTCTAAGGAATTGTACTCTAACCTTTTTGATCCTCCTGACAGCCCTTTGAAGTGGACATAGCCTAGACTGTTGTCACTGGTCTTATTCTGCAGATGGGGAAACAGACCCATATACCGGGAGATGAGGGGATTGGAGAGGCTGGAGTGGGAGCTGTGGAGTGTGGCCAGGATGAGACGCCACACTCTTCCCCTACATCAGTGGGCTCATCTCCACCCACGAGCCTCACACCCAGCCCCCCAGGCACAGTGGCTTTGCTCCCAGTGTCTCATTCACCACCCCCAATCCCTGCTCCCTTCCCGTGAGTCAGCGGCCGCCATCAGCACTCCTCATCTTTATGCGGCCGAGATGAGCGTTCTCATGTGGAAGCCTGTAAAATCTATTTATGGACCTAATTGTCAGTTTGCATGAGTGACAGACACACAGTGCTTTGACTACCCAGCCTAATGTGTCTGTATCTGACATTTTAAATAGGACTCTCTCTCTCTCCCCCTCCCTGCTCTTTTAGGAAGTAATTTGAGACAGCAGGTATTTTTAAATTCATATATCTTTAATTATATCTACACAACTGTCAGAGATTAATGATTTCCTCAATCTGGCTCTTCTTAAAGGAACATGCAAAACTTAGGAAACACCGATAAGAGCTCCAACAGATAGGCTGACAGTAACAAAGACATCCGCAAGCCAGGGCTTTGGCTTTAGCCAACTTCGCATTCCCGTTGGAGATTAATTCTGTGTGACGTTTCTATGAATTATTGAAAAAGCAGCACTCGTGCAGACGGCAAACATAAATAGATCTATTCATGTAAACCAAATAAAAAAGCGTGTGACAGACGGAGAGCGGGTTCCATGTGGAAATACACCCTGCCCCAGGAGAAATAAGTAACAATAGGTCCCAGGTGGTATCCATGGATTTTGACACCGCAAGAAAATCTCACCTTCCCTTGTAACCAAACCGAATCTGGAAGCTGGAGGTCAGGGAGGACTTCACAAAGAATCTCACCCAGCGCTCCTACTCGAAGCCAGGATTTCTGCTGCGAGAAAACTCATTTAACAATGATTTGCTCGAGGTCTGTTGGGTGTCAGGCATAAGGCAGGCCAGGGGCACGTGCAGGTACAAGGCAGGGCCCATAGAATCAAAGGGCTCCCAACACAGAGGGAACAGAAAACAAGCAAAGAGCCAGCTGAAGACAATGGAAGAAGGGCACTGAGGGATACGGTCTCTTGCTATCAGGAAGCGGGGGAGGCAGAAAATGGCACAAGCTCTCTGGCTAGCCAGGTATGTGATGCTGGGGAAGTTAATTTCTCTTTCTTCCTTATTAAAATGGGGTTAATAATACCTTCCCTTTGTGAGCCTCAAGTGGAATCTGGATTGTTTCCTATGGCTCTCTCATTTCCCTACATGAGCCCTGAGTTCAGCATTCTGGTTTTCTCACCATTCCTCCAAACACGATGATTCCTTAGGCCTCACTACATGAAGCATCTCGGGTAGCCCATGCATATATGCCTTCCTTTCCTCAATAAACTTTTTTTTAAGTGAGAGGATGGGAGATACAGAGACAGACTCCCACATGAACCCCAACTGGGATCCACCTGGCAACCCCATCTGAGGCTGATGCTCAAATCAACTGAGCTATCCTCAGTGCTGGGGTCAGATGCTCTACCCAATTGAGCCACTGGCTGCAGAAGAGGGAGAGGAGTGGAGAAGCAGATGTTCGCTTCTCTTGTGTACCCTGACCAGGAATCAAACCTGGACGTCCATACACAAGGCCAACGCTCTATCCAGTGAGCCAACCGGCCAGGGCCTCTTCAATAAACTTCTAATCAGAGTTCATGATCTAGCTTGAATGCCACCTCTTCTAGGAAGCCTTATTCTAGTCCAGGGGTCGGGAACCTATGGCTCGCAAGCCAGATGTGGCTCTTTTGATGGCTGCATCTGGCTCGCAGACAAATCTTTAATAAAAAATAATAACGTTGCCTGACCTGTGGTGGCGCAGTGGATAAAGCGTCAACCTGGAAACGCTGAGGTTGCCGGTTCAAAACCCTGGGCTTGCCTGGTCAAGGCATATATGGAGTTGATGCTTCCTGCTCCTCCCCCCTTCTCTCTCTCTCTCCCCTCTCTATAATGAATAAATAAAATCTAAAAATAATAATAATAATAATAATAATAATAATAACAACGTTAAAAATATAAAACAGTCTCACGTATTATAATCCATTCATTTCCTACTGCTCATGTTCATGGTTACAGGTGGCTAGAGCCAATCACAGCTGTCCTCTGGGACAACACCAAATTTTTATTGGATAATGTGTAACGTACACGGGTTGTTATATGGCTCTCATGGAATTTTAAAATATGTAGTGTTCATGGCTCTCTCAGCCAAAAAGTTTCCCAACCCCTGTTCTAGTCTCTCTGATACATTTTTTGTTCCTCTAATCCCTGCTAAATACCTTCACTGAGGTGCTTAACACAGTGGACTACAGACATTTTATTGTCTATCCTCACAACCAGTTTATATCTCAAGAAAAAAACTGATTTATATTTTATATCCTCAGGGCCTGGCTAGTGACTGGCCCATGGTAGACAGGTACTCAATAAACTGTTGTTTAAATGAATAGTGAATTAACGAATATGTGATGAGTAATATCTATAAATAAATGCCTTTCAAAGGTTCATTTTTAAAAAGCTACTGTAATGAATGGTGACCATGTCTTAGACACATGGTACACACATATAATTTCTTTTTTTTTTAATGGTAATGGGATGACATTAATAAATCAGGGTACATATATTCAAAGAAAACATGTCTAGGTTATTTTGTCATTAAATTATGTTGCATACCCCTCGCCCAAAGTCAGATTGTCCTCCGCCACCCTCTATCTAGTTCTCTGTGCCCCTCCCCCTCCCCCTAACTCTCTCCCTCCCTCCCTCCCATGTCCTCCCTCCCCCCACCCCTGGTAACCACCACACTCTTGTCCATGTCTCTTAGTCTCGTTTTTAGGTTCCACCAATGTATGGAATCATGTAGTTCTTGTTTTTTTCTGATTTACTTATTTCACTCCGTATAATGTTATCAAGATCCCACTATTTTGCTGTAAATGATCTGATGTCATCATTTCTTATGGCTGAGTAGTATTCCATAGTGTATATGTGCCACATCTTCTTTATCCAGTCTTCTATTGAAGGGCTTTTTGGTTGTTTCCATGTCTTGGCCACTGTGAACAGTGCTGCAATGAACATGGGGCTACATCACACATATAATTTCAATCACCCACAACAACTCTACAAAGTAGACTTGTTCTAAGGAAACTAATGGCATGGGTACCAGCCAATCAGAACTGCTTTCAGTGAGAAACAACATCAGCCCCCAAAAGACAATTGTTCTAATCTGTGCATCTTGTAAATGTGACCTTATTTGGGAAAATGGTCTTTGCAGAAGTAATGAAGAATCTTGAGATGAGGAGTTCACCCTGGATTACTTGGGTGGGTCCTAATTACAATGACAAGTGTCCTTATAAAAGACACACAAAAGAGCAAACTATGTGCAGACAGAGCAGCAAGAGATGTGGCTACAAGCCAAGGAATGACGACAGTTACCCAGTCACCAGAAGGTGGAAGAGGAAAGGAACAGAGTCTCCTTTAGTGTTTCCACAGGGAGCACAACCTGATGACACCCTCATTCTGGACTTCCGGTCTCCAGATCATAAAAGAGTACATTTCTGGTGTTGTTGTTGTTGTTTTAAAGCTACCATCTTTGTAGTAATGTGTTACAGCAGTCTCGGGAAACTAATACAGAGAGGCACTTTTATCTCTGTTACAAAGATAAGGAAATCGAAGTAGAGAGAAGAGTTCTCCCCTAGGTATGCAGCTGTTCACCAGCAGAGATGAGGTTCAGATCAAGACCCGTCTTATTCTGAAGCATCATGCTCTGTGACGTCACGACTCTCTCACGGGCAGCCTCTGTAGAGAGACACTTCTGGCAACTCTCAGTTCAAGAGCTGTGGAGATCCTCTCTGGATCTGGAGGACAGCTATGGAACTTAGGGTTTTAGACAAATGCTCCAGGTGGCTGTGCTACAGTGCCACTGAATACCACAGCCCTGAGGGGCTGTGTTCCTACTCTCACAGTCCTATCTGAATGCCCACTCCCAAAAACACTCCAGCTAACCCAGAAAGGGAAATTAGAAGGAAAAATCAACGCTTGACTTAGAAGCCGAGCTCTCCATCTTTTCCATGGGCACCCCACGCTCTCCATGCTGCTGGTCTTAATAAAAGAGGGGGCTGGGGCTTGGTTCTAAACCAAAGCCGCTTCAATTCCCCATTGGACTTATTAAGTCACTTAGAATTCCAAGAAGCTGAGGTAAATATTTAATATTTGATTCCTAATCCATAAATATTTACACATAGGGATTTCCCCATGTTCAACAAGCCCATCAGAGTTTTTACAGCTTTACCAAGTGTGACTCTGACACCTTACAATTCCCCACCCCAGAGCAAGGAGTCTCTGGCCACTCCTCCAGGAGGGCGGATGCAGGGCTGTCTGCGCGTGCACGGAGAACAGCCCCACTCACTGAGAACTGTTACAGGACGGAGCACTGACTGGGGAAGGAGAAGAAATGGTGACAAGAAAGAAAGAAAAAGAAAAACTGATGAAGATGCTGTAACAAGTACCTTCCAAAGGTTCCTATGGTATTTTCTATTTGTTAACTTTATGGCAAATTAACACTTAAAATGGACTTTCAATGTGAAAATATTGATAGAATTGCACTGGAAAATCCAGTAAACTCCCTTTAAATCCTCCTTTAGGAACCTTGGAATGATTGGAATGACGCTGGGAGACTCAATAGCTTTATTAAGGTTACTTCATTAAGTGTGTGGCATCCTGCTAGGAGTTGATAACCGAAAAGACCATGTCCCTTCCTTGTGAAGCCCTTACTGTCTTTTTAAATTTTAACTTGTAATATAAAAAGGACTCGCCACTCATTTAATACCTGGTTTGTGCAAAGCCCTCTCTGTTAGGTCCTATATACATATCATCTCTAATTCTAAAAACCCAATTGTATGGTGAATAAAGAGGCTCTGCAGGTTAAGTAGCTCATCCAAAATTACATTTCTTATATGTTGTAGAGCCACGTTACAAACACAAAGGATCAGTCAAGGGCCAATCAGACAAACTGAGCCCTTGACAGCTATTCAAAGAGAAAACTTACTGTGGGGAACCCTTACAATGGTGTTGTAGAAGCTGAAAAGCCAAGGGAAAAAGGAAGTGACGTAGGAATTAGTGAGAGCAGGAAGCTGCTACCAGTCCCTTGATTAGACCAAGGAAAGGAGATGTGACCAGAACACAGGAGATGGGACCATCCATTGAGAGGTGGCTAGAACTCTGGCAGGGTTGCCCTGGAGGGCTGCAGCCATGAAAAAGGAGGCCTCTGGCAGGACCTGTACCCACAGCAGAGACACAGGGACTGCCAAAGCCGTAACCAGGAGCAGCATGAGGAGAAGTGCCCTGACTCCTCCCTTTGCCCCATCCTCGACTCTCCCACTAGCTCCTTCCATTGGCTGAACCCCCAGGGGAGTGGCAATCACCAGTATTAGCTGTCTGGGACACACATGTGCACTGTGAAGAATGAATCTGAGAGCCAACAGGTGAGTGATCAGCACACCAGTCCTGTCTTACTGCTTAGCCCTGGCTCTTACTGACAGAAGGGCTCGAAGAAACTGGGGTCCAGTCTTAGACAAGCCGTTGCTGATCGTGTGACCGTGAGCAAGCCGCACATGCCCTGTGCCTGTTTTGTAAGGGCATCCTGGAGTTGTCATGTCCCGTCTTGCCCACTCAGAGCGCTGACTCCGGCGCTCTGCAGGATGGCCTGCGTGGTGGTGCTTTGTTGACTAGCAGGCCAGGTGTGCTCCTGCTTATCTTGAACCACATGGATATGTTTCCCTTCACTTAACAACATAGTATATCCAGACTCACCACTCCCTACTGTTAGAATATCCCCTTCAACCTCCCACCAGAGCTGCTCCCTGCTTGTGCCCGAGTGACCTTGCTTAGTTAGTTCTTTTCTTCTCCAGGGTATTTCCCAGGGACTGGGACACCAGAAGAATTTCATATTAGAACGAGATAGCTGGTTGGGGAGAGAAGGGTTAAAGATGGGCCGAGGGTGCTGCCCCGTAATCCTCTTTAAATCATATACGGCAAGAAGCAGCACACAGTCATTTCTTGTGGCTGAGACAAGATCAAAAGACTAACAGGTTTTAGGTAAAGAAGGGTTGGCAAGTGGTCGTGAGAATTATAAAAGTCAGTCTACTGAAAAGAACAGCTGGTTAAGTGAAAGTCTGATAAAATGGCCTAGGATGCCTTTGAACAGCTTGAGTTCTTTCAGGGTGAAAGGCAACGGGAAGGCCAGGGCGCTATGTGTCTGCCCAAGAGAGTCGCTGTCACATCCCAGAGCCGCAGACAGGACCCTCCACAAAGCCGCCCACTTCCTCCTGCCTGCCACCCTGGGGGATGGTGGTCAGTCCCGTGGTCTCCTGATGGCATCACCCATCCGTCACTGGGCACGATGCTCGGCCAGGCATGTTGCACTGTGCACTGAATCACAGTACTCCTCAGAAGAACCCTGAATAGCAAATGAAGACACTGTGATGTGGGTATCAAATGATGTATTTAAATTACTCCATTAATAATAAAAGGTTCTAAGAACATCTATTTGTTGAGTACTTACTTTGTGCCAGACACTGTACTAACTGCTTTACAGTTAAGCTCCAGACCATGAGAGGCTTCTGCACAATTAAGGACACGGGACCAGAGTCAGAGAAAGATGTCAGCTGCCCATGCCTGCCGCTCTCAGAAGGGGCGGAAGCAAGATTCAAGGCCAAGTCTATCTGCTGCTTCAGCTCTTAATTACTATTCATCATTTGTTCATCCATTCATCCAACAAATATTTACTGGGCACATATTATGTGCCAGGCACTGCGGGAGGTGCTGGCCACACTGCAGTGGTCACAGCACTGTCCTGGTGGAGTGGATGCTCACAGTGGTGACACTGGAATATGCTAGGTAACAGTCCCTCCAGCAATATCCACTGGGCCTCAGTGCCAGGCACCGTGCGAGGCCCTCTCACACTGTTCCCAAGTGGAAAGGCCAGTTAGAACGTCACACCTGTGCTGTCTCTAGGAGTAACACACTGCCTTAGCCTCAGGCCGTTGGCCTTAATGGGTAGTGCCCATGGTAGAGGGGTTGCTGGTACAGCTATGCGGTGGGCCCAGACTCTGAAGACTTTCACTCCAAAATCTTTGGGCCACTCACCTAAAATAAACTGAAAGCTGGAGAAAGTTAAAGCAAAAATGCCATGGTAAGTCTTTCCCCAGAAAGGTTAAACCTGACACCTTCCAGTTGGTTTAAGCAGCGCAAGAGATGCAGGCCGAAGTGCTGAGTGAACAGGCGCCAACTCAGCTCATTAAGTCCCCGAAATTTTCATCTCTCCCAAGGCTAATTGGCATTAATGCGCGGGATGCCGGGTGGCTATTAAGTGGGTAGCTGCAGAAGGCTTTTTAAGATTAAAAACCTAAAGGAGTTTGGGATCAAAGACACAGACCCTGACAGCACATGAAAAGCGGCCATCCAGCACTGACGTTCACTGCACCTTGGCTGAAGGGGAGGGGGTGCGGAGGGGGGGTGACAACTGGTTTCTGGCAAAACAACTGTTTTGTGTTGTCACTGGGAACACTTCTCATTCTGCAGTGCTATTATTTGTCTTTCCACAATGATCCTCAATTCATAAACATTACTAAGTACCTACCGAATGGCAGGAAGTGGCCTCTATCTAGGCTGGGTTTGCAAAGAGAAACTAGATCTAGCCTATGTCCTCAAAAGGCACAAGTACAGCACATGGTGAGAGCTACTGCAACATAAGCCAGTGCCCAGAATCCTAGTCACCTGGGGAAGGGTCCAACTATCCTTGTTCAGCTAGGTTCAGGAAGGCTTCATGGAGGAAGTGACATCTAAGCTGAATCCTTTTGGTAACTGTATCTGTTCAGTCTATGCCTCACTCCTTTGCATACTGATCTCCCATTACTCACAGGGTGGGCTGTAATACCTACTGTCACAATCTATGGCCCTAGTTCTGGAATGACCACTATCAGAGCTCGGCTGAGCTTTGAAGATTTTCTTTGCCCCAAACCTGGAGTTGGGAGCCTGTTAACTCAGAGTTAGTTGACATCGTAAACAGAGGAGCCAGTAGAGCTGGCCACGAGCACAGTGACCAAGGCGAGCTCTGAAAGAAGCAAACTGAGACAGCTCTGGAGCGGTGACAGGGGGTCTGACAGTGCCTGGCCTGCCAGGTCCAGGCTCCGGGCCTCGGGATGTGCAGCCTTCCAGATCACTTCTTTTAGGAGTGGGCTCTGTTCCAAGCAACAGAGGCTTCTGGAAGAAGGCCGACATGAAGGCTGGGCCGGGAGCTGTAGGTAGCACCGCACGCTTGAGGACCAACAAGGGACACTGGACTGCCAAGCGGTGGCCTCCAAGATGGCAGACAAGGCACAGCGGCTGTCTTCCCACCACCGCCACCCTTACAACAGACCCAGGTCACGACGGGCACAGATACACAGGGTCCCTAGAATCGGCCATAATACATGGGCTTTGGTTTTCCCTAGCAATAAAAGCAGCTAACTGGCATGTCGCTGCATATACGTCAAACACCCTGCTGGGGCGCTTACATACGTGATTTCATTTGGTCTGAATTAGCTTCCCAAGAGATGGGTCTCATCACTCCTGTTTTTACATGCAAGAAAATTAAGGCTTAAAGAATTTAGAAGTTGCCCAAGGTCATAAGGATTAATTACTAAATGGCAGGGCTTTGACAGATCAATTTGTAAGGCTGAAGACAGTTAACACAATCACTAGGCTAGACTCTAAACGACTCTTGCCTCGCTGGTTGTTGTGAGGGTTCACAGAGTTGGCTTAAATAAGGTCCCGTGCACAGTGGCCATCAGAAAGATGCTCAAGAAATGTGACTCCTTGAACTGCCTGGCATTGGTGAGGGGGTTTGATAGGGTGGGCATTCCCCTTTTGTCTGTGTGGGAAAGATACTAGGTACTAAGAGAACCTCCTTCTTGGCTAGCAACCCACTAGCTGCCGTTGGTCCCCTTCTGTCAGTTTTGCAGGCTGTTAAAGGGCAGTACCCTGGGGATCGCTGGAAAAACTGGCCAGGGACTCTGGGACGCCGCCTTCAAGCTGTCCACTATTGCCTGATAGAAAAAGGGTGGCACAGGGAAAGGAATCTGAATTGCAAGTTTGCACCAAATGGTAGCCAGCTCAAGAAGTTAGAACATCTCGTAGCAACCTATAATATTTAGGTGTCTTGAACATCAGTTTGGTGCAATGTGGGGGGCATGAGAATGCATCTTGTGGATGTCCAACTGCAGAAAAAGAAAATGACTAAATGACCCACGTGCTGCACTCAGAAACTCATCCCCACGTCTGCACCAAGACCACACTTCCCACAGGCTGCTCCGAGCCAGCGGTCAAGCAGGGCAGGATCCTCAGGCAGGCCCCTTCCCAGGAGACAGGGGGCTCCTTGAGGAGCAACTTTAGCCCCAGGGCTCCACAAAGGCCTTGCCTGGGATACTTCCTCCCACTTTCTTACTTCCCTCTCCTTCCCTCTGGGTCAAACTGCATTGTTATCTGATGGCTTCCCTGGCCTCCTCTGGCCCCCTCCACAATTTTTCTCCCAGGCAAGAGGATGTCTTTTCATTTCCTGGTGCCCTCATGCCTATGTCTTCTTGGAATCCCACCAGCCCTTGGCTTCCCCTTCTGCTGCTGACGTTGGAGCCTGGGGTGCAGAGGCTGAAAGACAGACCTTCAACCTCCTGCTATGAATGAAGACGTCTGGCATTCGTATGCAGTGGGACCACATATCAAATACGGACCCTCCAGATGCCAATTCTCCTCCATTAATTTTCATCGCTGAACTCACTGGGAAGCTCCGGCATTTTCTGAAATGGACCAACCTGTGCAGCTGGCTTCGGAAGGATGTTGGAGAAGACCTGACCCGTCGAGACAGATAATCCGTTCCTTTGAAACGGAGGATCACAATGCTCCGCCAATCTACTCTGAGCACCGAGAAAATGGACTGAGAAAATCAGGCGATTTCAACGTTTCAAGCCACCTCTTTGAACCCCAATCTGCTAAAAATAAAAATTGAGCAAGGCCTTAGTAAGACAGCTTTTCAGCTTGTCATTCTTATAAACTAAGACGCTAAGCAGGCCCCGCATATTTCTGCTGAAAATAGAAGCCAGTGTGGTGACTGGAGTTCTCAGTGGGGAGCTGGCCTCCTTCCCTCACTCGGCAGCGTTGGGCCCTGAGCAAGTCGCCCTGCTTAAATTTCAGCTTCCTCTTTTAGAAACATTGTGAGTGCTCAATAAACATTAGCTGTCATAATATTACCAATAATAGTGTCCTTATCACTTGGTTTATCGTGGAGATTAACTGAGATAGAACAGTGCCTAACATATGTAAAGCCCTCAGTGAATGTTTACTCTATCCGAAGCTAAACCATGGGCTTTGCCACTTGAAAAGAAGTGATTAATGTAAATTTCTTTGTTAAGAGGCATGGGAGGGGCAGGAGGAGGAAGAGAACTAGTATATAAGTAAGGTCTGGGGTAGACAGGGTGTTTGTCTTCATTTCCTTTCAAGACCACTACTGCAGTTTTTGTTTGATGGCAAGCAGTTCTGATCCTTCTGAGGGATGTATGTGCTGTGCTCTCAAGAAGATAAAATGAGAGAGAAAGAGAGCATAAAACTATATACGACAAGCAATGATGGATGCCAAGGACAGAAAATTTCCAGTAGACCTGGTCTATAAATTGTCATTTAAATTTGCAATTTAAAAACACTGTCTGACTTTTTGATTTAGTTGACTGTATATGAGAGACAAATAATGGAATCCTAATAAGCAATGTTTAAATGACATCTCCAGTCTCCCAGACCGGAAGGACGGCAGGAGAATTCTAAGAAAATAAATCTACCAAGAATAGGAAAGACGACCAGAACTAAATAGTTGCACTAATCACTTGAAGACAGATACCAGGAAAATGTATTTTTGACTGTTTAAAATTCGAATCCTTAACAGACGAGGGATAGGTTATCAGCTGAAAACCCCTACAGTCATTGTGAGGGGACAAAACAGAGCTCCGTTTTTACATTTCATCACATTAAAACAGATGAACCAAAAAATCAAGGCACCAAGACAACATATTAAAGTTGATAAGCTGAGGTTAAAAGGATTGAACTGCAATAATCACTCGAGCTCAGAGGCACCCACTGGCAAATCTGAATTCTAATGCTTTCCTGGAGTGGCAGTCCCCACCGGTGACACCCGCAAAGGGGAGTCCACCCAACAGTCCCGGCTTCTTCCCTCTGTGGAAACTCGTCAGGATCTTCCTCGCCACAAAAGACAGAAGAGAAACATGGCCTCGGTCTCAGCATGAAACAGCACGAAGGGCCGGCTGCCGAAACAGTCGTGTAAGACATAGTGTAAGCAGAATTTGGCAGATTTGGGAATGCACAATTGAAACATGGCAACCATGACAGAAGGGTTGGGAGATAGGCTTTTGTGAATAAAAACTAAGGAAAACTAGATCATTTAGCATTAAAAAGAGTGGTAATTGTAAGGTGTAGTAAAAATGGTTATGCAGAATTAAATATGCAGAGGGATCAAAGCACAGTGCATGTGTGTGCATGCTTGTGTGATAAACTCATGTGAGGGGCTGGAAAAAAAGTTGAAAGCAAGTATAGCTGAGGGTTAACTGCTCTCACTCAAAGCCAGCATGACTTCAGAATCCTCTACAGAGTGCTCAAAACAGCCATTAAAATCGACTGGCATTAACAAATTACAAATTAAAATCTATTTGCAATCTATAACTTTGAGAGCAGGAGGAGAAGCTACAGTAATTGTTGTTTTAAAACATTAAAGGAAAAGTAATGGAATATAAATTACCAATTCTAGGAAAATGTAGGTCAAAGGCCAAAGAATTACCTAGCTAATATAGGCTATTCTATTGTACAACAAATGCTTAATGAGCACATACTATGTGCCTGGTTCTGTGCACAATAGGAAAGGAATAAAATCTGCATATAACTTTGTATAGCCAGGATTCACGGCCACCGCAACGCCGCCTGGCCAACGCAGGTTCACATTTGATTGGGACAGACGGTAAGGAATCAACAGAGCCAAAACCTGGTGGTCCATTTTCCTTTAATCTAGACTCACACTTGGCAAGCGAGTAAAAACAAATACACTGGGCTCCAAAACCCACTCCTTCAGCGCTCACAAAGCTACTGACTCAACCGAGTTTTCCTAGAATCAAAGGTTTCCACCTCACCAGGGTTATTCATCTCTGTTCCCCATCTCCTTCTCCACCACTCACTGGCTTCTCCTTCCCGTTTCGCCATTTTGGCCGCCTCCTCCACGTGGCTTCCTTGCCCTGCTCCAGCATGGGCTGTTCCTCTCCACAAGAACATGACCACTATCCCTCACAATGGCCTCCTAGCTCCTCCTTTTAAAACCTTTTGGAACGAAATTCCTCCCCCAACACATATTAGCACAACCACACCCCTTCCCAAGCAAGAAGGGCATTAATATTATCACCTAGGTGTCAGCCATCCACGTGGGCAGCGCCATCTTTAACAAAGTGAGCATAATATATCTTATCTGCCCAACAAATTTTTTTTTTTCATTTTTCTGAAGCTGGAAACAGGGAGAGACAGTCAGAGAGACTCCCACATGCACCCGACTGGGATCCACCTGGCACGCCCACCAGGGGCGACGCTCTGCCCACCAGGGGGCGATGCTCTGCCCATCCTGGGCGTCGCCATGTTGCGACCAGAGCCACTCTAGAGCCTGAGGCAGAGGCCACAGAGCCATGCCCAGCGCCCGGGCCATCTTTGCTCCAATGGAGCCTTGGCTGCGGGAGGGGAAGAGAGAGACAGAGAGGGAAAGCGCGGCGGAGGGGTGGAGAAGCAAATGGGCGCTTCTCCTGTGTGCCCTGGCTGGGAATCGAACCCGGGTCCTCCGCACGCTAGGCCGACGCTCTACCGCTGAGCCAACCGGCCAGGGCCTCTGCCCAACAAATTTGAAGGAGCTTTTACTCAAGGAGAAGGGGGAACAGGTTGCTGCCAAGCAAGATTCTAATCTGATGTTCTCCCTGTTCACTGGAGGGCAGGGTACAATTTACTTTTCACAACTAGGGTTTTAAATCTAATAGGTAGCCAATGCCTAAATAATAGAAGATATTTCACAAAGCATCCATTCAATGAAAAAAATAATGTATCTGAATTCCAAGAATCTTTATTTACATCTCACAGCTCCTGGGAAGTCCTTGGATACTTGGTTATCTTTGCTCTGGGATTTCAACTTACTGCCACAAACTATAATTGCTTATTCATTGTCTGTCTTTCATGTTAGAACTTAAATTCCTTAAGCCCAGGACATGTTTACAATCTTCTGTGGCCAGCACTCTGCCTGCTTTTAGAAAATGCGCAAAAATGCAATGAAGCAAAGAAAGAAGAGAGAGAAATGAAAAAGAAGAAACTTGAAGAACATCATAATCATTACAGAACCCCTAACAAAATTAATTTGACAATTCCTGCTTTGACCAAAATTTCTCATTTATTTTATTTTTCTAACTTTTATTTATTCATTTTAGAGAAGAGAGAGAGAGAGGGAAGGAGAGAGAGGCAGGAAGTATCAACTCCCATATGTGACTTGACCAGGCAAGTGCAGGGTTTTTAATCAGCGACCTCAGCATTCCAGGTTGACGCTCTATCCACTCCAGGTCTGACTGACCAACATCTCTTGAACACGTACTATGTGTTAAAAGCACCCTCCTTCACATATGCGTTCAGCAGTTTCTATTCCTACTATTTTGAATTTCCACCAGGAAGTGATTAAATCCACTATGAACAACCAAGCACAGAGACTTTGAAATCAGACTGTTCAGGTTCAAATCCTCACTTTGCTAATTTCTAGACTTTGAGCAGGTTACTGAATCTCTAGGACTCTAGGTTTCCTAAATGTAAAAATAAAATGAGATTAAATATTTATTTTTATTTTATATATATTTTATTTATTTACTTATTTATTTGACAGAAGCAAGGAAAGAGAGACAGGAATATCAATCTGTTCCTGTATGTGCCCTGACCAGGGAATCGAACCAGTAACCTCTGTGCTCTGGGACAATACTCCAACCCACTGAGCAATCCAGTCAGGGTTTTATATATTTGTTTGTTTTTGTTTATCTATTTAAGATAGAGAGGAATGGAGAGAGAGAGGAGAGGGAAGGGAAGCATTCATTTGCTGTTCCACTCAGTCATGCATTCACTGGTTGCTTCCTGTGTGTGCCCTGACCGGGGGACACATTTTGCCTTTTTGGGACAAGGCTCTTAACTGACTGAGATAACCAGTTAAGGCCAAAATTAAATTTTTTAAATTCCTGGCACACTAGTCTTCTCCTCCCTATAGAAATGGTTTTTATTTCCTACAAACTTATATCACATACCTTCCACTATTTAATCATAGCTTCAGCCTGACCAACAGCCAGTGGGTATGTGCATAAGATAGCAGGTACAAGTCTTACAGAGCCTCATCAAGCCAGGACTAAAAGTGACCTTCGCTTCATTGCACATTTCCCACCTGCTATCAAGCATCAAGTTACCTTTCATAAGTCCCACCTGATTCCAACACTCACGGCGATCCATCACAGCGGCAGTAAGATGTCCAATGTCTTTAGCACACGCTTCCACATCACTGTTAATAAGGTATATTGGGATGATCATTTTCCCAACGATAGGGGTCCTGATCCTTTTTAGGATCACACAATAAGAACATTTTTCATTGTTGGAGATAATTCCCTTTCCCATGCACATTTGTCAAAGGCAGTTTCCCAGAGTCCCGTACATCATTCTGAAATACATGATAAGATTCAGGACTGCCATTCATCATCTGCTGGGATTCTTCCAACACAAGTTCCTGCATGCCTTTTCCTACCTCTGGTTTAACGATCAGAATGCACATCCTCCCTACAGCAACCGTGCCAGCCTGAGGAGGCTGAGGCCAAGGGATGGCAGTCCCCAATCTGAGGGAAGTGAACCCACAAGGACGATAGAGAAATTCTCTAAAAAAGTAAGTTGAATATATTACCACCACTTTTTTTTTTTTTTTCCTGAAGCTGGAAACAGGGAGAGACAGTCAGACAGACTCCCGCATGCGCCCGACCGGGATCCACCCGGCACGCCCACCAGGGGGCACGCTCTGCCCACCAGGGGGCGATGCTCTGCCCATCCTGGGCGTTGCCATGTTGCGACCAGAGCCACTCTAGCGCCTGGGGCAGAGGCCACAGAGCCATCCCCAGCGCCTGGGCCATCTTTGCTCCAATGGAGCCTCGGCTGCGGGAGGGGAAGAGAGAGACAGAGAGGAAAGCACGGCGGAGGGGTGGAGAAGCAAATGGGCACTTCTCCTGTGTGCCCTGGCCAGGAATCGAACCCGGGTCCTCTGCACGCTAGGCCGACGCTCTACCGCTGAGCCAACCGGCCAGGGCCATTACCACCACTTTGTAACAGGTAGGAACTGAGCTTGCACTGAGGTTTTATTTCTTGGCCACTGCTGGAAAATGGCAGGATAACACAGGAAAATGCCATGCTTTGGATCATTCACACCTGAGTTTGAAATTTCTGTTCCTCCATTTACATGATGGGTGACCTTAAACTTATTTTGAACTTATCTGAGCACGTTCCCTCATCTGAAAAATGGGAATATTATCAAACTCATAAATTCTCTTGTATTCCAAATGTATTCTCTGGCCGCATTTAGTAGCCGTGTGATTAACATCTCTTCGCATTTTCCCACTGGGAACTCCAAATTCTCCTCCTCCCAGCTTTAAGAGAATATAACGATGCACACGTTACAGTCCCTGACATCAAGGTTCTGCTTAAGACTAAATCGAGCAAGGCAGGAAGGTATATAAGTACAATCCTAACTGATGGGAGAAGGAAACAAAAGCTTTGTCTGGATTAAATGAAAAAAAGAAGAAAAAAAACCCAACATGCATGGGCAAAGGAAATCTTAAATCAAATGGGAGGAGGAGCCTGCTAAGAAAGAGCGTCATGGAAGAGCCATCTGAGCGGGTCGAGCGGGTCCCAGAGGTTCAGGCAGGCCTTGGCAGGCAGCTAAGAGACAGAGGGAGATTTGTGTCAGGCTCGGAGGAGAGCCGAGGCAAACTCACGCACGCTCAGGGAAGGCCGAGCAGGGCAGTGTGTTCCGAATGTGCGGGTGCACTGAAGGCACATGTGCCATTTGCTGAAGGGATGAGTGAGACACACCAGGTTCTGGGGTTACGGCAACTGGCTGTCTCGCCACTCCAATTTCCAGATTCTCATCTGTGAACTGGAGATTTTTAACAAGGAGCTACCTCATCAAAGGGCTGTTCTGATTGAAAAAAAAAATAGATGTAAATGTTTTTATATATCACTTGATATTTTGTAATTGCTGACAGATAGCAGTTACCTTCATCACCGGCATCTTCATTATCACTTCTGATGTGGGGATGCATACTAGACAGTGCAATGAGCTGACTGTAATATTCATAGATTAGGACATTTGCAAAATTGGAGTGCTTGTTCCAAACTAAGATCTAGAAATGCATCTCAATTTATGCACAGTCAAAATCCTTCAAATTCACCTTCGCCTCAAATTCATCTTCACCTCTGCATATCTGAAAAACACAGACTGACATCTTTAGGAAATGGTTCTCTCTCGATCACACAGAGCTCTGTGTGCGACAAACGCTCACGTGCCACAGAAAAGGGTGATGAAGAGCGAGGGCTCCCTAGGCTTTCCTAACTCCCTCTCTGGTGCCACCGTGTTCTGTAATCATTCCTTTCTCTTGCCAAGGCCGTCTCAACCTAACGGTGTGACTCGTAGAATCTGTAGGAAGATGTCTTTCAGCGTACCATTACCTCATATTCGGTAAGAGGACCTGCCATTCAGTAGGGAGCAGCTGAGTCCGATGTTATGCATGTGGACTGGCCCTGGGGCCAGAGAGCTCTGGAGGCAAAGGGTTCCCTTTACTTACAGGTTGTGTGACCTCAGGAAAGCTAGTCACTTCTCTCAGCCTCAGTGGTCTCCCATGTAAAATGGGAGTACCTATCGAAAGGTTATTTTCAAGCTTAAATGAGATAACATGAACCACAGGCATTATTTCCTCTTGCCCCTCCACTCCACTCTCTCCTTTGTCTTTGATCTACGTATGCTCTCTTGATAGACACACAGCAAAAAACGCTCAGTCTGTAACCCGTGGACCCTGACCGTCCCAGAGGCTGTGTTGCCATGGGAGGGGGTTGCTGAAATTCCATATGGGGCATTTAATGATTATCTGCAAAGAGGAAGCCTCTCCAGCCCCTGGGAGGAGTGTGCCCTTACCTGACTCATAGGACTGAGAGGGCTAATGTGCAGGGCTTTGTTCTCCCAAACATCAAAATTCAGGCCCAGCCACTTCCTGAGGCAGCCCACTGAGCTTAATGAAGCAGTGGGATGAACTAATACGGCAAATCTTACAGCTCTCACTCCCAATATGGCCCACATCACGCTGAATTACGGCACCAGACATGATTGGACACACATCACAGAAGGAGAAGTAGCTCAGGGGATGGAGGAATTGTCAGAGCAACGTAATAAGAATCTCAGACGCCAGCATTTAAGGGAAATGTTAGTGTTTTTAAATTTACTTTTTCCTTGTACAAATCATTCTCCCCCACATTTTATAATAAGTAATTCAACAAATATTCACTGAGTACCTACCACATTCTGAGTGCTGTGCTAGGAACTCACAGCTAATCACAAACCCAGAGAAATAAGCAAACTATTATAGACAAAATTTGGCAAGTGTGATGATTTGAATAAATACAGGATGCTAAAGAACCCTTACAGTCCAGTCAGGTGGGGCTTTGTTAGTCATACGTTCCTTTGTTGACTCATTTATTCCTTCAACAAACATGGCTGTGTCCCTACATCTTTTAACATCATGCTTGGAGGTACTTGGAGATAGAAGTGGTTAACAAGACAGTCACGGTCCCTGCACCCCCAGAACTCTCTAGCAAACGATAAAGAGGAATAAAAAGACAGTTAAAATTATGTATTGCAATGGGGAAAATGAGGTGCTTTGAGAGTGCACAGACCAGTCATAACCCACACTTGGGGGTCACAGAGGAGGGCTGCAACAAATCACCAGAAGCATTTCTGGGAAGCCATTCCTAACTTCATATTAAAGCAAAAGTGAAACAACCTTTGAAAAGAATAAAGGAAAACGTATTCCTGGGAGGAAAAAAAGAAGAGCATTTGTAAAATTCCAAACGTGCAAAATCACACGGTAGGAACAGGGAACTGAAATTAGTTCAGCTGAGCCCCAGAGGGGAGCATCATTCTGAACAAGTGGTGAGAGAGGTGACTGGAAAGATAAGGAGAGGTCAGACCAGACAGGGCCTCCCTGGAACCCGATAAGCAGTGTGGACTTTGTCCTGGGGGCAGTAGGAGCTGCTTGCTGAAGAGTTTGAAGCCCAGGGGAGACCTGATCAGATCTTCACTTTAGTGAGAAATGTTGAGAATAGCTTGGAGATGGATAATACAGAAAACCTGAAGACCACTCAGGAGGGAGCTAGGAGAGCCTGGACCATCTTCAGAAGAGAGGCAGTGAGGAGAGACAATGAATGGATCTGAGAGCTATTTAGGAGGTCACAGGGGCTGTAATCAGTGATTGATTAATGGAGGGCATCGTGGAGCTCCCAACATTCAGGACGATGGCCCAGTCCAATAGTTGCTGAGTTCTGAAGGATGACCAGGAGTTAGTCAAGTGAATAGGGTGAGAAAAATGACCTAACAGAGAAAAAAGTATGCACAGAAGTCAGAGAGGGGCATCCTCGGACCAGAAGCTCAGTGTGGCTCAGTGTGGCAAAGTGACAGAAAAGGTGACAGGGCCCAGATCTCACAATGATTGCTTGGTATGTTGTCCTGTGCAGTATGCTGCTGGGTTACAGAATAAATTCAAGGAGGAAACTCCATGTGAAGCAGGGCTTAAGGAAAGCCTGACTTCTTGTAAGTCAGTTAGAACCAGATAGAATGAGGCCCTGAACAGAGCCACCACTGAAACCTGAAATGAGACTGTCTTCATGAAATGACCACAGCAAGCAAGGTGTCCTGTAATAAATTCAAGATCCTGTGCTCACAGAGAAAACAGAAGTCTCTCCCAACCACACATCATCTGGTCTGATGGTTAGCCTTACCATGAAGAACTGGACTTTTTGACCTAAAACAATATTCCCTTTCTTCCAAACCCCTCAGCCAATGAGCTTTATGGATCAACCTCAGAGAAATTTATGTGGTCTTGTAATTAAATCCTTGATTTTGAATTTCTAAAGTCTGCAAATCACAGAGTTGGTAAAGAGCAATTAGTTCACCAAGATCCAAACTCCTGCCAAGACAGAATGGTGCCGTAAATTTACATGATGCAGCTAATCTGCTGCCATGCCCACTCCCCTAAAAACAGGGGAGCCTTTGTCATTTTTTTCACATTCTGCAACCCTAAGCATCATGGCCCAGGGTGAATCCACAGAATGCACTCAGGGAAAACGGCACAGACCTTCCCATTGGGCAGGCTTAGTGCTCTCTAGCTCAGGCAGACAGCCATGTGATGTGGGAAAGCCTCTTGATCTCTCTGAGCATTACTTTCTTAATGTGTTCCCTGAAGTGATGCGAGATTTGGGCTCGTTAGGAACAATTTATCTAAAATGGCCAGCATGCAGGAGGCACGCAATTAATGATGCCTATTAACGAATGTTTGTAGCTTGACAACATGGTCCGTTTTCCTTGGCATTTCTTGTTCACTTTCCCAGTTGTTCTTGGAACAAGCATCTATCTGAGGGTGGACCAGTTTTTTTCTTACTGGCTGATTAGCCCATGCAGCACTGGGGACAGTAAATGCCACAGCACTAAGAGATGTGCTGCCTCTCAGGGCGGGTGGAAGAGATGAGGGGAAAGAGAAAACGTTCTTATCTTGAGTCTACGTGCAGAGAACTGTGTTAGGTGTTTAAATTTCTGACTCGTGATCTGTATTATAGCACTTTCGGACAGGCACTGTTATCCCCACTTCACAGGCACAGAAGCTGAGGCTCGGAAAGATGTAAGCAGCCAGCCTGAGACACGCAAGCAGATGACTCAAACTTAGTTTATCTATTGCTAAAGCACGGGCTCTTCCAGGAATCCTCGGTGTACAGAAGAGGAAACAGAGGTATCTGAGAATGCAAGGGTTTTGAAATCTATCGAGCTGAAGCAGCAGCAGCAGAGGAGTCAATCCTGGGTTCCAGCCCTGGTTCTGTCACTGATCAACTAAGTAACCGTGGTCATGTCATTGTCCTGGGAAGACCTCGTCAATGAGAAGACACTCTGGTCAGCCCCAAACACTAATCCCTTATAAATGTTTATGTACTTCAACCTCTAGAGAACCTAGTTATGTTTCCATGTATACAGACTTTCAGAGTACTGTGCTGTTTGTATTTATTAAGATGGAAATTCACTTGCTTTTGGTCAGGATAGCAGTGAGAAAAAGATTTTTAATAAGAATTTGCTCTATTATTATGATAAACGTGCAATATTTAATTACTAAGTATCAGTTGGGAATAAAAATAAAGCCAATTTTATGAATAATAATAGAGTGAGAATAAATAAAAGTTGCAAAGTAGAGAAAAAAATTTTTTTTCAGGGAAGGATAAGATCTATAAAATTCCTTAAAAGAGCCTCTTAAGGTAGAAGTTCACAAATGGACTGGAGTCAGAATCCCTTCCCAGGTGTCTGTCTCTCCCCTAGAACACCCAGCGCACCCAGGCTCTGGCTGCGGCTGGATAAACGCTTGTGGACAAAAGAACTAAGAAAGTACCAGTAATTAATGCCTCTTCTTTGTTTCAAATTTGGCTGAGAAAATACAATTTCTGTATCCATTTCTACACCACGGGCCTGATAAATATATATATATATATATATAATTGATTGATTTTAGTGAGAGAGGGAGAGAGAGAGACAAGAACATCAATGTGTTCCTGTATGTGCCCTGACTAGGGATCAACCTGGCAACCTCAACACTTCCGGATGGTGCTCTAACAAACCGAGCTATCCAGCCAGGGCTATATACACATATTTTAAATTAATCTCCCAGGGTCCTGAGGATCCAGTGGGATAATGAATACAATAGTAGAGTGTCGACCTGGCGTGCAGGAGTCCCGGGTTCGACTCCCAGCCAGGGCACACAGGAGAAGCGCCCATCTGCTTCTCCACCCCTCCCCCTCTCCTTCTTCTCTGTCTCTCTTTTCCACTCCCGCAGCCAATGCTCCATTGGAGCAAAGTTGGCCCGGGCACTGGGGATGGCTCTGTGGCCTCTGCCTCAGGCGCTAGGATGGCTCTGGATGCAACAGAGCAACTCCCCAGAGGGGCAGAGCATCACCCCCTGGTGGGCATGCCCGGTGGATCCCGGTCAGGCGCATGCGGGAGTCTGTCTGACTGCCTCCCATTTCCAGCTTCGAAAAAATGCAAAAAAAAAAAAAAAATAGTACTTTATAAACTCCTATGTGATTGGCCACCATTTACAGAAATTATTTTCCCAAGCTGACTGACCAGTTCAGCGATCAAGACCCTGAGTATAGCAGGATTAAAACCATTCCTTAACCAAAACAAATCAGAAGTTTCAAAGAAACCTTCAAAAATTTTCAGTTATTGAGGTGCACAGCCAGGGTACAAACTCAGTTTGCTACGGCTCCACAGCTCAGGTGGCTGCCATGTGACCACCAATTTCTTCTGGATTCCATCAGAACCTTGATTCTTATAGCCAAACCCTTCTGGGAGAAATTAGTAAGGAAGGGTGTTGGTGTTAACTCATTATCCTTAGGTATAGTGCTGCTATAAACATATAAAAAAGTGGTAAGTTCATTTCTAGATGTTTCTAAAAAAGTCAGGAGGCAATGCTGAACTATGAATTCAGAAGGAAGAGGGCGGAAGAACTAACAGTGACCAAGCCACTGCCACATTACAGATCTCACGCTGGCCCCTTACTCATGTACACTATTCACCCTTCTGATGACAAGTACAACACACACACACACACATGCACACACACACACCCCTTGAAGGCAAGGCTCAAGTGGCTAAATACCCATCTCTGGTTGCATAGCAGTTAAGGAGAAGAGTTAGTATTAAAAACCAGGTCTGTCTGTCTCCCAAGTTAGTGCTCTTTCCACAACACTAAGCTCCCAATGGTACTGACTGAAAACTCCCAGCCTCTGCCCCCAGAAATGTCTGAGCATGCTCATCGTGGGACCCATCCCTCTACCACAGCCTTCTACTGGGTGGCTGGATGCTGGGATTACAAGTAACAAGAATTGTGTCAACTGTTTCCCCTTTGAAGGCAGGTAACAATCCTGAAAAGATACATTCTCTTCTTCCAGTCCTCCATCAAATTCCACTCCTGTAACGTGCCCTTTCTGACAAGCTGCGTGTGTAGTGACACAATCCGGTAAAAATGAAATGAAGAAAACAATTTGAAATCCCACCACTTTCATCCCTTCCTTATTTAAATTGTGAACAACACCCTGGTGATGTCTCATACATGGGCTGTCTAGAAACTCATTTTATGGTGACATATGTCCCTGTGTGACTTGCATTTAAAACTGTCTGATTTGGTTTCAATGACCTGCCTTAAGAGCCAGGCGTGTGAGAAATTCTAAAGGACCTCTTAACTTTCTTTAAGCCACTCATTCTCACAACAGATGACCCATGTTATGAGGTATTCTTTTTTAGGAAATAAAATATCTGCTCCAGAAACTATCTGAATTTTGCCAATGGGGAAAAACTCTTCTAGCTGTAATACCATGTAATAATATAAGGAGTGTACTTACGATATAAAATCCAAAACCAAGCAGGATATAAAACTGTATGAATACGATCTCAAGCACCTCTGAAAGGTCAGCCCAGTAACTTACAATGTTAACTTAGAATGTTAATAGCAGTTACTTTTCATTGATGAGACTGTGCATGCTTATGTGGTCTTTTCTAAATTTTAGTAAGCATATACAGCTTTTTAATAAGTCAAGAGAAATAACTAACATACATATTTTTTTCCAGAAAGAGGCTTAAATATTAGCCTTATCACTAAAAGCATTATATAAACTTTAATTAATACTAGGCACAAAGACTGTTCAAGAAAAGAAAGTTATTTATTAATGTTGTTGATGAATGTAGGTATTAAAATCCTAAGTAAAATATCAGCAATTCAAATCCACACATAAAAAAAACAACAATAAACCATGAACAAGTAGAATTTACCTCAGAAATAAAGATTAGAAAATCTATCAGTGAAATCCACCGCAAGATAAATTAAAATAGTAAAAGTATGCACTAAAATAAGTATAAAAAAGCATTTGGTAAAATTCAACATGCAAATTCAAAATTCAAAAATTACTTCCAAAAGTGATAAATGAAGAACTAATAAAAAAATCTTTAGTGAAAACTTAAATAATATCACATTTACAGGTAATTTAGAAGCATTTCCACTAGTTTAAAAATAAGATACAGATACCTACTATCACTCAATATTGTATTGACAGACCTAGCCAATGCAATAAGACAAGAAAAAGGAGTACTTAAGGACTGGAGAAAAAAACAGAAACTTACTCATAAGGTTACATATTGCCTCCACAGAAAATCAAGGAAGAGTTGGAGAAAGTATTGGTAAAAGTTTAGCAATCTAATTATATTCAAGACTCAAGATATCTATACACACACACACACACACACACACACACATATCAACTGTTTGTTTTCTTTTCAACTTGTACTTGTTTTGGTCCCGTTATATACATTTGCTTATTAAAATATTGACTATTCCATAGCCAACACTGAAGAATAAGAAATAAATTAATCCTATTAACAGGACATTCTCTCTCTTGCTTTAATGCAAAGGTCTCAAACTCGTGGGCCGCATGCTGCCCGCCGAACAATTTTGTGCGGCCCACAGACTAATCCACGAACTACAGTTTCTGGTCGTTTTGTGACACTGAAAAGTGTTGCGTAACAGTTGCCTTTTGTAGACCTAGTGCGGCCCGCCGAATGGCTGTAATCTTGCTCTGCGGCCCACATGCTGAGTTGAGTTTGAGACCCCTGCTTTAACGTATGAGAGTGTTTTCATGGTGCTTTGGGCCAAGTATATATATCAAGAATAAAGATGGTTTATCATTATTGCATAATTACTAACAATTTTTTAAATCTTGCTCTGGGACAAATCAGCAATATACTTTTTGAGATCCCCTTGGTTTTTCAATGGGATAAGAGAAAACAATGTAAGATGAGGATGATGATGATGAAGATAAGCCACAGAGGAAGACTGGGGTAGAAATGGAATAAGAGAAAGAGAGAAAAGAAGTGAGAGGAGAGACACAAAAAAAGATGATAGAAAAGGAGGAGATGAGAAAAGGAGAGAATTAGGAAGGGAAAGGGAGAGAGAAAAGGAGAAAAGGAGGAACAAAGCTAAACTTTGTTGAGTCTTTAAAATATGCCAAGTACTAGACTGAGTTTTATTTTCCTTATTTCAGTTAACCTTCATAGTGAGCCTTTGATGTCTGTAATATATTCTCATTTTCTAGGACAGTAAACTGAGGCTCAGAGAGTTTAATAATATTCTACAGTTACATAGGAAATGGTGTAGCCCAAATTCAACCGAGATTGACCTGCCGAGATTCTATGGTATTAGCCTCTTACTAAAGGATATTCCTTGCATGTGTATTGTGCTGGGTTTAGAGCTTCCTAGGACATGAAGATGACAAGAATATAAAAAGGTCACCTTCACATTCTATTTCAAATTCTCAACTAAATCAATGTTCTGAAAACTCAAATCCTCTCTTTAAAATACTTCTGGTTTTGTATGATAAAATTAAGAATAAAAGATATTCACTAAGATACAATTTTAATGCATGAAACATTCAAGAGCACAAGTTTAGCAGAAAGATTAAATTTAAGCAAAAATATAACTTGCCAGTTACCACTGAAAAAGTATTTAAATTCTAGCACATACTATGTTCTACAATTTTTCCCACATAACAGTTCTCCCAAGATCTGTTCTCTCATCTACTTGCTATTTTTCTATTATGCTTAGACCACAGTGCAAAAAAAGCAAGGCTTACATTAAGTTTTAGGGAATAAAATAGACCATTTCCAAAATATTTGTGTTTCAAACAAACATCTAAAGCAAAATGTATAGTCCTTCACAGGGTTGTGGCTGTCCATAAGCTGCATATGTATTACACATTTATGTTCCTTGTTTCCAGAGAGCGCCAGATAAATGCCATCACAAAACATGACAGAGCAGGCCCAGCAAAGTTTCAAACACATCACTGCCTATACAAAACCACCAAGGGCATCTGGGTTTGCAAGCCCATATCAACAGATTTCAAGACCAGAAAGATTTCCTCCTCCACACAGCTGAGAAGATAGGGGAGGAAGAGAGCTGAAAGCATGAGGAGAAACCACACACACACACACACACACACACACACACACACACACACACCACAAGAAGCTGCTTGCACTCACACAACAGGGAAACACACTTACTGAAAGGCACAATCATAAAGCGATAGGGCCAAATTCTTCTAAAAACAGGAAAAGGGAGAGAATTACTTAATTATGGTACAACACACGCCAGACTTCATTCCCAGGCATCTACATGCCTTCTCCATGTCAGCATTTTCTAAGTGTTGGAAGTGAAAGGGTGAACAAGAGGTCCCGGTCTGAAGGGGTGTATAATCAAGTTGACAAACAAAAACACAGAAAATGTTTAATAAGTTGAGATGCTCTCAATGTGCCACAGAAGCAAAACAAATGAGCAACTAACCCAACTCAGGCAGTAAGGGAAGCCCGACCCCTGACCCCAGTAGGTACCACTAAGTCCAAACCTGAACAACAAGGAAGGGAAGAGTCCAACTGGCAAAAAGTGGACAGCGACGAAAGGATTTCAGGCTGGATTAATAAGAGTCCAGTGATTCTCAAAGATTGGTTTCTGAACCAATGGCATCTGCATCATCTGAGAACCTGTCATAAAGGCAACGCTTCAGGTCCCATCTTAGAACTAGGGAACCAATGGTGGGGATGACACTGGGCAATCTGTTTTTACAAGCCTTCCAGGTGAGTCTGGTACCGCTTGTTTGAGAACCAATGGTATATGCAACGGTCACCCACAACAGACAGAATGCCTGGAGGTTAAGCAGGGTTAAAAAGGGCTTGGGGGGCAGGGGGGTTAGGAAGAGATGTTGCTGCAGGGATAGGCAGCAGGTATATCGGGAAGGGCATTGTGTTAGGGAAAGAATTTTGGATTTTACCCAGAGAATAAGGGAGAACCATTAAAATTATACTATGAGTACAAAAAAAAAAAAAGCACCCAGCAATGCTGGTGAGTTTTTAAAAGACCAGATGAAATCACAAGATAGGTAATACATCATTTCCAAGACAAACACTCATTCCTGTACAGCCAGAGGAAAGGAAGAAACTCAGCCTTACCTTTCTTTCTGGAGTCTTTCTTGGTGCTGGTTTTCACAGCTACTTGAAGTTCTGTCTCAGTTGACATCCTACTAAATCCTTAGTCCACTGCACACAGATCCAGGGCCTCGGCCAGGCTCATGGAGGACTCCTCTCTCAGAGAACGGCGCCTCCCTTCAGAAACGACACCCGGAGCTGCACATTTCACTCACTCCTTTTGAGCGCTGCAAATCAAGAAAAGAGAATCATTACCCCTTTGAAGTCAAACAGAACTTGGGAGGGAGGGGGAATAAGCTGTCAAACATACAAAACCAAGAGCGCCTTGCTCCCCACGTACAAATGACTCATGATCTCATCACACCACGGACAGGGGTCACAATGAAGCGAGTGAGAGGCCTATCTGCCAAACTGTCTCTCCGATTTTGGAACCCTGGATTTTCAAGGGGGAGCCAAACCCAGATCTTTGTTTTCTATGTTTCTTATTTTCAAGCACTAGATGTCACCCAGAAAAATACAGCAAAGACATATGTCGTGAGCACCGCTGCGGAGACATTTCCAACAGCGGGGCACCCATCCATCAGGCAAGCTTGATCAGAGCCTTGGCCACTAGAGCAGATCACAGGGGAGTAACCTGTGGTCTGTCCCTCCCTGGCAGGCATCAGAGGGGACACAGAGTTAACATACAATTGGGTTCGAAGGATAAGGTGACAAATGGGACTGAGAAACTTCCAGCAGGCCAATGTTTATGTCAGCGTTCCCCCCCAGCTATAAGAGCAGACAAGCATTTAATGTTGGGAGAAAAAGAAAAGAAACAGGCAGACACACAGTTCATTCATTATTTCTTTTTAATAAATATGCATTTCACACTGCTAGGTACTATTAAGTTCAAACACTGTGCTGGGGAGAGATAATAACGATAATACAACCACTTCACTTACAGCTAGTATTTACTATGCACTTAATATACACTATGCCCTCAGCTACTGCTTCACATACATTATTATCTCATTTGATTTCACCAAATTGAATGAATGCATTTCCTGTGTCAAATCAACAGTCTTTCCCAGTGACTATCTGATAGTTATACCTGAAAGTTTAGTTGAAAATAAATATTTCACTAGTTATCCATTTTTAAATAGTATTAACATAATATTATACGATAGCTTAAGTTGCCAAGGCTCTGATCAAGTTTGGCTAATTAGGCTACTAGAAATAGATCTTCAGACCCTGGCTGGGTGGATCAGTGGATAGAGCATCATCCTGGCACACCAAGGTCATGGGTTCAATCCCTGGGCAGGGCATGTTTAAGAAGCAACCAATGAGTGTACAACTATGGAACAACTAAATGAAACAATGAGTTGATGCTTCTCTCTCTCTCTCTCTCTCTCTCTCCCTTCCCCCCTTTCTTCTTCTTCTCTCTCTCTCTCAAATCAATGAAAAGATTAGAAACAAACCTTCAAATTGTATAGCCAATTCCTAACCCATCCCAGTATCTAGAACTGTACACTAAAAAGGCTGACGTTAAATGCCAGTTTCAGCTCAAAAGTGATAATGACCCACACCTATTAATCATGACAACTAAAGGTGGCTTAACTAGAAGGTTTGTACTATAATTTTATGTAAAATTATAGTAAGGCTTATATTTGGGGAAATTTCCACCTTATCTATAGATACCTACTTTGTTTGTTTGTTTTTAATATGCTACTTGTTTAAAGGACACTAGCCCTGAATGAAAGGTGCCTGAACCAAAGGATCTAAGACTACAACCAAGGAAAATGAAAAATTATCTTCCTAGGATGAGGTCCATGAAATTATTCATAGAAAAGAAGGCCATTCCTTGCCACTGGTGTGCTACCTATCTGCACCGTGCCACCAGCCTACCCCCTCCGCTCCCTCAAAGGGCCACATTCTCTGAGATACAAGAGTCAAAAATCTCACTCATATATGGACATAATTAATTTTACTAATAATACTTACATTTTTGTTACAAGTCTTTACTTACAATCTACTACCAACCAGGTACAAATCCTGTCTCCTTCACATCAACAAACATTTACTGTGCAATCATGCTGGCCTAGAGTACAGTCCAGGCCTGATTCCTGTCCCCCAAGGAGCTCAGTCTAGAAGAGATGTCAGTCATGTAAAAGAGTGCATTACACATGACGTCAACTAAAACAAATACCTAGCATCCTGGAGCACAAAGGATCAACTGTTCACCTTTGCTTGTTAGAGTCACCGAGCAGAAGCCCTACAGTGTGAGATCCTGAAGAATGATGCTTCTAGCCAGTGGATGATAAAGGAAAAGACCAATAGGTACTCAATACGTGCATCTATAATAAAGGAATGACTGGTTATTCCACGCAGAAGGGCCAGTGTGTGCAAGGAGGCTTGAAATTAACAAACTAATAAAAGGGAGCATAAGTCTAGCAGGGAGGTGATATACTTTCCCATCGTCCCGATTTTCCCTTGTGTGACTTTTCTGAGGAATATTTCTTTTCAAGTCTGCTTTGGTATTCTATTGACCCCCTCAAGCTTTAGTTCAAAGATATACCTCGGGCAGAAAGACTTTCTGATCCCTCTATGAAATGGAATCTTTCCCTACTTCTGTTATGATCTGATGTTTGGCCAGCTTCATAGTTTAGAGCTTCATAGTTTGTCATACAAGTGATGTGACACTGAGGAAGTTACTCAACCCTTCTCTGCCTCAGTTTATCTATCTTCCTAATGGGGACGACAATGTTAATTGCATAGAACTGCTGTGGAAAATTTAAGTGTGATCGCATGCGTAACATACTTGAAGAATGCCTGGCACATTACTTGGCAAGTACTTGGTAAATATTAGGCATCCATAGTTTCCTATGTTAACTGCTCAAGGTCACATGTCGGGTATGTGACCACAAGTCCATATTATTATTATCTTCCTTAACAGAAGAGAAAACTAAGGCAGCTTAAATCTGCAAAGGACGAATTGCAGTAAATGATAGAATCAAAGATATTGCCATCCCGCAGGTGTTGCACACAGTAGGTACCTAATCCAAAAATACAAAAATGAATTGAAATATATAAAAGTTACACAATTTCAAGAAGGGCAAAGCCCAGCTCTTTGTTGTTTATGTTTCTTATTGTGACCTCCTAAATGCAGCTCAGAAGACATAGCAAAGGTATACTGCTTCTGCGGCCCTGTGGAGACATTTCCAACAGTGGGGCTCCCATCCCATTAGCCAAGTTTGATCAGAGCCGTAAAAGTCAGTGTATAAACTGGATTGGATTTGGGGCCCTTTCTCCCTTCCAACTTTGTAAGCCACAGTACAGCACCTGTCCCTATTTTGCAGGAATCTCCAGCGTCACTTGTTTGACAAAATGTGATTGTGTTCAAGTGTTATAATAAGCATTACTTGTGAATTTCTGAAGTACATCCCTGTATCGGTAATGAAAGGAAACCAGCATCACTTTGAATAAAAACTCGAATAAGGAAGCTGCAGTACAGAGAGAACGTACCGTGGCCAGGACCCTGGCATCCCCTTTTAATTTTCCAAAAAGCAGAGGTTGAGCAAATGCTGTGAAGTAACTCCAAATTATTTAGGAAATTCGTTTCTTTGTAATTAAGGAGATTAAAGTCCTCTAGGGCCAGAAACCATGTGACAACTGAAATCATTTTTCCCCAGCAAAAGCTGTGAAACCCTATCAGTTAAATTCAGGCTCGCCTAGAATTTTGAAATGCTTCAATAATGTTTCTTTGCCCCGCACAATCTGCAGTAATTTAATATTCCTGAAGTGTGTCAGGTTTTTTATAATGAGCTCTTCAAATCGGAATGTGAATTATGTAACATGCCACTACCAATGTTTTGTCTAGCAAACCGCTTCTAAATGTAAAATCCCATGTTCAGTGATTGGGGGGTGGGGAAACACAGCAGAGAAAACAGATAGGACTTAACAACAACAAAGCACGAAGGTTTAAGCAGCTCCGACAGAACACACACACACTAGAACACCTTCTATAACACAAATTGGTGCACTTCCTCCTCCAACCACCCCTCTCCTGACACTATTCTATGGTCAAAAGGTTCACTATTTACCAAGTACTGTATTATCAAATTCTTAAATCTTCAATCCTTCAACCACTTGAAAGTTAGATATTATCTTCATTTGACAAATGAGGAAAGTGAGGCACAACCCAGTTTAGTACTTTATTCATAGTCACATGACTAATACTAATAAGTAGCATAGGGTAGAGTATTCTTGCCCAAACTTCGGTCAAACCCTCCTGAATGTCTATTACCTGGTGAACCGATTCAAAAAAATGTGTTGCATTCATACCACGGAATATTATTCAGCCCTAAAGAGGAATGATGTATTGATACATGGCACAACAGGGATAAACCTGGAAAACATCACTCCGAGTCAAAAAAGTTAGACACAAAGGATCACATGTTGTATGAGTGCATTAATATGAAATACCCAAAACTGATAAATCCACAGTGACAGAAAGCAACACACTGGTCGCAGGGACTAGGGGAAGCAAGAAAGGGGGAGTCACTGCTTATTGGTTACACTGGCTTTTTTGGGGGGGATGAAAATGTTAGCTTGATAGAGGTAATAGTTGTACATTATGAACATACAAAATACCACTGAATTATGCACATTAAAATGGTTAAAATTATGTTATTTCACCTGAACTTAAAAGATAAGCACCAACCAAGTATGCAAGATTTTGAAGGCTGATGAGCCTTGGGCACTTCAGGAGCCTAGCTGAATCTACAGCATGCTACCTTTTATATAACAAAGGAGGAGAGGCATGGCTGGTTGGCTCAGTGGTAGAGCATCAGCCCGGCGTGTGGAAGTCCAGGGTTCAATTCCCAGTCACACAGGAGAAGCGCCCATCTGCTTCTTCACCCTCCCTCCCTCCCTTCTCTCTATCTCTCTCTTCTCCTCCCACAGCCAAGGCTCCATTGGAACAAAGTTAGTCCTGGGCACTGAGGATGGCACCATGGCCTCCACCTCAGGCACTAGGCTCCAGTTACAACAGAACAAGGGCCCCAGACGGGCAGAGCATCATCCCCTAGTAGGTGTGCCGGGTGGATACTGGTCAGGCTCATGTGGGAGTCTGTCTCTCTGCCTTCCAGCTTCTCACTTCAGAAAAATACAGAAAAAGAAAGAAAGGAAGAGACATAAATCTGTTTATCTTCACAGAAAGAAACACAGGGCAAACAAACCAAAAGACAGTGAAGCTGGTTTTCTACATGGGTAGATCCTGGGTGGCAGAGAGCTGGGGACTAGGTAGAAGGATGAGGCAGAGAGTGCCACTTCCCAGAAAAGCTATAGCTTTTCACATAAAGCCACACTGGGAAACACATTAATATTCTACATGCCTGAAAAAAATTAAATTAATAGGGATGGGAAGTGGGGGGAAGGCTAAAACTGGAAGTGGACTGAAACAAATTAATCCTATTGTATTTGAGATGAACTTCATAAACACAATCCCTAAAGGGGTAGGAGAGAAAGAACTAATCCAAATAATTTCCAGAATACAGAATTGATTGTTTACACTCAGCCTTGGGCAGGGTTCGGTCACAGGGAGCCGCAAGCAAACTTTAAACTCTTTTTAGTAGGCTTTTTGGGTAGTATCATGAAACATTTTTTTTTTGTATTTTTCTGAAGCTGGAAACAGGGAGGCAGTCAGACAGACACCCGCATGCGCCCGACCGGGATCCACCTGGCATGCCCACCAGGGGGCGATGCTCTGCCCATCCGGGGCATCGCTCTGTCGCGAACAGAGCCATTCTAGCGCCTGGGGCAGAGGCCAAGGAGCCATCCCCAGCGCCCGGGCCATCTTTTGCTCCAATGGAGCCTCGGCTGCGGGAGGGGAAGAGAGAGACAGAGAGGAAGGAGAGGGGGAGGGGTGGAGAAGCAGATGGGCGCTTCTCCTGTGTGCCCTGGCCGGGAATCAAACCCGGGACTTCCACCTGCCAGGCCGACGCTCTACCGCTGAGCCAACCGGCCAGGGCCATGAAACTATTTTAGATGTATTACAGGACTGAGCAAAGGAATAAATGTTTTGAAATTCTTGAGAGCTAAGGTTCTCACTAAGGAAGCATAGACATTAAAATAAGAGGGAAGGCAGGAAAGAACCCTGGGGATAGATCGGAAGTTGGACATTTCAGGGTAAACTCATGATGCGTACAAGTAACATATGCATGTATCTGTATGTGTGTGGACATATGCTGATGTATGTATGTGTTTATATGTATATATTTCCTAGCCCTGTCCACTGAACAGGTCTAGGAGCAAAGATGCCCTAGTAACAGTGTGATACCTAATACCTAGATTTTGGTTTCTACCATTCCCCAGTAAAAGAAATGGGAAGGGGAGAGGCAGGGTTCTCAGAGAAATGGAGGTTTCCAAAGCTGGCACAGGGCAAGTACAAGATGAGCCTGAAACACCTTGTTCTTCCATAAAGTGAGGAAGTGCTCCAAACAAACACCACTGATGGGGGAATGTCACAAGGATACAGAAGCCATCTTGGAAGAGCTCTTACTTTCTTCATTCAGAACTGAAACACCAATATAATTTAAAGTAGGAATCCATGAATACATACTGATAACAGACAGATAAACAAATGAGGAAAAAGTTAAGGCTGTCTTGCTCAGATTAGAAGAGATATTACCTCGTAAATACGGAAGTAATGCCAAAGTATAAAATCAACATTTTGAAGCCATAAAAATAAAGGTTAACCAGTCTGACCTGTGGTGGCACAGTGGATAAAGCACCTGGAATGCTGAGGTCGCCAGTTCAAAACCCTGTATTTGTCTGGTCAAGGCACATACAAGAAGTAACTATGAGTTGATGCTTCTCATCCCTCCCTCCCACCCCTTTTTCTCTCTATCCTCTCTCTAAAATTAATAAAATAAAATCTTTTAAAAAAAGTGAAATAAAGTTTAACCAGGCAAGAATCACCAATAAATGCTAAAACCAGGGCAAATTTTTGATGAGAAGCAGGACATCTGCAGGTCTTAGTGTCTTCTCACTTACTGTTTATAGCTGCAAGGGAAAAATCTGTGATACACAATGGAGAACTGGAACATCTCAATTAGGTTATTAAAACTAACATTAAGGAAGAGGGACATGTGAGTATCCTGTGATACTCTGAGAAGAACATGTTGCTATCATGTAGTATATGGCCAGGAATCCATTCTGACTGTACATTTAAAAATGGAGGCAAAGACTGTATTCTCCAAAAATGTATTAATAAAAGAAAAATATAGGCTGTGGATATATTTTAGAATAAAAGAAACTAAACAGATATAACAACTCAATGTAATACCTGTACCGGATCTGGTACTGAAGAGAAAAGAAATGCTACAGTGTAATTACTAGGCCAATTAACAAATCTGAACATGAATGGGTAAATTAGGTGAATATATGGTATCAATGTTAAATTTATTTAATCTGATAACTTTTCTGTGGCTGTGTAAGAGAATATACATCTTCTTAGGGAATACCCCCAAGCATTCAGGAATAAAGGGCTGAGATATCTGCACCTTACTTTTAAATGACTCAGGAAGAAAACATACACAGGTATACATGTACATACACACATACAGATGTGTGTGCATATACGCATATAATAAAGAGGAGGAAATACACAAATGATAAAGAGAAAGTATATTTCTATACTTTCTCCTGTAATTTTAACCCTTTGAATAGGGAGCTTTTTCATGCTCACTGCCTCTCTGGAGTGAGGGTTTTGGTGTGTTTTTTTTCAGTTACAGTTACAGTTTTATTAACTTAAAATCATGTTTGTTTGATAACCAATTTATGGAAACAAGAAGAACATACATTTGCCTTTTTTCAATGTTGCCTTTCACATGTACAATCATACTCTGGATGGTCAGGAGGCACGAGGACATACATGAACGTTCGTACTACTCAAAGGGTTAAGATTTCCAAATTAAAATATATATATATTGATTTTTTTCAAGAGAAGAAGGGAAAGAAAGAAAGAATGAGAGAAGGAAAGATAGAGGGAGGGAGGGAAGGAGGGAGGAGGGAGGGAGGGAGGGAGAACGAGAGAGAAAAAGGGAGAGAGGGAAAGAGAAAGGGAAAGAGAGAGGGGGAAAGGGGGAAAGAGGGAGAGAGGGAGAGAGGGAGAAAAGGAGAGAGGGAGGAAGAGAGAGATCTATTTGCTGTTCCACCCATTCATGCATTCTTTGGTTGACTCCTATATGTGCCCTGACCAGGGATTGAATCTGCAACCCCAAAGCATGGGGATGGATGCTCTAACCAACTGAGTACTTGGCTAGGGCCAAAAAAAAATTTTTTTTCTAAAGGAAGAAAAAGCCTAGCTCAGACCCTAGTCAGAGACATGTAACAAAGCTAGTTCTGGCCTCTCTTTTAAGTTCAGACCCATTCCAGCCCTCTAGTCTAGACAACATGCTTCCTAACTCCCAAGGCTAGCTGAGTTTAAAATTAGTTTATAGCTGTCAGTTTTCATTCCAGATTCTAACTTCACCCCATACCTGCCTGGACTGTCTGACCTGGCAGAAGCCTCTGAACCAAGGTTGTTTTGAGCAGGTCTCTTTTCCTGAACTCTGGCCTTCCTCTCCAGACTACACCTCCATGCCGTGAATCTGCCTACTAACACCTTTCAGCTACCTGTCCTCACAGATCACGGTAATTATTAACTACTTAGTCAGAGGTAGACTTTGCTGGTCATCTCCCTCTCCATCCCTAAAACTAAGCCTTTAACCATTGTTGTGTTGTTGTTTTTTAAATATGTCAAGAGCTACTGATCTGATTAGCCCATTTGGAAAATGACTAAAATTTGCTCATGCTGCTTACTTGTTCTTTCCAGGGACAAGAAAATAGGAAAGAGTAAGGTTCTGCGGGAACCCAATGGCAACATTTATTAATAGCTGCTGGGGGTGACAACGTCCAAAGCAAATGCTGTAGGAACTTTAGCAGCATGCGATTCAAAAATACCATATCTCTCTTGGCTGATAAAGTGCCACCGTCCTCACAGAGAATGTCACGCCATCACCAGCTTTGATCAAAACCTCCAAGAAAAATAATACATGGACAGAACATATCCCTGGCTTTAAAACTCTGCAGGCCACAAAGTTGATAAGATTAACAACCTTACTATGGACCCGGTCAGTGCTGTCTCGTCATAACTGTGTGTGTGTCAAGAATAGGGAGAAACATCACAGATTTAGAAGACACTGCTTGGCCAGAGAGCTCATCTTTGCTATATTGTTTGTTAGTTATGTTTACCTGACATTATGAAAAAAAAAAAAAAAGAAAGAAAGAAGGAAAGAAATTGAGGCAGTTTATGGAAAGCTTTATAGAAAGCCATTCTCTATAACAGGGTAAAATTAATAAATGAGTAAAACTGAAGGGAAGGGGACAAAAGATTAAAAATGAAGGTGAGGGCAGAAGCAAGGATAGGGCAGCAAAAAAAAAAAAATTTTAAATCTGTCCAGTTGCAGAAGATAGGCTATAAATCAGGCGTCCCCAAACTACGGCCCGCGGGCCGCAATGCGGCCCCCTGAGGCCATTTATCCAGCCCCCACTGCACTTCTGGAAGGGGCACCTCTTTCATTGGTGGTCAGTGAGAAGACCACTGTATTTGGCAGCCCTCCAATGGTCTGAGGGACAGTGAACTGGCCCCCTGTGTAAAAAGTTTGGAGACCCCTGTATCTGTGTGATTCTGAAAGGCTAGAGCAAAGGAGAAAATATGATCTATTACAAGTTTCACAAAGTCTATGCTCAAATAAAGTGGTGGGTTTTTTTTCCTTTAAACTAGAAATGGAAATGAAAAGAATCTATAGGCTTTCATAAAATCAGCATGGTGTATTATCATGGGCATTGACATTGGCACTGTGTCTGCAAAAAATCCAACAGAAAATATTCAGTGTCCCTTAACTTTGCATGATTTAGTACTCATACTTTTAAATAGGGTTAAAAATGCCATCCAAGTCATTTTAAACTCTCTATGAACAAAGCATGCTTCCTTTTTATAACTAAACTGAAAAATAAATAAGTAGGATATAGCTAGCTGGAGGTCTGGCTTTTCAAGGGTAAAATCTAGAATAAAAAAAATTAAATGGTTTATTAGTTTATTTATCTGTAAAATGGGACAATGCTGGATATATTTCAAAAAATTAAAAGACCAGAAATAAATGAAAGATATGTGAAAGTAGTTCCAGAAAAGTAAAATATTATGTTCCAGAAGACAGGTACTGTTATTATTCAGATATTAGTCAGCCTTCAGCAAGGAGGAACAAAATGTGTTTTTTTTAAATCAAACTCAAGGCTAACAGAAGCCAGAACCAGGTTTCAGCCACATTAAAGGAATTTATGTGACAGCAACATGGCACACTTCTGAACATTTCATTTAACTAATGGATTGCACAGTTTCATTAAGTATTTATTACACTATGAAAATTCATTCCCTAAACTCTTATCCAGTACCAGAAAAACAAGTATATAAACCTAAAATAATTTCATCCGTGTTTCATACTTGGGGCCCTGCATTATCCAATCTTCTAAAATCCTCACCTCTGGTTATACAGAAATGTAGGTAGCAGAACCTAAAGCAGTCAGCTGTCAGCAGGGCGGGGCTGGAGTCCTGCCTGACTCTCCCACCAACTGCCTAGGTAACTTTAAGGCACTTAAGCTGCATAACCACTCTGAGCCTCAATTTCTTCATCTGTAAAATGGGAATCCAACAGGCCCTACAATCTTCACACTATGGTGTATGCAGCTCAGGAAATACTAAAATAAAATAAAATAAAATCCACTAGGGTAAAGAAATCAAACTCTGCTCTATCTACTTATAATTATTCTTACCTAAAACAAACAGAAAAGTTTATTAGTTTAATATACAGATCAACAGTAGAACATGTGCCTGACCAGGCGGTGGCCCAGTGGATAGAGCGTCGGACTGGGATGCGGAGGACCCAGGTTCGAGACCCCAAGGTCACCAGCTTGAGCATGGATTCGCCTGGCTTGAGCAAAAAGCTCACCAGCTTGGACCCAAGGTTGCTGGCTCAAGCAAGGGGTTACTTGGTCTGCTGAAGGCCCATGGTCGGGGTACATATGAGAAAGTAATTAATGAACAACTAAGGGGTCGCAACGAAAAACTAGTGATTGATGCTTTTCATCTCTCTTCATTCCTGTCTGTCTGTCCCTGTCTATCTCTCTGACCCTCTCTCTGTCCCTGTAAAAAAACAAACAAACAAACAAAAAAAGCAGCACATGTATGTAAATCTATATTTAAAAATTCATGGGTTTTCACAGAATATAGACTTCAAAAACTATTCATCTATGCAGGGTGGCTACTGGCAGGTGACAGAGGGCCATCACGGTGGTCTCACAGGGAGCGACCGACAGAGTTCAGGTTCCCTGGAGATGATGCCAGTCCCGGAACGGTCCAGGACTGCAGGCCAGAGATGCGGGCACTGGGGGCCAGCTGGGGACTGGAGGCCAGAGATGCGGGCACTGGGGGCCACTGGGGACTGCAGCATCAATGCTGCTACCAGGCTTAAAATGTTACCAGAAAATAAAGTAAAATAAAATCTTACGCTCTTTTATTTCCCTTTCCAAAACGTCCTAGATAAAGGAATCTTCAGAAAAAAAGTAAGAAGACAAGCATCCTCAACTCCTTCACCAGTGCATCGCAGGTTCTGTAAGTCACATCAATGCAACACACATTTCCTGAGCGCCTACTCTGTGCACAGCAGACCCTGCGGTACATGCTGGAGGCCTCGTGGCTGCTACACCCTCCCGAGGCGGGGACTGGCCTCAGGTGGCCTTCATCCCTGTCCCCCAACACTACTCCTAAAGGGGCATCTCCCTCACCGGCGTCGTAGCTAGGATGCCATTCCTCATTTTCACCCCACTCGCCAGGTGAGGAGGCGGGCACACTGTTTATTTGCACCCACGACTGACCACCCTCTACTGTCAACCCCGTTCCCTCCTCAATGCCTTTGAGAAACAGGGAGTCAGAGGCAGATTAAGGGCGGTTGAGGCCCTGGGCGCAGAAGAAAATATTGGGCCTCTTACATTAGAAAAAAGTGTCAAGTTGGGGTTTTGTGGGGCCCTTCAGAAGTCGGGGCCTAGGGCGCACCCTGGCTGCTAAATCTGCTGAGCTGCTGCTATTCCAGGGGGTCTTGAAGAAAACAGAGACAAGTATTTAATGAGGCCCTCCCTGTGAAGGGGATTTTAAATAAACAAATGCCGCTTTTGGCAGCTTCACCTGCTGATTTTCCTAAAATATACACTGCCGTTATTTATTCTCCTTTCCACAAGCTGCATTTCATTATCTTCAAAATTGACAGTGGAAAAAAAGGAAAACACAGGCCAACATCTGTACGTAGCAACCCTGGGGAGTGTGCAACAGATGTCCCCAAGCTGCCTGGCTTTGAGGGTGCCCCTGCGCAGGGGCTCATCCTGAAGCTGTCCCCATTCCAGTGACAGTCTGGATCGCAAAGTGGACTGGCCGGCTGTCCGAGCAATGTCCCTTCCTGTTGGCCCCATTCAAGGTCTCTGCCCAGAGATGCCACCTTCTCCCTGCCCAGACAGCCCAGACATGGGTGACATGCTCTCTCCCATCACAGACATCCTATTTGATTTCTTCTCTCTTCTCAAACATCTAACTTTTACCACTTTCCTTTGGGGGGGGGGGGGAAGGCCCATCATCTTTCTCTGCTTCCCTAATGACCCGCTAGCCCCATCTCAATCACTGGAGCATGGCACACACAGACGGCTCAGATTTCTCTGCAAAAAGGTCCCTGGTTGACGGGAGCAACTGATTTCCACAATGATCTCCCTCACAGAAACCACCACAGTGATAACCGCGGGGCTGCGCTTTCCTAAGGCCACAAAGGGGAATGGATGCTGACGACGGAGCTCTTGTTTGTTAACTGATTTGTGAATGTATTTATTTAAACTTTCTCAAAGAAACATAAAAATTCAATCACACTGGGCAAATACTGAGCAATCGGCAGGGCAAACTGCTTCCTCTCCATGAAACAGCCTCCTCACTGTTACCCCGGCAAACGCCTGAATCTCCGTTCCAGCTCCCCTCCAAGGGAAGGCTCCCCAGACCACACGTATCCTCCCTTCCCCTTGCATTCCAGCCTCAGCCTGGCACGCACCCCCTACTTGGACACCGGTCTCATACGCCACTTCCCCTAGCACACCAGGCTCTAGTGAGGCATAGGGCAGCACAGAGGAATACCTGAGCAGCTGGAAAAATACTATTGACACTTGCCTCCCACCAGGGGAGTCTCATTCAGCTGGCACAACCAGGCCACTGGGGAGGCTTAAAAACTTCCCCAAATGATTTGAATATGTAGCAAAGTTTGAAAAACAAGCATCCTGGCTAAGAAAATGTACACATGTCTTCAGGGTCAGCATGATCCTGAACTGATGATATCAGAGATAGACCTTGAGTATATTTTGCATTTGTGAATTCTGCTGGATGTGAATCTCGGGGCCACCAGGTGGATTGTGATAGACACAATAATGGCCCGCACAGATGCCCACTCCCTAACCCAAGTCCCAGCTGATGGCGCCAGGGATCGGTTCCTTACCCAAGGACATTCACTAGCTGACCAGCAGCCACTTGTTGGCCTGACTGAAACAGTTAGATCCCAACTAAATATGTGAGAAAAATATGCATATTCTTTCCCTCAAGAATTTGAACTCACTAACAGATTCTGTCCAGAGGCCATGGAAGTGAAAAGATATATGGGGGGCAGGAGGCAGCAAGGGGGCGGCTGAGCAGAAGCTGTGAGTTAGGGGAAGTGAAGACCAGCAGGCAGGAAATGTCCAATTAGAAGAGAGATCAGTTTCAGTAGAAGTAGAAACTGAGCACACCTGATGGCAGGCAGGGAGCAGAGTCCGTGTAGGAACAGTATAACCTAATTCCCCAGGGATACCCAGGATCCTTCCTGTTATGAAATGTTATCCCAGTCACAGTGAGGTCAGGCTGCATGACTAGTTCTGAGACTCCAGAGAAATTCCTCCGTCCCTTTCTGCAGGGCCATCCTATGCCACATCCCTCCTCACCCCTGCGGGGGCAGGGAGCTCTACCAAATAGCCTGAGGCTCTGACTCTGGTGTCCTTACCGCTACCTGTCACCTGAACCTTTAAATACATCACTATTCATATACACTAGCTGGCAAAGACAAAAAGAAGCATGAACATTTTAAGCCGAGACACCACCAAATTCCGCATACGCGACCTTTGACAAGTCCCTTGAAGACTCTGTACCTCAACATCTACCTCTGCAAAGCTGGAAAACTGGTGCTTTACCCCTAATGGTGGCTGAGTGGAATAAATAAGATAATACATGCAAATGATCTGGTAGTACTGGAGGTATTCATTACATATTGTTTGCCCTTCCTTCCCTCTATTTCATTTGTATATTATACTTTGGAAGGAAAAGGGAGAAGTTTTCGATATTTATTTCCCATACCGTCTACCTATTAGTTTTTCAATACAGACCTGTCAAAATGAATCAGGAAATAATTACCTGAAACTATTCCCGCTGAGATATGAAATCTGACTCGTTAACTTTACCTGACCTTCAGGCTTCACTCCGGCACGCCTCCCCGAACTCCCAGCTGAGTTCCTCCTCCCCACAGGAAAATTCCTGCTGCAGCCACAAGGGGTTGGTCACAGTGCACCCTGGTCACCCAATGCCACACCTCCTCACCTACTCAAACGGGGCCTACCTTTTGAGGTCTCATGATAAACTCAAAATAGGGTTACTCTAGGAAAGTTACTGAAGGGTGAGCTGTGTTGAAAGGAAACCCAAAGGACAGTGCAGTACCTTAGGGACAGACTAGCAGAACTGGAGCCTCCCCTACAAACGGAGGGCTGAGAGAAGGGAAAGGCCACCGGAAGCGGGAGGGAACCCTGTAGAAAGAGCTGTCTGAACAGGAGCGGTGAGCTTCAGTCTAGGATACACCAAGTCCAAGGCAACCCGGCCAGGAAAAAGCCCCAAGCGGATCAAAACACAGAGACTTCACTCCCCTTCTCCCTGCCCTTCGTCTGCCTGCTGGAGCTGGGTATTGGCTAATCCCGGGATGAGGCCAGGGGCTGGGAAGCCCACAGGCGCAGCGCACACAGGTTAACCCTCTGGACAGCCTCTGGAAGGGGAGTGAAGAGCAGACGGCACACCGGGAAGGGCATGCACAGAACACGTGTCCAAGTGAAGATCTTCCGCCACAAAAATACCCTGTCACAGCCCCTGTCTTTCTAAACCCCTAAGGAACTTCATGAAGACACAGCTCCTTGTGACAGAGCATAAAAGAGAAGGAAAGTGAAACGTCGAACTACACTGGTAGGAATGTACTGGGTGTGCCGTGGGCCACCCTCAGCACTGCATGTATACTCCTCGTCTCAGCAACCTTCACAAGCCAGCACGTGCGTAGTACAATCTCCGTTTCGCAGTAGTGGAAACTGAGGCACACAACTGATGAAACACCAAGCCCAGGCCCCGTTTCTAGGCTGGATCCAGATCTAGAACCCAAAGACATCTGACTCCAATTATCAGTGTTTCCGTAAAACCATCCTGCTTTCTTTTCTTTTCTTTCTTTTTTTTTTTTTTTCATTTTTCTGAAGCTGGAAACAGGGAGAGACAGTCAGACAGACTCCCGCATGCGCCTGACATCCTGCTTTCTATAAATTGTCATTATTTAAATCTACTTCATCTTGTCCCTTGATGAGCAGGAAGGCCACCGGAGGGCAGGGACGGTCTTCTATTTCTCCTGCGTCTCCTTTGGCCCCTATGCTAATGAGATGCAGAAAAGTCCCTCATATGCTGAATAAATAAAATCATAAAATCTTTGAAACCCCCACAAGCCTAGTTTTTCTCAGTTTAAAAATAACCTGTTTTGCCAAATATTCAGAAATTTCTTTTCTCTCTTTAAACAGACCTTTTTTTTTTCTTTTTTAACACACATTTCATAGTGGGATTCACAACTTATCACTCCCACAAGAAATACCCCCGGGCTCCTTGTCTATTCAAGCAAGCACTTGGTAAATTTGGAAAACAGTTTAGATTAATCTCTGTCTGCCAAGAGGATTCTGGAGAGCCTTCCCGTATACAAAGTTTCAAAAAGAATATTATGCTCACTTCTTTAAGTATATCCAACAACACTTTTTTAGGCGGACTCTTTGATTAAAGTCTTTATGACAAATAATCAACACAATACACTGATTAATGACAAGTACGGCGGCGTTGTACATTTGACATTGTGTGCATGTAATATTACCTGGTGGGTATTTGTAAAAGCCTCCAAGTGCCTTCCTGACATTTCATCATTAACTCCTTTTGCCTTCTCTGCAGAGTAGCAACAGTGAGCTGGTGTGAGCTCCACGTGGAGGTAGAGGCCTGAGGCCCAACAACTCACTTCTTCCATTCCATACCCACCTCCCGTTTTCATTTAATGGGAAGACAACCAGCCTTGTCAGAACAGAGCAACAAAGGAAAGGATCTCCAGCTTTTCATGGGAGGGTGCCCCCAGGTCTCCCCTTCATCTCTGCACACGTGACATTTCCTTTCTAAGGACTGTCAAGTTTTGCCGAGTACCTTCCTGTGTGTGCACTCATTTCATCTTCATGACAACTCAGTAAGGTAGGAGTTGGCATCCCTATTTTACTGCAGTTGGGTGAGGGGACGAGGTATCTATGGCCACAGGTTTCCTACCTAGAAGTATTGAAAATAGGACTGTAGTCTGGGTATTTTGGATTTCAAAGTCTTTTGTTGTTGTTGTTGTTGTACCTTGCATATAACTGACTCCTGAGTCTTTACCATGCTTTCTTAAGATTACCAATTGAAAGAGTAAAATCCAATCCATGGGGATGGGGATGAGGATGGGTATGGGGGTGGGCTCATAGTAAGAGGGCAGAATCTATTGCTAGTAGATTATCTAGCCACAACCACCCCCCCAAAAAAAAAAAAAAAAAACCACACTCATAAGCTGGTAAGACCACACCTCCTTCCCCATCTTCCCTGTCCACTGAGTCTCAATACCTTTGCATAGCCACCTGGGCCAAGGCCTGTGAAGACACTGACTCCAATAATGGTGCCTTTTCCCTCCTGGAGGGAATTTCAGCCTTTGGTCATTCAAATTTACAGTCTCAATTAGAAGTATTCTTTAGGGATAAAAGACCAAGATAAAGATACCAGAATTAATACAAAATGGCTTCCAAGAGCCAAATTGGTAAATGAATTGCTCCAGATTTTTAATTGGGTTTATCTCTAAAAAAGTCTGCCAGTCTCAATTAGGTACCTATTAACTGGCAGTTCTCAAACAGCAGTCAGCTTGTCCTCCTAGAGTCATTCACTTGACATTTGCTAATACATTTGGTACTGTGAATACATTGGTACTAGTAGATAATATCCATTCAAGGAGGAAAGGGTATGTGATCAGAAGACGCATGAAAAGATCTCTCCCCTCAGGAATTCCAGGGGGAAAACACCTACAAAAAAATCACAGTTTAAACATGGAATATCAAATATTCCTTTGAAAAAATTTCATGACAGCTATGAATCCCTTCCCCAAACTCAAGTCAAGAACTTAAGCCTGACCAGGCGGTGGCACAGTGGATAGAGCATCAGACTGGGATGTGGAGGACCCAGGTTCGAGACCCTGAGGTCACCATCTTGAGCACAGGCTCATCTGGTTTGAGCAAAGCCCACCAGCTTGGACCCAAGGTCGCTGGCTCGAGCAAGGGGTTACTCGGTCTGCTGAAGACCCACGGTCAAGGCACATATGAAAAATCCATCAATGAACAACTAAGGAGCTGCAATGAAGAATTGATGTTTCTCATCTCTCTCCATTCCTGCCTGTCTGTCCCTATCTGTCCCTCTCTCTGACTCTGCCACAAAAAAAATAAAAAGAACTTAAGATGTCAGGTAGGGATTTCAATAAATAAATAAAATCAAAGGTAAAAAGTAAAACAAATATATTTTTAAAGCACAATGTAAAAACTGTCAATATGATGTTCGATGACTTTTCTTCCCTCAGCGTTTTTATCCCACCCTTTTGTTGGCACACGGCCACTAATCACAATAAAATAAGAAGTTGCTTCTAATAATAATAGGATTCGATAGTTAAAAGGATCTTTCACACCTGTATGTGTGTCCAAATAAAATTTTCTCAATACCCTTCAAAAAACACAAAATAGGAATTTTTTACCCTCGTTTTAAAGCCTTCTTGAGAAACTGGAGCTCTACAAAGGAAGGGGCTACCCAGAGCTGCAGCACTAATAAGCAGCGGCGGTATCCAAGTTCAGAGCGAAGGTTTCCAGGCTTCCCGTCTACGTTTTAAAACTAGTAGGAATCTCAGATGTCATCTAGACCAATTGCCTCGAGTCTCCATTTTGCAGAGGAAGAAATGTGTCTTAGAGAGATTGAATGGCTTGCCCCAACTTGCCCACATTAGTAAATCACAGAGAACAATTAGCCAGGTCACCTGATTCCTAGTTAGTTTCTGATACCCACTGTGGTCTGGTGTGTGCTCCGTTCATAACATCAGTCATAGCAAGCACTTCCGCATGAGGTCATACTGTTAGACAGTTTCTAACATTATTCACTTTTATAGGATTCTTGCCCCCCAAGCAGGTTATTTCTGAAACATTCCAAACACAGCTTCAAAGAGACCTTCACAAGGATCACAGGACAATGAGACTTTGGCCTGAACTGTAGAAGGAGCCCTCTGCTCAGAACATAACTTCCCAAGCCTCAGCCTCACAGAGTGACTTTCTAGAAAGCACGTCCCTAGAACTTCAGACACAGGCCTGCGCGAGGTCGGAGAGCCGTCCCCTGCCCAGGGAAGCACCGCAGCACACTACAAACAAACAACACCCAACAACCTGAGCAAATTAATTCCTAATAAAGAGCTCAAAATCAGAGATTTGAAAAACTAAATTAAGTGTTACATTACCTCCCTGATCCCACTGCACAGTGTGGCTCTTGAAGAGACAGCTGCCCTGGCTCTCGTGCGAGCTGAGAGTCACCCGACAAAGAAGAAAGGACAAAGTACACAGCCAGGATCACGATTAGGGAGTTACGATGATTGCCGGAGGAGGAGAGCGGCCAAGTGCAATCACACGGGGAGAAGCAGGTACGTCTGCCACGATCACCGGCAGGGCAAGGGGCGCTCAAACGCAGGGCCCCTCCACTCTAAACACATTTCTTTCCTCAGTCGATCAGCACACAGTTTAACTTACTGACTACAGGCTGTCTGCCACACGTAGTTCAGGGCTGGGATGCAGCTTGTGTCCTAGTGGAAGGAGGCAGACAGTCACAAATGAGTAAGTCAAGTACCCACTATGTCAGATGTTGGAAAGTGAGAAGAAGAAAAATAAGGATAGAGAGAGAATTAAGAAGTGCTGGAAAGGGGGACATTTATTTTAAATAAGTAGTCAGGGAAGGTCTCAGTGAGATGCCATTGGAGCAAAACGATTAAAAAGGTCAGGGTACATGTCATACAGATAGACAGCAGAGAAAGCAGCATTCAGGCAGAGGCAACAGCAAGCCCCAGAGGATTTTCAAAGAGCAGTGAGGATACCGGTGTGAACAGAAGGGAAAGGGAGAAAGAAGTAATGGGTGAGGCCCAGAGGTGGAGGCCAGAGCCAGGCCCTGGGTGCAGAGAGGTCAGCAGGGTCTCTGCTCCCAAGGCAAATACAGTGAGTCCTGCAGCCCTCAATGCTTGGCGTTTCTGAACTGGCTTCACTACTGACCAGTCAGGTGACTCAGGAAAGGAAATTTTGTGTGAGGCTCTTGTTTTCTCATTTTTAAAATAAGAACAATCATAACCTCACCTTGTCTACCCCGCAAGTCCTGCTCCCTAAACATTCCTTAAGATGACCGTAGATGTTAAGACTCCAACATGTCATCTCTCTTCCTCCACAGAACAATCATGTGGGTTGCATATTTTCTTCTCTGTGTCACTGATACATTTAGACACAGAGAATTCAGCTTTTCCTCACAAAAGTATGGGTGGTGTCAGAACCAGGATTTGAACACGGGTCTTTGTGACTTCAAAAGCTGCAGCACTGAGTTGTCTGTGTGACAGAGCCAGGAAAATGACAGCTGGATGTTACACATAACAGGAAGAGGGCAACATGGCCGCATGATGGCAGTGGCCATCCTAGTGACACAATGTGTTATGTGGGACTGGGGCACTAAGTGCTCTCTCCCTTCATGAGCACTAAGTGCTCAGTCCCACGTGGGGACAACCCCAGCCGGAAGATGGCAGGATGACATTCATCTGGATTCTCTTGTTAACTCTGGGTTCCAGAAGCCTGATCAAGTTGGGAAACTGAGGTAGCCATCCAGGTCAGAACCCCCCCACCAGACTTAAAAATTCAAGCTTTGATGAGGATAAAAAGAAAAGAGACAGGCTCTCTGTAGTTGTCTTAGAATGATGGAGGTTATTCCTCCTCAAAAGAAAGGCTTCCTGCTTTCAGCTCATCTAAAGAAGAAGGAAGACAATCAGTTATGCCGATCAGCAGATGTTTATGGCACTGGACCTTGCACCCAATAAACCAAGATTCAGTTTGGCGCCTCAGGAGAAGTTAACCTCTTCTGGTTGCTTTTCTCCCTCGAAGGTCCTCCACCTGTAGGCAAATGGCACCAGAGGACCCCTCAGCTCTACAGCGGACCCCTCAGCTCCATAGTGGACCCCTCAACTCCAGCCTGTTGAACTCGATACTGATTGTGTTAGTACACAATAGATAGATAGATATCTTCTCAAATGACTGAAAAATGGCAACAAATACTGAAATGATAAAGATGATAAAAATAACAGAGACCATAGGTAAAGTTTAATTCCTGGCTCTAGGCTTTACTGGTTCTTAACCTCCCTGAGTCTAAAGTCCTCATGTCTGAAATGGGAATACTGATACTTATTTTGCAATATTATTATGGAAAAAAGTATGCAAAGTCCTTGGTCTGTAGCAGTTCCTCAGTAACTGAGAGATGTTATTCAATAAAATGAAGGTGAGTAAGATTTCCGTGGCACTTTCCCACTCCTGACCTCATCTGATCCTTACAACAAACCCTCAGACCTTAACTTAGGGTCTTTCATATAGTAGTCGCCCAACAGAATCCAGAGACAGAGTCCCGAGGCAGGATAGCGTTTACAAATAGTAATCTAAGCATCTCATTTTACCAGAGGGGAAACTAAGCTCAAAAGGGGGCATATTATCATTTTATCTAAGCAAATTACTTTATATAATAATGAAGACTCAATGATAAACTCAGCTAAAGACAGAATGGCATCACGAGCTAAATGCCATGGAGAGTAACAGGGCATGGACCAATGTAGCCAGGATCAAATTTAGTTATGATATCCGGAATCATCCAAAAGTTACGTTCATTTTACACAGGAGAGTGGAGGAAAGTGCCTTGTGCCTTGAATGGAAAATGACCCACATTTACACTGGATTCTTGCTCTGGGAAACAAAGACCAAACTTCCCAAAGGTTCTGATTTAGAGTGGCTTGGTGGGCAGAGTACTGTGTAACTCAAACATTGCTGCTTTTTCCACTTGTTCCTTATCCAAGGGTTCCAGAAGGCCAGTTCCATGCGCAGTCTAAGTGAGGGGGGCACTTCTGCGGGACTGAACTGCCCTCTCTCACAAGGCGGGACCCACAGAGTATGACTATGCAAGGTATCTGCTCTTCTCAGGACCCTGGGGGAGCCTCTGCGGGGCTCACAGATCCTGGGAGGAGGCATTCTACAAAAAAGGTTCTGTGCTTTTCTGTCTCATTTTCCTGGAGCAGATGGGGTGCTGAAATTATGGAGGCAGTGTCCCTGTTTTCAGGCACCCACTGTTTCTGTGGAAAGAATGCTTAGGCTAAAAAGTTAGAGCATGTGGCACAGAGGCAACCTAGAAGCAAGAGTGGGCAGGGGGTGGGGTGGAGAATGCAGGTCTGCATCTGTCTGCGTTGTCTGCCCTGCACAGGTCTGAGCACCTACAGCTGCTCGGAGCCCTCTCATGGTCCCCACACTGGGCCTTTCAGAGGTGCCACACCCTTCTTCCGCTATAAAGGATGTGTAAAAATTACATTCTACGACTATGTTGGCATGAGGACAATCTTTGGCCCTCAAAGTTCATTTCCTTTTTCTGATTTTAAAAGACATGAAAACAATATTTTTGTGAGCTCTTAAAAGTACTGTGGGGCCTAAAGCACTGGGCCATGGCACCCACTAATGGTAGAGTTGGCCAGTTTCCTTAACTGGAAAATAAAATTTTTAAAAAAAATTTATTTTTTATTTTAAAGCTTTTTTAAAAAAGCATTTTATTTATTTATTTTGTGACAGAGAGAGTCAGAGAGAGGGACAGACAGGAAGGGAGAGAGATGAGAAGCATCAATTCTTCATTGTGGCACCTTAGTTGTTCATTGATTGCTTTCTCATATGTGCCTTGACTGCGGGCCTTCAGCAGACCGAGTAACCCTTTGCTCGAGCCAGCGACCTTGGGCTCAAGATGGTGAGCCTTGCTCAAACCAGATGAGCCCACGCTCAAGCTGGCGACCTCAGGGTCTCAAACCTGGGTCCTCCACATCCCAGTTCAACGCTCTATCCACTGCGCCACTGCCCAGTCAGGCTGGAAAATGAAGTTAACGGCCCCTATCTCTCAGCATATTGTGAGCACTAGTGATTTAATCTATAATTTGCCCATTACCATGACTGGTATCCTGCAGACGAATGCTCAACAGCTCTTAATATTATATTATTGTTGTTACTCAGACAACATAACTTAGCCATTCTTTAAAGAAAACAAGATTGTGAGCCTTTTGGAAGAGGAGGCATGAGTTTGTTCTCTATGTAATTTATTCATCCATCAACTCCTCAAAATCTCCCAATAGCTTAGAGAACATGGCCATTGCTCAATAGATGCACATACTAAATAATGACAACAAGCTTAAAAGAAAACATTTTCCCACCAAAGAAAAACTTGATCATAACTGTCTTTATTTGCTATTGATTTTTTTAAAAATATATAAAAACATCAGAGCACTTAAGAAATCAATGCCCCAATCTCTGTAAGTTGCAACTGAAGCTGGGGCATAGAGCTCTGGGAAGACCACCCAACTCGAAGTCTCACATGTGACTGACCTTGCGCGTCCCTCCTGGACTCCCATCAGGGTTTCAGGAGGTTCTTTGAACTCTAAGCCCCAGTTCCCTTTTCTATATAGCACAAGACACCAACCCTGCCTACATCCGGGCATGATGAGGCTCATAGGATTTAAGTTCACTAAGCAATTTACCAGCGTTTCCCATAGAACTCTCCATTCCAGGGGACGGGAACCTTTTTGGCTAAGAGAGCCATGAACGCCATATTTTATTTTATTTTTTTTTTGTATTTTTCTGAAGCTGGAAACGGGGAGAGACAGTCAGACAGACTCCCGCATGCGCCTGACCGGGATCCACCCGGCACACCCACCAGGGGCGAGCTCTGCCCACCAGGGGGCGACGCTCTGCCCACCAGGGGGCGTCGTTCTGTTGCGACTAGAGCCACTCTAGCGCCTCGGGCAGAGGCCAAAGAGCCATCCCCAGCGCCCGGGGCCATCCCTGCTCCAGTGGAGCCTCGGCTGCGGGAGGGGAAGAGAGAGACAGAGAGGAAGGAGAGGGGGAGGGGTGGAGAAGCAGATGGGCGCTTCTCCTGTGTGCCCTGGCCGGGAGTCGAACCTGGGACCTCTGCACGCCAGGCCGACACTCTACCACTGAGCCAACTGGCCAGGGCCAACACCATATATTTTAAAATGTAATTCCATGAGAGCCATACAACAACCCGTGTACGTTACACAGTATCCAATAAAAATTTGGTGTTGTCCTGGAGGACAGCTGTGATTGGCTCTAGCCACCCGCAACCATGAACATGAGCAATAGGAAATGAATAGATTGTAATACATGAGAATGTTTTATATTTTTAACATTACTATTTTTTTTATTCAAGATTTGTCTGCGAGCCAGATGCAGCCATCAAAAGAGCCACATCTGGCTCGAGAGCCATAGGTGTCCGACTCCTGCTCTATTCCTTAAGGACACTCTTTAAAAAATAATGGATGAAAGGAAGAAAGAAAAGGAAGGAGGGAGGGAGGGAGGGAAGGAGGAAGGGAGGGAGAGAAGGAAGGAAGGAAGGAAGGAAGGAAGGAAGGAAGGAAGGAAGGAAGGAAGGAAGGAAGGCAGCCATGGTTAAATAGTTCTGAAAATACTTCAAAATATAATAGTCCCTGATAGTAAATTTTAAACTTTCAAAGATTCTTTGTTTAAAAAATCTGCTTTACCTTTATAACCAGAAATTCCATAATTTGTTTAAGCAAAATTTTCCCCTGACCTAACTAAATATTTTATCTGATCTGGGACATGCCCACCATCCTGTCGTCCTTTGTTTTTTCTGATTCAGGGTCTCTGCAGTTGTTGTTCCTTCTCCTGGTTCCTTCTTATCTTACAGGACTCCCCTCCAATGTCACTCCTTTAAAGTAGCCTTCTCAGCTCACCCAACCTACAATAGCCTCCCCATGTCCCTCTTACTGGCTATTCATTTTTCTTTTTTTAAGACTTTATTCATATATATATATATATATATATATATATATAGAGAGAGAGAGAGAGAGAGAGAGAGCGAGCAGGGGGAGGAGCAGGAAGCATCAACTCCCATATGTGCCTTGACTGATCAAGCCCAGGGTTTCGAACTGGAGACCTCAGCATTTCAGGTCGATGCTTTATTCACTGTGCCACCACAGGTCAGGCTAGTTATTCTTCATTTCAACCTCTATTTGGTTATAGGAGTTATTTCATATAAAATCTATTAGGAATTTGGTTTCTCATTGTCTAATCCCTTGAGGGCAGATGGTTTCCCCAACTTATTCAGCCACTGTGATGAGAAAAACATTGAGAGTATTTCAACAATTACTGGCTGAATGGCTGAATGGGTGGGTAGGTGGATGACTGGATAGATGGGTGGGTGGGTGGGTGGATGGATGAATAGAACACAGCTCTTATATGATATTTAGGCAATAGTAGAATTCAAATAATTTAACAACTGGTTTTCTGCCCTAATGGCCATTTTAAGTTTAAAAAAAGGATATACCGAAAGGCAGTTTATTATTTCATGCATTTAATACTTACATAAGAATGATAAATGAGGTAGGTACACAAAACTTAGATTATAAGACTTTTAAAATATTAATGAAAAAATATTAAATATTACTTGACAAAAACAATACAACTGTTATTTAAGACATTTCCATATCTCTTCTTGGTGTCCTCACTTGCAATTTTTTTCACCTATGGTCATAATGAACATTACTATAAGCACTCAGAATCCGTTGTTGTGCAGATGAATGTTAAAATAGAGTAAGGAATGTAAATTTGTGATTTCCATATTGAGCAGCTGCCCAGGTGCCCACCTTAGAGAGAACCCTGATTACAAGTGCCATTTTAACAACCAGTTTGCTGAACTCAACAAAAAATTAGGTATCGGTTCTGCCAAACCAAGTGCAAACCAGCTGAATCCCACCACTTCTTTTAGGAAACTCCTTTAGCCTTCTTGGCCTTAGTTTCCCCATCTATGTTGGAAGACTTAATAATTCAAGTTCCTCCCAAGGCTGTTATACATATAGCAGCTACAAAGACACCATCAAGTCTTTTCTATGTGGCAAGGAACGTTTCCTGGTGTTACTTTGTTTAACTTAATTTCTAAAACAACTTTATGAGAGAAGTATTACTATCCCAGTTAAAAGATGAAAAAATTGTACACAAAGCTTGAATTCCTGGCTGGTAAGTGGTGGAGCTGACTGCCCGAGCCTACTGTCCAGCCTAAGCCAGTGTTTCTTCTACATTATCTGAGCCAGAAGAAAATGCTGGCTCTCGCTATTGAAAGGGAAAAGCGACAGCAAAAGGAACAGGAGTGAGGGAACAGGTGAGACGTTTTGCACATCATTCAATTCACAGTGTATTAGTCTATGCCAGGAAAACAGGAAGCATTACCCAAGTCAGTGAATTTTGAAAGAGCTTAACTTCAGATGTACACGAATGTCTTCTATTTTTTTTTATGAAACCTTTTGCATTTCATTTGTAACACTTGTTCTAAATCACCTCTATGCTTGGGAAACAAGCGCCATCCACCTGCCCCCCATGTAGAGAGTTTATTTTCTCTTGGAGAGCAATTACCGCCACACGCCAGGCTGCAGAGGGTTTTGTTCAGCAGCAGCATCTGTCACCCTGGCAGGCTCCTCGGGCAGTTTTATTGGCAGCATTCAAATGGCCAGGGGGTCAGTCAGAGCTCAGCTGCCAGTAGGCTCTCAGGTGGCCTACCAGCCTCTGCCTGAATGTCTCAGAAAGAGGCTTGGACCCACGGCAAAAGTTAAAGCTCAGCAAAAGACAACTCTGCTCAGTCAGAGCCATTGGGGCCAATCCTGGTTTTCACTGGAAGCCAAGAAATTCCCATGATCCTCTTTGCTGAACAAACTGACAAAAACGACAACCTGAAGAAGGACATAAGACATCCAAATTTTAAGGTAATAGGCAAATATATGCTCTGGTAGGCAGCCTCTAAAATGGCCCCCCAGAGATTCCTGTCTCATAATATTCATGGCTTCGGTAATCTCCTCCCGAGTGTGAGCTAGACCTACTGGCTCATTCCTAATAATTAGAATATGGCAAAAGAGATGAGATGTCACTTAAACAATTAGGTTACAGAAAGACGCTAGTCTTCTTTCTGGCTATCTCTTATCTCATTGTCTGTTGGCTCGGATGGAAGCTAGATGCCGTATTTTTGAGCTGCCCTATGTGGAGGCCCATGTGACAAGGAATTGAGGGGGACCTCCAGCCACCAGCCTGTGAGGAACTGGGGACTTCTAACAACTATGAGTGTGAGCTTGGGAACAGACCCATCCCAGGCAAGCCTTGAGATGAATATAATAGCCCCGACCAACACCTGGATTGCAGCCTTGTCAGATAGCTGTGGAATAATAAGTGTTTGTTACTTTTAAGATGTGAAGTTTTGCCCTGGTCAGTCAGCTCAGTTGGTTAGAGCATTATCCCAGTACATCAAGATGGGGGTTTAACCCTGGTCAGGGCACATATAAGAATCAATCAAGTCTGACCTGTGATGGTACAGTGGATGGAGCGTCGACTTGGAATGTTGAGGTTGGCAGATCAAAACCCTGGGCTTACTGATCTAGGCACATACAAGAAGCACTACTATGAGTTAATGCTTCCATTCCATCCCACTTTTCTCTTTCTCCTCTCGCTAAAATCAATAAATAAAATCTTAAGGAAAAAAATGTAGTTTATTAGGCCCTAGCCAATTTTCTCAGTGGTGGAGTGTTGGCCCAGCATATGGAAGTCCCAGGTTTAATTCCCAGTCAGGGCACACAGGAAAAGTGACCATCTGCTTCTCCACCCCTCCGCCTCCCCGTTTTCTCTCTCTCTCTCTCTCTCTCTCTCTCTCTCCTCTTCCTCTTCCTCCTCTTCTTCCTCCTCCTCCTCTTCCTCCTCCTCCTCCTCCTCCCACAGCCATGGCCTGACTGGTTTAAGCAAGTTGGCCCCTGGTGCTGAGGATGGATCCATGGCCTCACCTCAGGTGCTAAAATAGCTCTGTTGCTGAGCAATGGAGCAACGGCCCCAAATGGGCAGAGCATCGCTGGGTAGGGGGCTTGCTGGGTGGATCCCAGTTGGGGCCCATGCAGGAGTCTGTCTCTCTGCCTCCTCACATTTCATTTAATTTTTAAAAATAGAATCAACCAATGAATGCATAAATAAGTGTATTAACAAATGGGTCTCTCTCAAATCAATAAAAATATCAATAAAATAATTATAAACATGTGACATTTTGGGATAATTTGTTATGCAGAAGTAGTTAACTACAAAGTAGTCTTAAAACAGAAAATATGTATTTTTAAATCATGTCAATACAATTACCTCTTCCAAGTCTGCTCAAATGTCACCTCCCTGGGCCTTACCATATCACACTACTGAAAATCACAACTCACTCCTACTGCCATTCCCGTACCAACACACAGTGCACCAGCCTTTCGTACTTCCCTAATTCTTAAACATTACCTTTGAACACTTTGTTACTTTAAGTGTGGTCTTTGAACCAGCAGTAGCAACATCCCATGGGAGCTTGTTAGAAATGCAAATCTTAGGGACCAGTCCAGACCTACTGAGACAAAATCTGCATGATAAGAAGATCTCAAGGCAACTTAGGGGTACATCAACACTTACAAAAGACTTCTAACATTCTAAAATATATGTATTAATTTTTTTTCCTGTTTTCTATCCACCCTCTAAAGTCTAAACCCTAAAAAATAGTGCAATGTGGAAGTCACTGTTGATCCTAATTTTTACCATTTGGAATTACCTGGTCTGCTCTTGAAAAACTAAACACAGAAATAAGGACACAGAGGGAATGCTTTCAGGTAAATTTTACAATAAATGCCATTTTAATTTAAGCTCATTTGACCTGAGTTTCTGTCTCCTTCCCAAATGGCAAGTCAGAGCCATTAACAAATCCTAGACCTTACCTCTCTCATTAGTTTGTCACTAATGAGAGGCCGACTGAAATTCTTCTCCCAGTTGCAGCTCAAAAATCCCAGGGAAGATTTTGATTGGCCTCAACACATTATTTGCATATTCCCAGAACAGACAGTTATGTCTACAAGGCTCAAACCATGCAGTTGACATGGTAAAGAAGTACTGAAGAAGGGGCGAGAAGTACTAAGTAAACAAAATATGGCATTTTAGAACTTCATGCTCTTTAGGTGCTGTTCCCCCATCTGCAATACTCTACATAAATGACCTGACGCCTCCACTACTCTACCTCCACAATCCTGCTAGCAAGTTCCTACTCAGCCTTCCAGACGCAGTTCAAGAGTTGTCTCCTGAGACTCTCCCTAACTGAGAGGGGAGATGTAGAAATGCTTTCTTCACTGATCTTACTGTATTCTTCCACACTTTAGAAAAAATAATTATTATAGCAATTTAGGACATTTTGACTCAATATGATAAACATGCTATTGAAGTGTCAACCTTTTATTTACCAATTAATATGCAAAAATTAATATTCACATAACTCCCAAGCCTTGTTGTTGAAGGTTAAGATGAAGCAAGGCTTGGGCTTGTTACACAGTATTCTCACATTCTGCATGTTTATTTGGACATAACTGCATTATCACCGTTCTATACATTCTCTGCCTACCCTTTAGGGTAGCTGTCAGTGGTCGGAAAACCGCAGCTCACAAGCCACATGCGGCTCTCTGGCCCCTTGAGTGTGGCTGTTCCACAAAATACCATGTGTGGGCACTACCTCGATAAAGAATGTACCTACCTATACAGTTTAAGTTTAAAAAATTTGGCTCTCAAAAGAAATTTCGATCGTTGTCCTGTTGATATTTGGCTCTGTTGACTGCTGAGTTTGCTGACCACTGGTAGCACAATTCACCCAGACCTGTGTTAAAACAGTCTCTTCCATCAACAACAAACACACAGACTCCGTGTCCACCTGTTTGGCTTTCGTCCCACACATCTCCCAACCCATGCTCTCTAACAACTGCAGGTTAAAGACCTCCATGTCATTAGCACTGGAGATCCCCACCTGTCTCTCCATCTGGGAAATTCTCAGGGATAGTGACAGATCTTATTGAATCACCTTGTCTTTTTAGAAGTGTTGCAAGGTCCCCGGGGCTGCTGCTAATTAGCAGACCTGCTACTACTGTGTGTGCCGTCGCCTCCCCCACGAACAGCTTGTTTGGTGAGTAGGAGGCGAGCGATGGAGATGGGCATCTTCATCCTGGCAGAGCTCACACCGTCAGGCTTCCAAGAGATAGCATCAGCAGCTGAGGATTGGGGGAGGGCAGATTTGGGTCAGAATCAGCAGCTGCGAACGAAAGCAACTGGATGACTCTTCTGAGACAGTTTCTCTGTTCACATATTTGGAATCCAGGCACTTCCTCTGCATTACTCCCAATGAATGACACCAGCTTAGGGTAAGGCATCTTGAAAGCACTTAATGCCCTCCCTGATTCCCCTGCTCCTTTCTCTGGCTGTTGTCGGTTTCCTACCAAATAACTCTTCCTCCACCTAAAATTCCAATATGCTCTGTGACCTCTCTGTGGCATATAAGCTGTCACATTTTCATTGACGTCAGGCGGCAACTTTGCCTACACTGCCATTTCCCCTTGCCCACTTCCCTAGAGATGCTGAAAAAGCCCCTACCTGCTTTCTGGGCCTCCCTTCTGGCTGGAAGTGGCAAGCGGATCCAGTTCTGGCACATAAAGAGCAAGTGGGAGATGCAGGTGCCTTGCCCTGTGGGAGTTCCTTCTAGGAAACTGGGTTTTATTTAGGTTTTTTTTTTTTTTTTTACCTCTGATAAAAGATAAGCAACAAATAAGGAAAGCTCTATCATATGACCCTGGCTGTCCTGGCTTCTTTCTGTTTTCAGTGGTTATATGAAGATGTGGTACTTGTTTCCATGACAGCTATACTGGAACCATGAAGCAATTTGTCTATGGATGATACAGTGCAGGCACCTTGAGCCCACAAAAAACAAATCTGAACCACTGCACTGAATGAACTTGGACCACCCACCTCTGAAGCATGGGCCTTCTTCACAGAAGCATGCATACCCCCAAGTTTTGGCTATAATTTCTAAAGCATCGCAGACCCTCCACAGGCCCATCCCTGGGCATCCCCCAACCCATTAATCTCCTCTCACAGAGAAACCTGTGGATTATGTGCGCACACAATGGAATTATGCAATTGACACTGACACACTAAGGACCCCAAGGCACTTTAATTCTTTTGTCTTACAAGATATGCATAGCATGGTATCATTACCTGTGAATGCTTACTGTATTGAAGATCCCTAAACACCTTTCCATTCTACGTAATCACATTTGATCGCTAAAACCTATAAGGTAGGTATTACTATTACCTATACTTTATACAAAAAAAAAACCCAAAAAAACAAACTGAGGCTCTAGAGTGACTGAGTAAATTGCCCCAGGTCACAGAGCTAGTAAACGGTGGAGTTAAAATTTAAACCTGGGCAATCTGTCTACACAGTCCTTTTTTTTTTTTTTTTTTTTTTTTTTAATAATTTTATTTTTTTTAATGGGGTGACATCAATAAATCAGGATACATATATTCAAAGATAACAAGTCCAGGTTATCTTGTCGTTCAATTATGTTGCATACCCACCACCCAAAGTCAGATTGTCCTCTGTCAGATTGTTCTATCTTGTTTTCTTTGTGCCCCTCCCCACCCCCTATCCCTCTCCCATTCCCCCCTCCCCCCCGCAACCACCACACTCTTATCAATGTCTCTTAGTTTCATTATTATGTCCCACCTACGTATGGAATAATACAGTTCCTGTTTTTTTCTGATTTACTTATTTCGCTTCGTATCATGTTATCAAGATCCCACCATTTTGCTGTAAATGTTCCGATGTCATCATTTCTTATGGCTGAGTAGTATTCCATAGTGTATATGTGCCACATCTTCTTTATCCAGTCATCTATTGATGGGCTTTTTGGTTGTTTCCATGTCCTGGCCACTGTGAACAATGCTGCAATAAACATGGGGCTGCATGTGTCTTCACGTATCAATGTTTCTGAGTTTTTGGGATATATACCCAGTAGAGGGATTGCTGGGTCATAAGGTAGTTCTATTTGCAGTTTTTTGAGGAACCACCATACTTTCTTCCATAATGGTTGTACTACTTTACATTCCCACCAACAGTGTATGAGGGTTCCTTTTTCTCCACAGCCTCTCCAACATTTGCTATTACCTGACTTGCTAATAACAGCTAATCAAACAGGTGTGAGGTGGTATCTCATTGCCGTTTTGATTTGCATTTCTCTAATAGCTAAAGAAGATGAGCATCTTTTCATATATCTGTTGGCCATTTGTATTTCTTCCTGGGAGAAGTGTCTATTCATATCCTCTTCCCATTTTTTTATTGGATTGTTTGTTTGTTTGTTTGTTGTTGAGTTTTATGAGTTCTTTGTATATTTTGGATATTAGGCCCTTATCTGAGCTGTTGTTTGAAAATATCATTTCCCATTTAGTTGGCTTTCTGTTTATTTTGTTATCAGTTTCTCTTGCTGAGCAAAAACTTCTTAGTCTGATGTAGTCCCACTCATTAATTTTTGCCTTCACTTCTCTTGCCATTGGAGTCAAATTCATAAAATGCTCTTTAAAACCCAGGTCCATGAGTTGAGTACCTATGTCTTCTTCTATGTACTTAATAGTTTCAGGTCTTATGTTTAGATCTTTGATCCATTTTGAGTTAATTTTTGTACAGGGGGAGAGACTGTAGTCCAGTTTCATTCTTTTGCATGTGGCTTTCCAGTTTCCCCAGCACCATTTATTGAAGAGGCTTTCTTTTCTCCATTGCTACACAGTCCTTTTAATCTCTACTTTATACTGTCTCAGTTCTACATAGCAGCCTATGTATATATTATAGTGAGGAAATACATTAATTAAGCTTAGCAACAAAATGACTTAAAATATTAAGCTAAAATGTTTAAGTAGGTATAGCATTCGTGAAGTTTAATTTATATCTATACACACAAACACACACACACACACACACGTTTATATTGTGGCCTAATCTGAATAAAGTGACAACTGAGTATCCTAAGTAGACTATTCCATTTGTGGTACTTAGAGTTTAGTGAGATTAAATAACTAATCTGAATATAAACACCAAGTGCTTACCACATGTCAGCCACTGTTTAAGCCGTTCATTTGCATTATTTCACTTCAGCTTCACGATAAACCTATGGAGTACGTAGGGTTATCATTCCTATTTTACAGATGCTGACATTGAGGCATATGAATGTTATGGTGAAAGACACATAGCTAGAGAACAGCAGTGTCCAGATATCAACCCAGGCAGAAGGCTTACCTGAGCCGCTATATTATACTGACTCCAATTTTAGCACTTGACTTACATAGTCTCAACTTCAAATCTGAAAATTAATAGAAGCATTCACATTTTGTTGGGTTTAAAAACAAGCTTCAAACATGCAGTGACAGTCCACTCCTGCCTCCTTAGAAAGGAGGACCCACAGCTATCCCCGTGGCTTTGAGTATCCCACAGCACCCATGAAGGAGTCAGTCCACACTGACCTCTTTTATCTGCAGTCACGACCTCGGGAATCTTATCAACCCACTAGCATCACCCCTTACCTCTTGGTGGAGAATGCTCAAGTCTACATCTGCCATCCTAACCCCTTTCTCAACTCCCAAACCTTCATGTCCAGCTCTCCAGAGGACCCTTCCCACATAGATACCTAAAGGTCACTTCAAACCCAGTGTCTGCATCCACTTGAAATCATAAAATTTTAGAGATGGAAGGAACCATAGAAAGCAGGTGATATAGTTAAAAGATTGTGGATTTTGAGGTCAGAAAGCTCAGAGTTCAAATCCTAGCTCTGAATCTATTTCCTTTGTAAAATGTAAGAAGGAACTCTCATTTTTCTCAGAGCTGTAGAAGGATTAAACCTTTGAGTAGTACGAACATTCATGTACGTCCTCATGTCTCCTGACCATTCAGAGTATGATCATACATGTTCGTCTTTAAACTTTAAGCTAGAGCAGTAAAAGCTGGAGCAGTAAATGTATGTCTCTTGTTTCCATAAATAGATTAGCAAACAAATATGATTTTAAGTTAATAAAACTGTAACTGTAACTAATTTCATTTTTTTAAAAAAAAAAACCTCACTCTCGGGGGTCAGCGAGCATAAAAAAAACTCACTAGTCAAAGGGTTAAAAACGATAGTGGATAAAAACTTACCCAGCAGTACCTGGCACTTCATAGGCACACAGTATATAGCAGTCACATTTACACCTATTATCATCATCAACAGAATTTTGTTCATCCACCAAATGCATAAATCTTTCCACAATACCCACAACAGATGGCCATCCAGGCTCTGCTAGTACATTTCCAAAGATAGAGAGCTCGCTCACTCGCTCGCACCAGTTCCCCAGGCAGCCAGTTCTATTATTGGACAGCTCTCACTGGCACCAAGTCTTTCCGACATGGAGCCAAAATCTGCCTCCATGAATTCCTTCGGTCCTAGCTATGGCTTGCGGAGCAGCACAGCACGGGTTTGCTCTCTTCTCACACAACAGTCGGTCTGGAAAAAAGCAGTCATGTCCTCTCTTCTTCAGCCATTCATTCCCACACACCCGTGCCCCGTGACGTGATTTCTATATTATCCACCGTGCTCACTACTTCCTCAAAGCATGGTACCCAAAGGAGATATGGAAGTCCAATACCTTGTGTGAGGGAACACTGCACTCCAATTAATGCATTCAAAATTCACACTGTGATTGTCTTGGTGGCCAGACAAGTATCACTGTTGCATCACCCAGGGCTGGAGGTGAATGGTGAATGAAATCTGTAAGTTCTTCTCGCCCCCTATTAAAAAAGATCGTGCTAAGTCTTCTCCTATTCTCATGAAATATGGGCACCAACAACTTGACTTATTCTGTAGAGCATTTAATGAGAGATGCTGTCTCAGGATGTATAAAGGGAGACCCCACTCTTAAGTGGGAGGGAGACAGGCACATAAATGAAAATGCCAGTACCACCTGGCATGAGCAATGAAGGGGAGAGAAGCTGGGAAACACCCGCTCAGAGGCAGGCCACACGCTTGGCTACATATTAGCGCCACCTTCAGAGCTCTTCAATGGGCCACACCTCGACCAATTAAATCAGAACCTTTGTGGGTAGAACCCAAGCCTCAGTAGTACTTTATATAGACTCCCAGCTGATTCCAGAGCTGAGCCAGGTTAGAGAAGCAGTAGCCTAAACTAACTCAGTTCTTCCCCAGCTGTAATGTGCATATAAATCACCTGGCATCTCTTAAAATTCAGATGCTGAGTCTGTAGGTCTGCAGTGGAGCATGAGAGTTTGCATTTTTAATTCCCCACCGGGAGGTGCAAAAGATGTTGGTCTAGTGACCACACGTTGCATAGCAGAGACCTGGGATATACTACCTAATTTTCCCTCAAGTAAGTTGAACCCATCCTTCCAGTTGATTGAAAAAGACAAACGGACCCTGGCTGGTTGGCTCAGTGAACAGAGCATCAGCTCAGAGTGCAGACATCCCGGGTTTGATCCCCAGTCAGGGCACACATAAGAAGCGACCATCTGCTTCTCTCTCCCTCCCTTTCCCCCTTCTCTCTCTTTCTTCTTTCACAGCCACTGGCTCAAGGACAGCTCAGTTGATTTGAGCTCCAGCCCCAGACGGGGGTTGCCAGGTGAATCTCAGTTGGGGCGCATGCGGGTCTATCTCCCCACCTCTCACGTAAAAAAAAAAAAAAATGAATACACTGCTCACAAAAATTAGGGGATCAGAGAACGTGCAGATATTCCAGTACTTTCAGCCTTTTGTATAGTGCATTTTCACCAATGAAATAAAAGTTGGTTTTGTATCTCATTTGCATAATCAACTTCCTTTGATTTGTCATTTGATTTTCTGATGTTCTTGTTTAATAAAAAAAAATGAAATGCCTTTTTTTATTGCTTCATATTCATTTTGAAATATCGTCTAATTTTTGTAAGCAGTATAATTTTAAAAAGAAAAAGAAATAAATACAGCGATGATTCATGCAAGGAGCTGTGAGAGCACAGGAGAGGCCACCTAATGAGAAGAGGTGGTGGTGGTCAAGGAGGGCTTGCCCAGAGCAGGCTGGGCTTCCCTGAGTTACACAGAGGACAGTCACCCCACACCCAGCAAGGAACTGGCCATAGCCTCAGAAATGGGGCGGGGGGGGGGGGGAAGCAGGGTAGCACAGAACCAGAGCACAGGCCTCGTCAGGAAACTTCAGCACTTTACAGTCCCCTCAGATCCAGCACTCATTTCACCATGTATCTGGCCCGGGAGTTCTCCCTTTAAAGTTGATGTGAACTTTTATCAACATTTCATACATTTAAAGCGGAACCAGACCATGACCTCCTCAAGGGCAGAACCAGGTTCGACTCCATTAAACACCCTCAGTACCGAACAGGGTGCCTAGCCCAGAGTAGATCTCAGAGTATGTTCGTAAAATAATTACAAATACATTTTAAAAAACATGTTTCAGTTCCAATATGTTTCTGAAGCACAGACTGGGGTAAGGTCTTAAAGCTATTTACGGAGATTTTGAAACCCAGGTAAACCAGGGCAACTGAGCAGAGAAATACCACCAAGGGTAATTAGAGAAGAGGAACGCTTCTGAGAGAGGTGTCAAGCAGCGTAGGCAGGGTGAGGATGACAAGTATTTGTATTTGCAGAAGGTGGGTGTGGTTTATGTCTAATCTGAGAGCAACACAGCTCAACCTGCTCAGATGACTGTCATGGAGGGGGAAAAAGTTACCCGTGTTTGGGGCAAAAGAAACCGCAAAAAACTAAGAGAGAGGAAAGTCAGCTTAATTCCATCAGACATTACAGTCAGCCCCAGTTAATGTGAAACAATTAATACAACCATCTTCATGCAGATTAAAAACATTTCAAATTAACAGGTCAATAGCACTCATATGCTGTAAATTTGGGCGCCACCAGAGCCAGGTGAACCATTACGTGAACCAATCTAAACTTCATTACAGGGGAGGACTCCGATTCTCAGAAATCTGCACTCCACTCAATTCGGAGTTAATCGCTCACATTTTTCTCTCATCTACCAGATATCCTAATTTAAAGTCAGATCTGCCAGGCCTTCTTTACGACAAAAGACAAAGAGAACATGAATTATTCATTCATACTAAAGGTATCACTTTATCTGTTATTTTCCAATTAGGTGAAGGCAGATAAAGAAGCAGTCAATAAAACCAAGACAGTTTCCCCCATCGTATGGAATTTAAAAGTAGGCAGTGTTAATGTGGGTCTTGGAGTGTAAAAACAAAACAAAAAAACCCCACTCAATTAGCAGAAGGTATTGGAGAGGAGACAGCTAAGACGTGAGAATCGCCCCTAGTCTAGAGGCCTCCACGTGACAGGGCTCTGAGGTTTCTCCAGCTTGGTTGCCACCAGCCTTTCCTCCTTCCTGCCTCCTCATGCATCCCCAGCCAGCCACACCCTGGCATCCATCCTCCAAGCCTTTGCCCTAGCACCGCCCTGGTTTAGTTGTCTCTCCTCTCTGCTCCCACTAACCTCCCATTTATTAAGGCTCTGCTCCCCTTCCCGCTCTGCATCCTGTGAAAAAGTTCACTGTCCCCTCCCCGTACCCGACATGCAGGGGTGGCTCCCCTCCTTGATGCTCCAGCCATCTAGGTGTCTTGAGTTTCAACTATTTTTAATTCAGTGAGAGGAGAGGAGGCAGAGACAGACCCCCCCCCCCCCATGTGCCCTGACTGGGATCCACCCAGCAAGCCCACGATAGGGTGATGCTCTGCCCATCTGGGGCCATTGCTCTGTTGCTTGACTGAGCTCTTCTTAACGCCTGAAGTGAGGTCATGGAGCCATCCTCAGCGTCTGGGGCCCACTCACTCCAATCAAGCCATGGCTGCAGGAGGAGAAGAGAGAAAGAGAGAGAGAGAAGCAAGAGGGGAGGGGTGGCGAAGCAGATGAGTGCTTCTCCTGTGTGCCCTGACCAGGAATCGAACCTGGGACATTCACCCACTGGGTCGATGCTCTTCCACGGAGCCAACTGGCCAGGGCGAAACTGATTCTTGAGAACTACCTGAAAGCCGGGGCTGAGGGTTTTTCTCCTCTTTATATTTTCAGTGCCTTGAACGGAGTAGATGCTCAACAGATGTCTGCCCCATCCCCCACAAGCCATGCATACCATGTAGATCCTGGAGCCCACCCCTTTCACCTCCTCCCTCACCTTTCATTCTTACTTCCCAGCAAGGCCGCCAGGAAGACACTGACTTCCCTGTGCTTCAATTCCAAGTTCCTTTTAGGCCAGCCTTGGGCAGAGGCAGGCAGAAAAGAGAAGGAAAAAGAAACCAGTTCCCATGCCGTTGGCACAAATCACCACCCCTTCTCTGGGCTCTCAGACCCCATGTTGTTGCTCCAGCTAACAGGGGTCAGTCTGCTCTGATGTGCGTGTGTGACACCGTGGGGCAGAGTGGGAAACAGGGCGAGGGCTGAAACCCGGCCCCGCTGCTTTGAGCAAATCACCTAACCTTTCTGAACCTTGGTTTCCCCACCTGTAAAAAAAGGGTAAACTTCACCTAAATCTGTTTGGTGTGAGGACTCAAAGAGTGGGCATGTGGAAGAGGCGCATAGATCACCTCTTATTTACCACTCTTCCCCCTGGAGCTCTGCAGCCAAGCTGCTATAGACCGAATGTCTGCATCTCCCAAAATTCATACGCTGCCTTTGAGAGGTAATCAGGTCATGAGGACGAAGCCCTCATAAATGGGATTAGTGACCTTATAAGAGAAGATCCAGAGAACTCCCTGCCCCTTCTGCCATACGGGAATACAAAGAACTCAACAGTCTGCAATCCCGAAGAGGGTCTCTCATCAGGACCTGACCATGCTGGCACCTGACATCAGACTTCCAGCTTCAAGAACTGTGAGAAGTGAATTTCTGTTGTTTATAAGCCACTCAGTCTATGGCACTTCCCGATAGCAGCCCGAACTAAGACACAAGCCAATCACTGTAGTTGTTGAAGTAAACAATTGAAGGCAAACCGGGATAAAGGGCAAAGTCAACACGCGAAATGGCTTCAGCCTCCCTCCCATTCCATTGTGCAAACAGCCCAACCCAGAGCACATACTTCTTCCTCTAGAAAACACCTCTATAGAAACAATGAAATTGATGATTTCAAGAAATCAAGAACTAACTGGACTTCATCATATTTTTTTCAAATCTGCAAATCAGACAGCTTCACCAGCCCACCACTGATCTTCAACAAGACACTTTCCTCAGACTCTCAGTTTAATCACTTGGATTCTTTCTAGCATTAAAGGTTTATGAACCTGTCGTTAACCACAGATGACTTCATTTCTCCAATGAGCATTTGCTATTGATATCTCTGGGCTCTGGACATGTGCTCCAGGCATGGGCACCACACAGAGGACACACTTTCTTTCCTCAAGCAGCTCACAGCCAGCAGTGACTTGTTTGAGGATAACTAATACTACACTGGAAGTTGCCCCTATCGTCCTCTCCATGGTTCTTTTTATAGTCAAACTACTAGGCAGTAGCCAGTCCATCTTGTTCTTGTTAGCCCCCAATCTGGCCAGATCATACATGGACATGAACTTTGGCACATCTGAGCTGAAGATCAAGCAAAAAGGAAACGCACATGTTCTGCCTGACCCAGACATAAGTTCTAAATGTAGCAAGAAGCAAAGTGGGCAAACTATAGCCTAATCTAGCTTTTCTCAAAGTACCTTCTGCACTGGGGACACAGAAGTGCTTTGAAAATGGTTTCTATAGACAAATGCATATGGGGAGCACTGTGTTAATTTCTCTGTCCACTGCAGGCTTTCTCAGAGCCTTCGCTGTTACCATGCACACTGTGACTTTCCATTGAGAAAGGCAGTCTGTGGCGTGTAGTTCTTCAATGCCCCCTCAGCCACATAAGAATGGTTCTTGGGGCTGGAACACTTCCATAGGTAGAGATAAAGAGCCTGCACAATCTATACTTATGTGGGAATATATCTCCCTGGTTCAGAGCCAATGTGTGCTCCTTTGTTCTCTTTAAGGGTGTGCATCAATGGCCTTCAGGTATGACCCCAGATTCAGTAATTCTGACTCCACAGGGGATTGGTTGGGGGGGAGGGTGTTTGCTAAGCCGATTGCCTTGCTTTGGCTACCAGCCTTGGGGTCCAAAGCCCACTATGGAGACCTTAGTCTATCGTTTCTCCCTGTAAGTAAAGCTTGTTCCATCCAGTGCTTAACTGCATTGTTTTCCTTGATGACATACCAAGATGCAATGGGCAGAGGTGTTTGGACCTGGAACAATCTTTGCTCCTCACCGTATGATTGGAGCCCTCCCACACACAGGTAACCAGTGCATGGTGCTCTGCGGCACACTCTCCAAGAGGAAGACGGAGCAAGCAACGTCTTAGTCTGTTCGGGCTGCCATTACAAAATACTAGACTGGGGGCTTAAACAATACATTTATCTCTCACAGTTCTGCAGGCTGAGAAGTCTAAGATCAAGGTGCTGTCAGATATGGTTTCTGGTAAGAGCTCTCTTCCTAGCTTGCAGATGGTTCTCACATGGAAGAGAAGGAGAGCTATCTCTCTGATGTCTCTTAGCACAAGGGCATTAATCCAGTCATGAAAAGCCCCACCCTAATGGCATCACCTAACCTAACTTCCTCCCAAACGCCCCACCTCCAAATACTATCACACTGGGTGTTAGGTTTTCGACACAAATTTTCAGTCCACCACAGGCAGTACTGCCCAATCCTTTCCCACACAGAGCCCTCTTTACAAAGATACTGGGTGGGGCTACAGGAGCACACCTGTAGACCTGCTGAGATAATCTGGAGTATGAACCCTCAGAAGAGAGAGAGATAGGCACCAGTCTTTCCCAGGGTTATCCCACACACCATTCTGTAGCACCAGGGCCTTGCACAGAGGACTTTGTTAGTCATTTTCCTGACGGTGTGAATGCATCTCTAAATAAACCATGGGGAAACCATCTTCCAGACCTCCAGGGCTACAGATGGGGCCTTGTCAGAACTTCTGCGAAGCCTGGCAATCAGACACCCCAGTATGGCTAGTTCTGCTATGGAAGGTGTTACAGGAGAGCACTGAGCTAATAGCACATGTCAGAACACACCTCCTGTGCCTTGGTGGGGAGGGAAATGTAATGTTAAGGCAAATAGTGTTAAGCTTGAAAGGCAACTGAACCAAAATAGAAAGAAAAGGATTCTAGTCTTATGGGCTGGCTAGAGCCACAGTGGTCCCTTGAGACGTGAACGGCCATCACCTACTCAAAGTCAAAGAGATTAAAAAGTTAAAAAAAAAAATGAACATAGATTGATTGATCTGAAATTCAAGTCTTGGGTACTGTTAGGATATTTAAAATAACCTTCAGTGACTTTTCTTTTAATATTTGGGCCTCTAAGGACCCCATAGGTCACATTTTGGGGAAGAAATCTAATCACTGCAGAGCACAAATTATTGAGTCTCTTGGGTTTAAAAATACAAATCTCTTGGTGTCACCAGGTTGTTTGCTAACCATGACAGCTCTTGCATCCTGCAGGGTGGTGTTTCTCACAGGTACCCCCTAAGTGGTGGTATAGAACGCATCTACCTAGCTTCTGAGGGGTGGGTGGGTTTGTGAGTTTTCTGGGCCAGGTCTCTTGAATTAGAGGCAAAGAGAAATGACTGTCTCCAAGAAAAAAGAAGGAGGTTGGAGACAAGTCTTGGATCCAGCATCTGGACCAGAGCTTGAATAGAGTGTGAGTTTTCATCTTGCTCTAGGTTTGATTCAACTAATAAATGGCAACTAGGTGTATTGTACTGAAAAGAATTTTGAGGCTGCACATCAAATCATGGACAATAACACCACGCTAGGTTAGAGATATCCACTGTCAAAGTGGAATGTGGTCTCCCAGATGCCGGGGACTTGACATCTGGAGGCTAGAAACCTACACGTTTTCTCTATATTTCCCAGTAGTGAGCACTATCATGCACCTTATTGAACACTATGCCTACATCACTTTCTTAGTTGGGTTTATTCCAAGTGCTGCAAACATATAGGCAGGAAGACTTTCATGAGGTCTAGATGATTTGACTAAGGTCACAAAACGAATATCCAGAAGTGCCAGGGCTCCTCACTAGCTCTTCAGATGACCGTTTCTCTCTCCATTACACCAGTTTCCACACCCGAAGGCCATGGCAGGATTCTCATTTCCCTCACTGACCTAAAATTATTGGGGAGAAAACTTGGGCTCCTGCTTGAAATAACGTTTTCCCATGCGGTTTGTGAGATGAAACAATATATCTAAATATTACTTTGCAAATCATAAATCACTAGATCGATTCTAGCTATTGGAAATAAAATTATCAGTAGTAATATTAATACATGAAGAGTGCTAACAGGCCAACATAAATCAAGAGCTTTAGGAAAAATTATTAATGTTGACAACTCTTCAAGGCACAAATTCCAGACTGATCTTCCAACCTGAGTAAGCTCTGGCATCTCAGTACCCTGCCTTTCTATAATTATATAATTCATATGCTGCATTCATAGCACAGCCCTCCCCCACCCTAGAACAGCATCCCACAAAGCAGTCAGAGTCCGGTGTAAGGAGAACTAGACATTGGTCAAGATTTTGAGTTAGCAGACCAATGAATCCCAAGGTCACAACACAGCCAGTCTTCCAGATTCACCCTCCTTCCTTCCCACACTGCCCGTGAGAGACCCTTGAGAACTGTGCACTGTGTCCCGTAACACAAGCTGAATGGACACGGTTCCATACTGCCTTCTAGTTCTTTGTTACAAAGCCACTGACAGGTATGCTTTTATGGGCCATCAGACTCATGGTTTATATTTTCACTAGTTTTGCAACCCAACCTCCCTTTCCAGGGTTGCCTTTCTGCTTTTTGCATATTTAAATGGTGATTCTAATTGTGCAGGCTTGGTATTCTGCCTCTGTGAAACCTTTCGCCACTGTCATCTGCAGTTTGATCCTTGTATATGTTTAGATGTAGCAAGATTATTTATGTGTCACGTTCATTAATTCCAGGATGCTTTGCAATTGATCTCTTCCAAAATATATGTATACACACCCACACATACACATACACCTCTATATTCAGAGGACATGCATAACAGCAAAAGAAGGTGCCTGAGATGATCAGCATTCAATCTCCCGAATAGTGAAAAAATATACCACTAAATAATCTGGAAGAGGTCAATCAATAAGTAAATAATTGATGGTGCTATATTAGGTTAAAGTATAACACATCAAGAAATACATTTTAGTTAAACCACGTCTCTCAAACGAGCATTTCTGGTGTTAATTCAAAAGGCAATAAGCAGTCACCCAAGGGATTCTTTGAATGTTTTATGCTTTCATTGCAGTGGTGTTTATAGAGGGGTTAGCAGGGCAATAAGGATCATATTTAGGAAGGCAGCTCGGTGACAGCTATGGCATTGAACTACAATCAAGTCATCTGCCTTCATTTAAGCAACTTGGACAGCTCCACTCTGGCAAGCCTGTGGAAATTTACTGTGGTAGTAAAGGAGGGGCTTTCCTTTTTCCTTAACATAAAATAAAAACTCCCAGCACCTGGTGTTTATATTGCACTTGGCTTTGCAGTGCTCTGGGATATTGCTGCATTTGACCACCAAGGGTGGCGCGTGTGTTACCACCCAGGTTTCTGGAAGCAGTGCAGTGAGCAGAGCACACAGGTTCTAGAATCAGACAAACCTGAATCTGAGTCCCTGCTGTTCCACTTACTAGCTGGGCAACTCTGGACAACTCGTTTAAACTTACTGAGGCTCAGTTTCCCTCATCTGTAAAAGGGAGAGAATAACAATGACCTGGAAGTTCAATGAGACAACATCCACAGAACATTCTAGCTTTATATCCACCATAGAGCAGATAATTAACAAAATTTAGAGTTCTTTTATTCCCCTTCCCCATCAGCAAATGAGAAAATGAATGTCCATGTGATGTGCTTTTTTGTTTTGTTTTTATTGATTTTTTTAATAAATAAATTTTTATTAATTTTAATGGGGTGACATCAATAAATCAGGGTACATATATTCAAAGGAAACATGTCCAGGTTATCTTGTCATTCAATTATGTTGCATAACCATCACCCAAAGTCAGATTGTCCTCCGTCACCTTCTATCTAGTTTTCTTTGTGCCCCTCCCCCTCCCCCTCTCCCTCCTTTTCTCCCCCAGTAACCACCACACTATTGTCCATGTCTCTTAGTCTCATTTTTATGTCCCAGCAATGTGTGGAATCCTTCAGTTCTTGTTATTTCTGATTTACTTATTTCACTCCATATAATGTTATCAAGATCCCACCATTTTGTTGTAAATGATCCGATGTCATCATTTCTTATGGCTGAATAGTATACTATGGTGTATATGTGCCACATCTTCTTTATCCAGTCTTCTATTTATTGTTTTTTACAGTTATTAAAGCCTTTAAGCAAACTCTTGGCCAATACAGCAAGAATCCATAAAAGAGTAGTGTCCTTAACAAGTTCACCAAGTCCAAGTTGGCCCCAACACCATGCCAAGTCCCTGATAAATGCAACCCAACCCCAGTTCAGTCTGTTAGGAGCCGTCACAAGGAGCAGGAAGTGATGTGCTTCTTGAGAGTAGGGGTTGTACCTCCCTGCTCACTGTGTCCCTAGGGCCAAGGGTAGTACCTGGGACAAAGAAGACACTAGGAATCTTGCTCGTGTCTGCTGGATGGCCTTGACCCCCACACTTTTTAGCCTGTAGGAAATGGTGAGTCCCTTCTGTGGCTTAGCACTTAAGCATATGTCCCTCCTTCAGTCAGACTATCCTTCCCACTCCTCATCCCTGGGAAGCCAGTCTCCTTTCTTTAGCCATCCACAGAGCATCATCTCCCTATGAACACCTATCCCTTCATCCCTGACTACCTTACCCCGGCCCATCTCTTCCTGTTCACTCCCAAGCTCCCTCAATCCCTCCCTCACCTGTGCTATTGCTGCCCCTCCATCTTTACGCTTCACATTGTAAATTATTATTGATGAACAAGTCTGAACAGGCGAGCCCCTACAAAGCAAAGACCCCGTTGTTTTGTTTGTACCCATAAACACTGGCATAGACACTGTCTGCTAACAATAAGAACACTAACAATATAACAATAAGAACAGCTAACACACATTCAGTGTGCACTTACTACATGCCAGACACTATGGCAATTGCTTTGTGAGAAATCTATTGTTTTTTCCTCCCAATCACCCTATTATTTAAATACTCTTGTTATTCCTATTTTACAAATAAAAATTATTGGCATAAAGAAATGAAAAGCTGGCCCGAGATTCCCAAGCCTGTCCCCAGTAGGCAGACTATGGCGCCATGGTCAAGGATACGACACGAGTCAAATGAGTTGGCTGCAATAGGTTTTACCATTTATTAGTTGTGTGTCTAAACCCTGGATCACTAACTCTTTTTTAAAAAAATTTAAAACTTTGTTTTCAATTAAAGTTGACATTAAATATTATGTTCGTTTCAGGTGTAACGAACACACTTTCTAACACCCTTCTCTGCAACCTTTGCCTCCTCTAATATAAATTAAATTCCAGAATCCAGCTTCCCTTTTAGCTGGGGTTGGTCATGTACCACAGTTAAAGGCAAATAAGATAGACATGAACATTTCCCTCCCTCCCCCCAAAAAAGGCAAAAAGCCTTTCAAATTGAAGGTTTTTATCCTTCCCACCACTGCTTTTCTCCTTGGCTTCCCCCCTTCCTCCTGCCTTGACATTTAGACAAGAAAACTGGAGCAACAGCAGTTACTTTGCTCTCACGAGGAACAAAAACTGCACAGTAAGGATGAGGGATCAGAAAGACCGAAGATCTTGGGTTCCTGCTGCCTTTCTGGAGCAGATTTACCAGCACCAGCCAACATTCTCTCTGGGCAAAAATAAACATCTTACTTACTCGGGTCACTTGTTGAGTTTTCCGTTATTCACAACCAGATACATGAATACAGAGACTCAACTGCAGTCCCTCTAATGCCAAATGGAGGTAATAATAGTGTCTTTAGTCTTACATAGATTTGTGAGGATTAAATTATGTCTTTAAAGGACATAGATCAGTTTCTGGCACATACTAAGAACTTACTGAATATTTATTATCATTAATATTGCTACTACGACTACGACTTCTACCAGTCAATGAGACACTGAGCACTCAGGAACCCCAATGCTTCCTATTTAAAAATACAGTCCTTTTTTCTTTTTTTAAATGCTATCAGTCTTCCAAGACTCCTCTCTTTTACACAGGTAAAATATCTGGTGACTTAGTCATCTTTCTCTGTGGCCTTTGAAGAATGTCTCTAGATTTCTCTGTTACTTCACAGAGAATCCCTGAGACATACATACAAAGAGCAGGGATGGTTACATACATCTACTAGATTAAACACTGCAGACTCAGAGCTATAAAGGAATTGTTCAAGGGGACACGGCTAATTTTATTCTAAGCTTTACGGGAGTCGGAGGAAATTCCAGATGACTCAGCCTGTTCCACGAGCCCTGCTGGATCTGAGCTCCGATTCTCCCACCGGACACCCTGCCCTTCTTCCCAGTCTTCAAATATCCCACACTGTCTTTTGCTTCGGGGCTGTTATCCTTGCTGTTCCATCTGCCTGGGACTCTCTCTGCCTTGCTCTTTGCATGGCTGACTCCTCCCATCCTCTGGGCCTCAGACACATCCTCCCTGAGGACCCTAGTGAAGTGCCTGACTCCTAGCTCAGGGGCTCTCTCACACTTCACCTTATGGACATCACTTATGTCTGTAAAAATCTGCTTCTTTGTTTATTGACTGACTCCTGACTAGAATGGAAGCCTCCATAGAGCAGACATGTAGCCTGTTTTGTTAACTACCATAATCTTAAAGCTAGAAGGAAGAAGAGAGGGAAGAACTTAAACCCAATCAAGTCTGAGCTTCACACCAGGACAGACCTGAGCTCCAATCCCAGCCCTCCCAGGTAACATTATGAGGTAAAGTAAATCACTTCTGAATATTCTCATCCTTAGCATGAGAATTGGCTTACTTACCTTATCTGACTGTTGTCAACATGGGATGCAATAACATGGGGAAAGGATGTAGCCCTGTGCCCGGCATTTACATGCCCCATAAACTCTCATTCCTTTCCTCTCTTATTCCTCCACTCACTTGCATCACCTACAGTGGCATGGTGCTAGGTGAATTCTGCTTAACCCACTGATTAACACCAACAAGAATACACAGAATTGAACGTTTAGGCTCTGGCCAGTGGCTCAGTGTATAGAGTGTCAGCCTGGCATATGGATGTCCTGGGTTTGATTCCCAGTCAAGGCACAGAGGAGAAGTGACCATCTGCTTCTCCCCCCATCCCTCTCTCCTTTATCTCTCTTTTCCCTCCATGCAGCCAATAGCTCAACTGGTTCAAGTGTGGCCCTGGCACCAAGGATAGCTCTGTTGGAGCACAACAGCCTCAGGCACTAAAAATAGCTAGGTACCTGAGCATCAGCTCTACATGGCTGCCATGTGGATCACAGTCAGGGTGTGCATGTGGGAGTCTGCCTCACTAGCTCCCCTCCTCTCACCTAAAAAAAAAAAGAGTTAAATATTTAAACATTTAGAGATCAGCCAGTTCTGTTCCTCACAAACCTACTCCAGCTCCCTGAACACTGCACTCCATTGACTTATCTGTAGGTTGCAGACAGCATTATTACCTACTGCAAATTAGATAAGTTTATATGTGAGGATTAAATAAGTTTATACATATTAATTGCTTAGAACATTTCTGGCACATAGTAAACTCTCAATAATGTTTGTTATTATAATCTGTGTCTATGTGGACCAATCTAAACAAATCTGATATTCTCAATTATCACTGAATGTCTACTTCAAAACAAACTAGAATCCATCACTGTCACCATCACTGTCCTGATGCCCTGTGTTGGCAATGCATACTGTTTGGGGAAGCACAGGAGAGAGACGGGGTCAGAGGAGGTAATGAAGGCAGTGGTCCAGCTGGAGCAGGTATCTAGGGGGGGGAACAGAAATAGGTCCCCAGGCCTCGGACTCCTGTTCCCTTGAAGTAACGCAAACCGGGACAAGTGAAAGCTGTCCTGGTGGGTTTGAATGGGGCAGTGTGACATGGCCAAGGTCACTGTGGTGATCATGGAGACCTGACTAAACTGTACAGTCCTTCTGGTGAGGAAAGAGCTTGGAATGCAGCTCACAGGACATCTATCAGGAGTGGACTGCAAGCCCAGGACTCTGGAGCCTGAGGAAGCCCACACGACAAAGCTACTTGCTTAGAAAATGTGAGTCCTGCCTGCTGCTCACTCAGTGGGCCCCCTTGGACGAGTGGCTTAGCCACTCAACCTTTGTCCTCATCTGTGAAATTAGTAACTCCTCCTTCCCCAAAAGTCATGACAAGAATTCCAAACAAAATGTCCTGCATACAGTAAGCACTTAATAAATAGTAGATGACTTATAATAAAAATCATAGCAAACACTTACAGGACTTACCACATGATAGAGTTTGCTGTAAGTATAAATAGGAATTGATTTAACCTACAAACAGCCCTGTGAGAAAGTGCTATCAATAAGAATGATGATGATAATATAATAACAAACATAAATAGCATTTCCCACACCAGGCATTGTTTTAAAGCTTTCCATCAATTAACTCTGACTCACAACAACCCCTCAAAGTAAACGCTATTATTATACCCACTATATAGATGCGGAAATTGAGGCAGGGATTGGTGAACCTGCCTGAGGACTTCTCACTAGTCACAATGGAGCTGGAATTCTCACCTAGTTTAGTTATGATATCTCTCAAGGGATAAAACCTCAGAAAAACCCTAAAGAAAATGAAGAGACGGTGTCATTTCTGTTTATAAAGAAAGAAACAAAGGCTCACCTAGCTGGAAACAGGAAAACTGACTGTCTCTTCCTGGTAATGCTAATCTAACCACAGCCTCTTGATCTGTGGTCCAGAACCCAGTCTTCTCTGTAATCAAATCGGTTAGTAGAAATATGTTCTAACTATTCCTCTAAGCTAGCCTGAAATCTGCGAATGTGTAAACATGACTGGGGAGCTTCCTGGCTTTCTTCTGGAGACAAGTGAATATAGTTATGTGAAACCTGGATACGTTGTGTGTGTTTTTTTTTGGGGGGGGGGATTTAAGCACAGTGTTAAAAAGCAACTTTATGTACTCTGATAATTAAAAAAAAAGTACATTTGACCCAAAATGGGATGTAGTTTAACCAAAGTGGGTCTTCAATCATTTAGAAATGCTAACATGCCGACTGCCTGATTAAACACAATTTGTATTGTCAATAAAAAATGCAAATGACTATTTTACTGGCAAATACAGCATTAGACTTTGCTTGATATCAGGATTAAATTGCATTTCAAGAACAATTCAGGAGGTCAAATTATAAATGAACATCCCCTTCCATTGTCCTTAGGTTCTGGAAGCTGGGATAGGAAATACAATAACAAAAATAATTGCCTGCCACTGTGTGTGTGCCATTTCAGTTCAAACAAAATCCATGCCAGTTTTGTGTAGTGAAGAATAATGTTTAAGCCCCCAAATGGGTACTGTAATTTAGTGCATAATTCGTTGAAATTTACATGGCACATTCCCACTCATCTGAATCAACTGATAAAACTCTCTTTTATTTGTATTAAAGAAAATGGGGATTAAAAGGTCGAGAATCCACGTCGTGTAGATACCAGAAGCCTGGGCACCATTTTAAAACCTTTTAGTCATCTGGACCAGAGCTAAATCAAGTATGAAGGAATTATGTTTGACTGCAAATATTCCCCGGTTACAGATAGGAATAAGACATGCGTTTTTGAATCCCGCAGAAAAATATGGAATCACAGATGTTGCTTTTGAGCATCTATATTCCTGAAATTACAAATAATCATTGTTGGCATCTGCGAGTGGAAAAAACTAAAAAAAGAAGAGAAATACCTCATCACTGCATTATGATGTGATAAAACCTCAGGCTGGCAGGCAGCCGGCGCGGCATTAACACATTTGTACATTTACATGCAGAGATGCTCGTGTCATTTTGCTTCAACATCATTGCCCAAGTTTCCAAATTTCCCCTTGTTATTTTTTTCTCTGCATTTTTCACATTAACTTCAAGTAAGACAAGTTTATACAACCTCTAATACTTTGTTAGAGACATTGTCGTTTTCTTTCTGAGGGCTGGAATATATTTTTAGGGCTGTTGGTAAACACTGACTAGTCCAAGAAGAAATACAGCAATGTGCTGATTAAACAGAGAACCAAAGACAAGGATTTGGTTTCAGTGAAACTGTCTGACCATTAAAATTTGGATTTAGAATTCATGGAAATAAAAATGCACGGTAAATCTGTAAGGCAATTCACAATGTGCTAGTAATGAGCTGAGGATATCCTGAACAACTTTGGAACTCACACCCCTACTAGGGACGAGCTTTCATTACCGTACGCCAGGCAATGCCCGACACACTTACATAAGTAACCCAGTTAATCCAGACACCAGCCCTAGTAGGCAGGAATCCCCTTTTCCATATTACAAATGAGGCGTGGAGGAATTAAGTAAGTTGCTCACGATTACAAAGTTATGACAGTTGGAGGAGGTTTGGCTTGAGAGTCTGGGCACTTCTGTGTCTGGGCTCTTAATCAAACATTATTCAGCCACTCACACCTCTCTAGGTGTTAGCTCTGTGTCTACCCTATTTATTAACAGAATTTCCTGAAGCAATTTGTACTGGTTGTTCATACAGGGTGGTGCAAAAGTAGGTTTACAGTTGTTTGCAGGGAAAATAATAAATACAATAATACAAAAATAAAGTCTGTTTCACATGCTCACAATGGTAAACCTACTTTTGCCCCACTCTGTATATGTAATAAGTACAGTAGTCCCCCCTTCTCTGAGGTATCGCTTTCTGCAACTTGTATTGTCGGCAGTCATCCGTAATCTGAAAATATCAAATGAAAAACTCCAGAAATAAACAACTCATAAGTTTTAAACTGAATGCTGTTTTGAGTAATGTGATGAAATCTCGCACCTTCCCCCTCCATCCCACGAGACTCTTTGTCCAGCATATACACATAGTATACGCTATACTCCAGTTAGTAACCTAGTAGCCATTGTGGTTATCAGATAAACTGTCCTATTTTTATTGTTGTTGTGAATCTCTTACTGTACTTAGTTTATAAACCAAACTTTATCACGGGTATGTGTATACAGGAGAAAACAGTAAATACAGGGTTTGATACTATGCACGGTTCAGGCACCCCTGGGGGTCTTAGAATGTACCCGCAAGGATAAGGAGGAACTCTCTATATAAACAGAGACTGTTGTCCCATTTTACAAATAAGAAAATAGACTCAAAAGTTAAATGACTACAGGTCAAGGTCCTCTCCTAGTATGTGGCACGGCAGAACTGGAACCCCGAAAGCCAGCCTTCCTGCCCCACAGAGCACTGCCTCTTCGCCCAGGTATCACTCTCTAGCTTCTAAAACCGAGTGTACAATATTTACTCACGCCTGAAGGATGCCCACTCTCTCCCTACTTGCTGCCCTGCATCTCTGTGCCTGCACCTGAGCACAAACTCAATTAACACTTGACAGCTTCTCTAGAATCCAAACTTCTCAGTAGCTGCACAGCTAACGCTGTGCTGCAAACCACCATCTTCCTTGTAGATTGCTGCAGTAGTCTCCTGACTACAATGTATTCTCAAAGCAGCGTCAGCTTTTCTTTATAATGTTATAAGGCTCTCCATCAACAAATCTCTTCCTGACTGACCCCCTTTATTTCTCTGACCTCCTTGACCACCACTCTTGCCCTGTTTCAGGCACACTGGCTACCATGCCCTTCCTCAAACATACATTGCACATTCCTGCCTTTGCACCTGCTGTGCCCTCTGTCCCAGATATCACAATACCAGGCACCTACCGCCTCCTTCAAGACTTTGCAAAAATCTTTCTTTTTTTTTTTTTTTCTTTTTCATTTTTCTGAAGCTGGAAACAGGGAGAGACAGTCAGACAGACTCCCGCATGCGCCGGACCGGGATCCACCCGGCACGCCCACCAGGGGGCGATGCTCTGCCCACCAGGGGGCGATGCTCTGCCCATCCTGGGCATCGCCATGTTGCGACCAGAGCCACTCTAGCACCTGAGGCAGAGGCCACAGAGCCATCCCCAGCACCCGGGCCATCTTTGCTCCAATGGAGCCTTGGCTGCGGGAGGGGAAGAGAGAGACAGAGAGGAAAGCGCGGCGGAGGGGTGGAGAAGCAAATGGGCGCTTCTCCTGTGTGCCCTGGTAAATCTCACTTTCTTAGGGAAGCTTTCCCTAATTTCCCTATGGAAAATTACAAAATCCACCCCAGGGCTCCCGATCTACCCTTCCTGCTATGCATTTCTTCAACACATTTTCTAATATGTCATGAAACTTACAAACTCATTCTGTTTATTGTGCATGTCTCGCTACTGTAACGCAAACCTCACTATGGCAGACACTGTTCCAATCACCGCTGTATCTTCAGCACCTAGAACAGAGGCTGTCCTACAAGCTGGTGCTAACAAACGTATGTAAGTGAACCAGTGAGGAAAGACGTGCGCCCTCACCTCCCCGGGCTTCCATGAGTTTCCACCACAGACCAGAGACATCCATGTTCCCCCAGGAACTTTGGGTTTTCAAGGTCTTCCTGTTCATGCTTTTTTCTTCCTTTTTCTCCCTTCCATCTTTTTCCCTATTTGCATTTCTGTGTTCCAATTGGGAAAAGAGTTTACCCAAAAAACCTAAATCCTGTACTAGAATCAAGAGACAGACAGCTCCCTTGCCTATTTTAGATGGTAGCTGTGGGTATAATAGAAAGACAATAAGTATGTGTTCTTTATGATTTCAAATCCCCCCCCCCCCACTGCATTCGCCATTCTCAATATCTATCTGGTAGCCTGAGCCCAAGCATCTGGACACAAGGCTCAGTATTCTGAAAATTTCTTTTCAAAAATTATAAATAAGTTGACATCTATTATCACCTCAGAGAGACCAAGGGACCTACTGAAACGCATACATGGTATCTATTTCTGCCTAGCATTGCAGAGTTAAATTGGAGCCGCATCTAAGCCTGTAGCTCTTCAATAATGCAAGTGTTCAAATGCAGTCTTTGAGGTCCATGGTCTTGTGTAGGAGTCATGGCGCCACCCCTTACAGGTTCAGGGACCTTGGACAAGTCGTTTCAGCTCTGTTATCTCAACTATAAAGTTACCAAGAATTCCTACTTCATAAATTTACTGAGAGGGACAAATGAAATATATATTTGCAAGTGACTTATAAACTCTAAGAACTTAGAAGCTCTATTATCTTAGCTAAGTTACTTACCTTTGTTTAAGCCTCAGTTTCCCGTCAGTAAAATAGGGATGCTGAATAGTTTACTGCTGAGTGAAGATTAGATGAGAAGAGGTGCATACGCGAGCCTGAAACACTGTCCCTGCTCTGGGCATGTCCGTCACCATAGTGTTTCCACCCGTCTTCTTACTGACTTTGGAAAAATGTGACTTTTTTTCATAAACCGTTTGCAAAGCCTTTAACAATGCACTCTGTTATAGTCTTATTACTTAATTGCTACTTCTAAGGGCAACTTAAGAATGTCCAGCGGGAATGAAAAGAAGTGACTACAGACCCAATAATTTCAGGCTGACACATTAATTCAGCTGATATATTTAAGGTACTAACAGTCTCATTTTTAAAAAGCCACCTTTTAATCAAAATCCAACCAGTATTTGCTGAACATATACTAGGTGCACACTACCATAATAGATGCTAGAAAGGTTTTCAAGGATTATAATTAGAAATGTGTTATATTAAAAAATTAAAATATGATCCCTTGTCACGGCTCTTACAATCTAGTTATGACAAAAAGACATTCAGTGCCAAAATGTTAAGCGTCAGTGAAAGGTTTTAATGTTTAAGCAATGGGTATGTTATTCTGAAGCAGCACTTAACTTCCAAGTGAACGCCAGGGAGGCAGAGCTTTTGAGTTTTGTGGGAATGGTGGAGACCAAGCAGGGTCTGGGACACTTTAAATTCATAACACATTTGTCCGGTGATGGAAATTTCCAATGTTGGTCGCTCAGGCATGAATGGAAGACAGCAGAGGCAAAATCTTTGTGTCCTTCAAGTTACCCCAAGTTGAAGGGAATCTGCTCAGTAGACATTACTGGAACTTGACTCTTGTCTAATTCATTTGAAAACTAGAAGAAATAAGACACCACTCATGTGCTTTAAGCCCCCTCCAGAAAGAGGAAATCCCCCAAAAAACACATATCACAAAACTCTTGAAATCCTGACACTGCTGCACTAAGGCAAATTAATGCTTGTACACAAGCTAATTCTTCTTGATTACATACATTTAAAAGCATGCCCCTGTTGTCATGCATGTTTGCATGCCTTCTGTGTTGGACAGTAAGCGCCCTGGATCTCATGAGGAGCAAACAGTGAAATTCCATCCTGCTACTGGGGCTCAGGAAAACCTCCGTGTCTGTGTGTCATGGCCTGTAAAGTCTGCCTATCAGATACACTATACTTGAATTGACCGGGCAGCCATCTGCAATGATCCATGCGGCCACCGTGGAAACGCAGCCACTGACACCACTGGCGAGGCTGCGTGGAGATGCAATCTACAGTTGCTTCAATTCCTTCAGAGGCTGCAGTTTGCAGGCTATCTCTGACCAGCCAGGCCCAGTCCGTGACAATAGTCACACTGACTGAGCATCAGTCTCCTGCCTGGCCTCACACAAAGTGCTCGCACTGCACTGCTTATTCTCACCAACACCCGCGGCGTGTGCCCTGAGTGAGGAAGCAGAACTCTGCACCGGGCGGCCCTCCAGGCCACTTCATGTCTTGAGCACCTGAGCACCCACTCACAGGACCTCTTGTAATTTTCCCAACAGTTCCAGAGGAAGGCATGATGATCACAGGAGGCTCAGAGAAGGCAATTCATTCACCCAGGAAAAGTCAGTGCTGGGTTTCACCCGGCAGTCAGCACATACAGAGCCCTTCCTATACTCAGAGCCTCACACAGTAACACACAGCGGCTCCGTGGGGGGACTACTGCTCTTCCCTCCCCTGTTACCGATGAGGAAATCGGGGTCCATGTAATCAGTAATGTGCCCAAGATTACACAGATGGTATGGAGCAGAGCAGAGATTCTGAGGTGGGCAGATGGACCTCAGCAGGTGCGCTCTCAACTCCCGTGCATCTCTGATCGGGGGGTAGGGGCCCCCTATGTCCAAACCCTCTACCTGTCCACCCCTGTTCCTCCCTCCATTCAGTCCGCCTGAGCAGTCTGTCATACAACTGGGAAGAAGCTTGGAGATGATCCGGTACCAAACCATGCTGTTAGCGCTAAGCAATCAAACCACAGGACTAACTTCTGTGCTCTGGGACTTATCCGTGTCCACCCCATGCCCACAGACACCTGTACAATAAAACCAGTAGCCTAATAAATTCAAATGAATAAAGGGGATCTCTTCTAATTCTTCAGGTTCTAAGTCCTCGGAATGTGTGTTTTCATTCAATTGTCAAATACTGACGTCACAGAGAAAACAAAGCGGCCCTAACAGAGAGAGAAACAAACACCTCTTTTGATGTTCTCTTTTTCCTTTTTTTTTTCTTTTTAGCTGTATCTACTCTCAACTGGGTTAATTTCTTGTAGCACAAGAAAACAGATCTCATCTGCTGTATCTAGCCACTGCATTTCCCAAACCTTAGAGTACAAAGTTCCTAAGAAAAGATTACTACCAAGAATTCACTAAAAAGAAATGTCCTTCACCCATCCCTTGGTCAGACAGGTTTAGAGAATGCCACATGTAATAAACCGCTTTCTGACTACACGGAAAACACGCCGACACGAGGAACCCGAGACATTCCCAGGTGATGACATCTGCTGCACACTGTCCCACACTGCTTACTGTTCAGCGAGGACACTCTCTGGTGCTTGGTGCCAGGTATTACTCCAAGGGTATTCCCTGACGTGTTTCATTTTATCCTGACAACAGCCTTAGGAGGCAGCTACTATCATTATGCCCGTTTTAAATTGAGGCAGGATTAAGTAATTTGCTCATCTAGTTTGCTCCACCGATTTGGAGCCACCCAAAGGTTCCCAGAATGACCCTGGCTTACCTCCCCTCCCTGCCTTTGCATGGGCTATTTCCTCTGCCTGGAGCTCCCTTTCCTCCCTCTTAGCTGGCCGATTCCTATTTATCTTTGGAGACTCTGCTCGTCCCCGAGCTTTTCTATCTCCACTCCCAAGTCCACCAGAAGCTGCTTCTCTGCACCCCACCACACCGTGCTGTCTGACAAGGATGCTGTGTCTGTGTCACCTCTCCGTCTCTCCGGGGCCGGACACAGCACCTGGCACATGCTCAACAAATGTTTCCTTAGGGAACAACTCCCTACCTACAACAACGAATACCGTTTGCAGGAAAACAAAGTTCAAAGATGACACGAATAACAGCTCTGAGTGACTAAGTGCTGTCTGATGTGTCAGCCACTATGTCAGGCCATGACATAAAGCACATCACTTTACTCTCACCAGAAAGAAGCCTTTCAGAAGACTGAAATATTATTTCCATTTTACAATGAGGCAAGTTGAGGCAAAACAAACAAAAAAGGATAATTAACCTGCACCGGGTCACACAACCAGTATGCGAGAACAAAACACTGCAAGATGCAATGGAAGCAAAGGCAGCCTCAATGCCATCGAGTGCAAAGTTCCTGCTGCTGCTCCCTGCTCCATGCTGTCCCTGTGTGATGTGTGTACCTGACTCCTTCTGTAACCAGGGCACCAAGGCCTCTTCCAGAACATCGTTCCGCTAAGAACATCGCCGCTGCCTAGCCTCTTCTCGAACTGTTAAAGGAAATGAGCTAAGATAGCCTTCAGCTATGCCATCGTGGTGGTGGCTGGAAAAATTAATCCTGTGCCGTTTTGCATTTGCTGCTTGTGAATCAAACTGTGAAAGCTAATTTAAAAACTTTCACACTTGGTTTGAATGAGGACTGTCAGCGCTTTGGGAATGCTAAATTGTACACAATTAGCTCAAACGCTGTTACTTTAAGGCATAGCCAGCAGCCTCTGAAATGAGAAGCTTGGTCACCCCAATGGACTAAGGGAGAGGTCAGAGAAGCTTCCAGAAAAAAGAGGTGTAGAGAAGTGTACACAGTTTGTAATGGGACTCTGAGCTGTCCCAGGTAGTAATCCCATTTAGAGAGAATTCTCACCCAAGACCACTAATGCTTCACGAAGAGCACAGACTTTGGGCCACAGGAGCCTGAGTTTGATTCCCGGCTATGCCTCCTACGAGCTACATGGACTGGGGTGAGTTATGTAAGACATTAAACTTTTGTTTTGTCATCTGTAACACAGTAATGACGTAGTCATCGTAAAACTTTTTGAGGACTATATAGCGAGTGTGAAACGCCTTTAGCATGGTGCCTCACATGTAAGAAGTCAGTTGATTGGTGCTGTCGTTATGAGATCTGTCATTATCTCCCCGACAGGATGTGCACACCCCGGGGGAAGAGACACTGTCCCGTTTACCTTGCTGTTTCTGAAACATCTGTATTATTCTACAGCCCAGTCTTCTTCAGGATGATTATTCTTATCATCCTTTATAAGCATATTAGTAACAATGCAGTTTGGACCCTGAGTGGGTTGGAGGTCTTGCCTGACACCTAGGCAGAAGCTGGTAGGGGGATAACTGCGGGGACCTGGTGGCTGGTGTCCCCACCCTGGATCTGCCTCCCCTGCTGCCAGGCCACCGTGCAGGGCACCTGGCAAAGCACCTAATCAACAGAACACTGTGGGTTTTAATGAACAAATCAACAACATATCTGAGTCTCTAGTTTCTCATCTTCTAAAATTAAAAGATAGATAACTGCTTCAGAGCCTACAGACATGAGGGTACTCTGTCAAGAGGAAACAAAGCTCTATGTCAGGGCGGGGGTGGACAGGAGTAAGGGACGGCCAGCAGAGTGACAGAAAAGCCAACATACTCTCTCCAGGCTCCACCTGACCAGCACGTCCATGGTCAGCAATGCTACCTTTTCAGAGCTCTTCCTGTGTCTAAGTAACAAGAGCTTATATCTAAGTGAGATCTAGTGCCCAGTCACCTGATTCAGATTATTCTACAATCTTTCCAAACTACCAAAGGGGGTAAAAAGATTTAATAAAAGAATTTTAATAATAGCCTTTTGAGTGTAAGGCAAAAAGAACTATAATTACTTGGAGGCTTTGTAATATCTAAAACCTGATTAAAAAGTATCATCGTTTATGGGCAGAGATGATTATCACGTGTCATGGCCCTGCCGTTATTGCTGGTACCTGTGCCCAGAGCAGGACTGCACTGCTTCTTGCTCCCACCTGCATTGTACTCGAACGCCTTGATAACAAGGGCGATGTGAATGCCCAACAGACACAAAAGATGGAAGAAATGAACATCTGTTAAGCTGTTGCTGCAGAGGTCAAGAACAAGCAGGCACTTTAGAAACATAGCTAATGAAGATATTATCGTCATTTTAAAAATGACAACCATGAGACTGCTAAAGGTAACTGCCCAAGGTCACCAAGCTAGAAAACAGAAGAGGTGAGTGAAGTTGGTGACGCGCTATCTGGTTGCCCGGGCTGTGCTCTCTCACTCACAAAAGGACTTAACTGGGCTGTGCAATGTCTAAATCAAGGCTTCCAGTCATCAGCTCCAGAGTGGCAGTTCTTAGCAATTTCTGAGGAGAAGGGAGGAGGAGACAACAAAAGATGAAGGAGGAATCCACAACATGCTGGATAATATTTCACCTTCAACTTGATGTCACCAGTGGGAGCTTGAGAGGCTTCTGCGCATTTTACTGGAAGCATGTTACCTCCCAGATATGCTAATGCAGAAACAATTAGTATTTTAAAATAGTCATCCTTTCAACAAACAATGAATGATAAAATATTCATCCATTCATCAAATATTGAAACGTCAATTTTCAGAGAGCCCTTTTTGGTCATCCTGTGTGAAATGAAACTCCCAAACTTCTCAGCTCTGTTTTGCTTTTCTACTTACATTTTAATTATTATAGCAGACATACAGTTGTACATGTATAAATTCATTTATATGTTTAATGCATTTATGGTCATCTCAGTGACCAAAAATGAAAGCTCTCCTCTGAAAAGAATTTCGAATCTATTTTATCACTGCAGTTCCCCAATACCTGGAACAGTGTGTACAAAGGAAGTCCTCTAAAATATATGTTCAATAGATGAGCAACTTAATTAAAAACTGAGGTTATAACAGAGCAAATGTATAGGCCATTTTACTGAACTGTGTCATGTTCTCAAAATATAGTGAGTTGGTATTTTTTTTTAAGTTTCTTTCCTTCAAACTATCTGAATTGCCATCTACCTCCTTCAATTATTTATTCAATCATTTAACAAGTATTTAGCGAGTATCTATGGTGTGCCAGGCATTGTTTCAGGTGTTTGGACTCTTGCTGTGAACAAAACAGATGAAGCCCATGAAGCTATTCTGGTACAGAAAAACCAACAAATAAAAGAAAATGCATCTTCTATAATATTAAAAGGAGATACTAGTGATGACATCAAACAGGGTAAGAAGAGAGAATACTGGGGAAAAGCATGAAGACACAGGGCTAATTCATTTCATGGTCAGGAAAGTCCTCCCTAGCAGGTGAGGCGATTAACAAAGATAGGTCATTCAAACCAGGAGAGGACAATGGCAAAGTCCCACTCCACTGTGTCAATGATGGCCCAAACATTTTTCACTTTCAACCCTTGGCTTCCTCACTGGCACAAAAATAATAATATTTGACCTGCCTACCTTGTAAAATAGGCCTGCTGAGATCATCAAATAAAATATTCTAGTTCCCAGGACAAAAGGAGGCGCTGAGTGAAGGCAGTCAAAAGGTACAAACATCTTTCATAGTTAACTAAACGGTATGGCAGTGGTTCTCAAACTTTTTGAAGCCAGGGCACATTTAAAATCCTACAAATAATTGTAGGCACACTATATACAAATTTCTGAAAAATATGTTATAATCATTAAGTCAAATATTAAAGAAAAATATATAAAGTCCAAGCATGCTTTTATGGTAATTAAATGAAATAAATATGACAAAATTAAATTTATTCTGACATTACAAAACATTTTTGTTACATTTTTTGAGTTATGCTTTTTAGAATTTATAAAAAAGAGGGGTTTAAAAAAAACAACAAAAAACTTATCTTCTTATATATATATAGATACATTCTTAGTAAGATTAAGTAAATTCGGCAGGTCCCAGCATAAATGTGTTAAGTTTTTTCATTCTTGTGTTTATGAAAAACATGAGCCTGATGTGTCCTAGCGATTTCTTCAATGTTTGGGCATATCTTTGAAAGGCAAACTCTCATTTCCTCGTCAATACATTGAAGAATTCCTCTCTTTTTACTCTTAATTATGTTGAGGGTAGAAAATCCTAATTCACATAAATAGGATGTTGAAAATTGTAGTAAAATGTTCAAAGCTTTTTTAGATATCACCACATTCTTCTTTTACAGAAATCCAAAAGGCTTCAAGAGACAATTCCTTGTTTAATCATCAATGTAAAACCCCCACCATACACATCATCTTAACTTTACACCAAACAAAGGATAGAAGAAACTTGCCTCCAGTCTTTCTAGGGAACATGGGGGGTAGTGTAAACAATCCAGCACCACAGCTTAACAGCCTTTTGCAACCTAATCAGGCAAGTGAGGTGAGGGGTTGGTCAGACTGTCAGCTGACAGCCAATTCCCCACACCTCTGTCCCCCAAATATCTAAACTCCAAAAACCGTGTTGGTTTTTTGGTCCCCAACAGGCACATATTTCTCTGGAACACCATAGAGCACACCTGGAAATCTTCTAGGGCACACCAGTGCGCCCTGGCGCACACTTTGAGAACCACTGCTGTATGGTATACTTGAAAGCTACTAAAAGAGTAGATCTTAAAAGTTCTCATCAAAATAAAAAAAAAAGTATAACTATAACTATGCATGGTAGTAGATGTTAACTAAATTGATTGTGGTGATCATTTTGCAATACATACAAATACCACATCATTATGTTATACACCTGAAACTAACAATGTTATAAGTCTATTATATCTCAGTCTGAAACAAGATTCCTGGTTGTTTTTCCTACTTCAATTGTCGGTAGTTAGATTTACACTATAAATGGCCAGGTTCAAAATAATTCATAAGAAATATCTATAGCCTGACCAGGCAGTGGCACAGTGGATAGAGTGTCGAACTGGGATGGGGAGGACCCAGGTTTGAAACCCTGGGGTCTCCAGCTTGAACGCGGGCTCATCTGGTTTGAGCAAGGCTCACCAGCTTGAGCCTGAGGTCGCTGCCTTGAGCAAGGGGTTACTGGTCAAGACACATATCAGAAACTAAGGTGCTGCAACAAAGAATTGATGCTTCTCATCTCTTTCCCTTCAGTCTATCTGTCCCTATCTGTGCCTCTCTCTGTGTTTCTGTCTTTGTCACCAAAAAAATAAAATAAATAAATAGAAATATCTATAATAAAACAGAAGAATATCTGAGTAAAGCTGTTTTGAAGTAATAGTAGTTGTAGTTTTCTAAGCATTCTGAAGCGATGTTAAAGCAACAGAAAGAAAATTTTAAAAAGAGAAGTTCTGCCCTCGTAGGATAAAACAATTGCATTACATGATTTCTGTGATCCCTCCTTGCTCTAATTTGCTAAGATTCTATTGATATGAAAGAGCCTGATACACTCTAATTTGCTACATAAATGTGTGAGATAATGGTCATCACAATGAGTTTTATCATTATTTCAATGATCCACTTTGGTCTGGAGTTCAGAGTCCTCGATATCAAAGCATTCTTCAGACTCATTTTCTTTAAATGATTTTGAGATCTCACTAAAAATGTAAGTTGAATGTTAATTTCATTCCTAGAGATGTTTTGTTGTCTAAACTTAATTTAAATGCCCATCCTTAATTCTGCTAATTGTCAGCACTAATGAAAAACAAAAATAGCTAATTCAAAAGGTCTATCTATTCTAACTTGCTTTTAGGCTGTATTTTACGATTTATTTATTTTTTTTACAGACACAGAGAGAGTCAGAAAGAGGGATAGATAGGGTCAGACAGACAGATAGGAACAGAGATAGATGAGAAGCATCAATTATTAGTTTTTCATTGCGACACCTTAGTTGTTCATTGATTGCTTTCTCATATGTGCCTTGACTGTGGGCCTTCAGCAGACCGAGTGACCCCTTGCTCGAGCCAGCGACCTTGGGTCCAAGCTGGTGGGCTTTTGCTCAAACCAGATGAGCCCGCGCTCAAGCTGGCGACCTCAGGTTCTCAAACCTGGGTCCTCCGCATCCCAATCCGACACTCTATCCACTGCGCCACCGCCTGGTCAGGTGGACTTTTTTTTTAAGTCTCAGATCTGCCGTCCCAGTCCTGTTGTGGCTACATTACTGCTAATAAGAGCAAATTCCAGGTAAGCAAGAGATTCAGGGGAAAACGAGGGGTTACCAAACTGCAGTCCCTGGGTGGGCTTTGGGGTTCCATCACCTGTGACACCATAGCAAAACTTCTTTGTTTTTATCCTAACCTCAAGGAAATAAATTGAATTTGAAAACTTTCCAAGTTCCCTTCTACATGGAGTACTTGAGCCTCTGACACCTTTACCTGGAGCAATCAGGGAGTGTCTCTGGGGGAGAAATTTCACCTCAAATGACACAGCAATGTGAGCCCGAAGGAGACAAACTGACTCAGTCTAAACTCACCCAGGGTTTTCTCTGTGCCAGACAAGTTACTGAGAGATAGGAATACCGAGAGGAGTACAGCCATCCCCCTCATCCGTGGGGAAACCTTCCAAGACCCCCAGTGGACACCTGAAACTACAGGTAGTACTAAACCTTATATATACTATGTGTTTTCCTATAGTTACATACCTATGATGCAGTTTAATTAATAAAGCAGGCATACAAATAATAAAATAGAAAAATTATAAAAATAGACTATAATAGAAGTATATAAAAGTGTTCTTTTGCTCTGAAAATATCTGACTGCACTGTATTCACCGTTCCTCTTGTGATGAAGGGAGAGGACACAACGCCCCCATGAGGAGACGCAGTGACAGGAATTCCACACACTTGTCTAAGCACGTCTGAGCACAGGCAACTGAACACATCGAAAGCAAAACCAAAAATAAGGAGGAAATACTGGGATGACGTTTCCCTGCTCTCTGGAAGCTCACTGTCTATTGTAGGAAACAAACCACCGATGAATGAAGAAATCTGCTAAACTGTCACAGGGGCTACAATACAGCTGTGAAGAGGGTGGAGAGAGAGCCGGAAAGAGAGAAGGAGAGAGAGGAGAGAGAAGGAGAAAGAGGGTGGCTGTGTCCCGGTTTAGAAGGTGAAAGAAGGGGAGGGAGGGTTTGGGGCTGGGGGAAAAGGTGAAGGGATTAAGCTAAAACAAAATAAACAAACAAAACTCATAGATACAGACAAGAGTGTGATTACCCGAGGGAAAGCTGGGGAGTGGAAGAAGGTAGAAGAGGAGAAAGGAAGTGGTGGAGAAGGTAGAAGTGATGGAAGGAGACTTGGAGTGGTGAACATTCAATACAATATACAGGTGATATACTGTAGAATTGTACACCTGAAACCTGTATAATTTTATTAACCAATGTCACCCCAACAAATTCAATAAGAAATAAAATTTAAAATAAGGCAAAAGAAAACTCTTCATGTAGCAGGTGACCCTTCATCTATAGCTTACAATGTAAATAAATAGTTGCAAAATGCTTGATGGGTGGCCTAGAAGCAGAGACTAATATTGATATTTACGTGTGAGGCCCAGAACTGTATGTCTTACAGCTATTGCCTCATTTAAGGTCCTAAGTGCAGGTGACAGATTTCACCACCCCATAGTACAGGTGAACTAACAGACACAGAGAGGGACATAACTCCCGCTACCAGAGTCAGAAATGAAACCCTACCTTCCCCTAAGGAAGCCTACTGGAATACCTTTCTTCATGCAAGGACCCCAGGGTGCCGCCTCAGGGTCTGATCTGCAGCAACTCTCTCCTGCCTGTCGGATGCAAACCAACCATGCAAAGCCCGAGCCATGTCACCTGGTTGTTCCCCCCTCTGGAAACACGTCTCTCGTTGAGCCCTCGACCTGTAGTTTGAGTTCTTTTCTCTAAGAGGACTCCAAGATCTGCAGGGAAGAAGGCACACCTGTCCTTGGCCTAGCCCTTGAATCTTCCCTAACACGGTGTTTGGCCACAGACTGTAAGAGGTGGGTCCAGCCATCTGCAGAGGAGGTCATGAGAGCCAACTGTACAGGGGTGGGCACAAGAAAGTTTACAGTTGTTTGTATGGAAAACATACAATAAGTAATTAAAATCATTAACATACTTTTGCCCACCCTTGCAATTCAGACCCATGTTCTTCCCACCTGGAAACAGAAAACCTTCAGCCTCTCATTCTAAAGGCAACTGAAACTTTATTTCACTCACCAAAAGCAAGTGTTGGGCAAGTGATCCCAACCTTCCCCACCATTCTGCAGCGGCCTGAACCTTCATCGTGCTGTAACAACCAGTCCCGTGGCCCTGGACCCTTGGATACAGCCCTCCCTTGTTTCATTTCTCTTTGATCTCATCTCTCCTTCATACTCAGATTGAGACAGCTTCCATCCCAAGCCAGCAGGCATTCGTTGGATTTTTAAGCTTTTCTAACCCGTACCTTGCTTTGTAAACTAACTACTACATTTTGGGTAAAACATTTTTTTTTTGTTTTATGAGGGTTTTTTTGTATGTGTGTGGCAGGGCTCCATGGTCAGGTAATAGTAGACCCCACAGTGACCGAGCATCCCACATTTAACCGTTAATTCTCTGACATTAAGCTTCCTTTATTAGACTTGCAACCGTATTTTCAAATCATGGAGAGCTGCAGTACCTTTCCTTTAAATGTGTAAGAAGCCTGACCTGTGGTGGTGCAGTGGATAAAGCGTCGACGTGGAAATGCTGAGGTCGCCGGTTCGAAACCCTGGGCTTGCCTGGTCAAGGCACATATGGGAGTTGATTCTTCCAGCTCCTCCCCCCTTCTCTCTCTCTGTCTCTCCCTCCTTTCTGTCTCTCTCTCTCCCTCTCTCTCCTCTCTAAAAAATGAATAAAAAAAATTTGTTTTAAATAAATAAATAAATAAATGTGTAGGAAAAAAAGGGGGGAAGTTCCCCAAAGAGGATCCTTGGGGTTTTGAAATGTTTGAAAATAATCTCTTTTCCATTAATGCAAGAGGAACACATTTCCCCTGCTGTTAAATGACACCTTTCAGGACTGATGATTAACATATAGTCGTACAACTTAGGCACCCTCAAGGAAAAAGCGACATTATTTCTGCATCTGCAGAGGGATGCTGCATATGGGACTTCCACATGATGGGGAGGGGTTTCCCTCCTAAGGGAAAGGAACAAAACAAAATGAAGGTATGGCCAAAAATGAATTACATGCATCTGTACTCTGTCCAGGGTCACTCTTAAAGAATATACTCTCATATGACTAAAAGCTGACTGTGGCCTCTTTTCTGTAACCATTATGTCTGCAGAATCTTCCCATCGGGTTGCTATTCTGAGGTAGACACATTTATTCCTGGGCATAGAAATGACAGGCATAGAATACTATATCTCTACAGTAGTAAATTGTTGCAACTGGCACAAACATTTATAAATGGTACTAATTCCTTAAACGGCCACATTGCCAAGAGCCCAGTGCTCTTTCTCGTAGGTAATTCATCCTGAAGGGCTATGCTGATTAGCAATCCTTTATTGAGAATTTACCATATGCTGAGTCCTGTGATAAACTAAAAATCTATCAAGTCATTTAACCTCCATATTTATGAAACAAACATTTTTTTAATTGAATTTATCGGCATGCCACTGGTTAACGTATTTACACAGGTATCAGGTGCCCAATTCCACAACACATCTCTGTATATATATACCATATTGTGTGTTCACCTCCCCCAAGTCAAGTCTCCATCCGTCAGCATATATCCCTCCTTACTCTTTTACCTCGCCCCCACCCCAGCAGTCTCAATGCTGTTGTCCATATCCATGAGGCGTTTTCTGTGTGTGCCTTTGTTCGCTCTATCCCTCCACCTCCCTCACACAACATCATTTTTAATTCTTCTTATGAGGACAATGAAGCCCCAAGACCTTAACGACTGGTCTTCCAAGCAGCACAGCCAGGATTTGAACACAGATCTGTTTGATTTCACCACTGTCTACTACTTCTGTATGTGCCATGATCATCCACTAACAGAGCGGACCACTCCTACAGGTTCAAAGCCATGTAATAATGTGCTAAAACGCTTGTTTAATTGTATTAAATGGTTAGTGTAAGGCACCCAGGAAAAGCATCATTCAGCTCCCACTTGACACCTGAACCTGAACATAATGAGTGTTCTCTGCACTGATATCAACTTTGTAGAATGCTTCTCAGGGAGAGAAGCAATAATTGTAAGTTCCTGTCTGGCTGAGCCAAGGAAAGGCATGTCTACCCCTCTGCTGACACTAAAAAGGGACAAGGACCTTGGGAATAAAATAAAAGGACACCTCAAATTTCCAGGTGACTCCACGCAAAATCAAACCATCTGGCATCAGGTGTCTTCAAAGAAAAATAGCTGCCCCAGTCACATGACCAAACACTAAGCTAAAATGAGTGTCCCCTTAAGGAAAGATTATTGAGAACTTTGTAAACCACAGCCTGTGGGTTTGGAAAATGATTCTATGCATTCAGTTCACACATAATTCACTAGAGATTTCCTGAGCACACTGTGCTAGAGCTAGAGCTACATAAAAAAAGTAGGGCAAGGCCTCTGACCTCAAAAAGCTTGAATGAAACAGAAGTGACAAACTGAGATGGCCACACTAGCACCCCACTTCTTATACACTCATGGGCCAGGTACTGTGCTGGTTGCTTCATGGTTATTATCTTCTTTGTATTATATTTAATTTTTCAATTACAGTGTACATTTACTATTACTTTGTATTAGCTTCAGGTGTACAGCATAGCGGTTAGACTATCATATACTTTACAAAGTGATTTATTTCCTCCAATATTTCAAGTACTCACTTGGCCTATACATAGTTATTACAATATCATTGACTATATTCCCTATGCTGTACTCTACATCCCTGTGACTAGTAACCACCAATCTGTACTTCTTAATTCCTTTGCCTTTTTCATCCAGCCCCCCCCAACACCCTCCCCTCTGTTAACTGTTGGTCTGTTCTCTGCATCTATGAGTTACTTTCTCAAGTTTCAAAAACTAGTAAATAGCAGATCTGGGACTCAAACCTACATTTTTGTGATTCCAAAGACTTTTATTTTAAGCACTAAGTTATATTGGCTCTGTGCTCAAAAATTCTACTGCAGCATCATAAGAGCAACAATAGAAATATATACAAATCCAAGAGGAGCCACCAAAGAGAAAGAAATTTATTTAGGGGGCACAAAAGAAAGGCAGGCTATGTGCACAGGGTTGACATCTGAATTAGGTTTTGAAGCACACTTAAGAGTTCAGCACGCAGATAAAGGAGGGAGATGAACATTCAAGGCAGGAAGAACTCAGTAGCCCAGAGGCATAAGAGATCACAGCCCACTAAGGAGTTGCAAGGAATTCTGTATAGAAATTATAGAAAGTGATACCAGGGAGCAGGATAATAAGTAAGCTAAAATGTAGGCAGGGAGCACGTACACATGCTAAACGGTCATACGTACACATGCATGCACAAACATTACAAGCACAATGTCTTTCTATGTGACATTGACATTGACATTTCCCAGAGCCGGGACTCACTTGAGTTTTACTGGACCACTGGTATGCATGAAAACAGGCAGAATTCAGTGAAGGCCAGGACTGACTCACGGGGCCATTCAGCTGCAAAGATCCCAGTCTACTGACATTTAGCTTTTATCGAACACCTACACCTGTTTACTTGTCAATGCTTCCTGCTCATAAGTACACAGCTACCTAGCACATAAAATGCGGCCTGTTTTGCGCCTGTCATTTTCAAGGGGTCTAGCTATATAGCAAAAAAGGAAATGAAGCAAAGTGGAGAAAGAATCAAAATGAAATGTAAAAATGTGAGTTCCTACAATCTCTTTACATGGAAAGGAAGCTGTTAGATCGGAGCCCCTACAGTGACTGCATTTCCAAACACAAGGAGGCAGCAAACGTAGACCTGGCTGGGGCCGCCCCATCCAACACACAGGCATGATAAGATGGAAAAGGAAGCAGATGGAGAGTCAAGAGAATTCTGCTGGAGAAGCATTCTGACACTGAGTCACCGTATGTGGAAGACATTATTTAACCCCTCCAAGCCTCAATTTATCATCAGAAAATAGGCACAACATGCTACTTATTCCATGTTTCTGATCAGGAATAAATCCTAAAACACATAGAAAGTACTACACAGTACATGACCAACAATACTTACATGGCAACATGAAAATCCGTCAATATAATCTAAAAATACTTTTACCTAACATGTTCGTTCTTAAAACAAGAAGAGTTTAGGCTTGAGTTGGGTATGTCTAGGCTTGATTATATCTAATACACACTATAAGGCCTTGCACTGTCTTGCTTGAACTTCACTTTACAGGCAAACACACCAAGGTGCAGAAATGAAATTATTTACCCAAAGATAATGCAGATCAAAACTGAAAGAGTAAGATTTAAACTCAGGTGTTCTGGTAACTTAGAGCCTTTCTTAATGCATCTGTTCAGAGTTAATTGCTTCCAGGGTGTGACTGTTAATTTTATGTTTCAACTTGGAAGGTGTTTTTGGATGAGAATAACATTTAAATTGTCGAATCTCAACTAAGCAGACAGCCCTTACATAACATGGGTGGGTCTCATCCAATCAGTTGAAGGTCTAGTTAGAACCAAAAAGATCAGCCTCTCTAAGCAAGAAAAAATTCTCCAGAAGACAGCTTCATGGTCTTGGGATTTGCCATACTCCATAATTGTATAAGTCAATTCCTTATAATAAACCCCTTCCTATATATACACATGTCTAATTAGTTCTGTTTCTCTGGAGAACCCTGACTAATACACAGGTTTATTTTTATTCTACTTCCATTACACCCCCTCACACACTCATTCCTTATGTTTCAACTCATTTTATTCAGCAGATATTTTCTGAGTGCTCCACATGAACCAGGACAGCAGACTTGATTGCAAGGTTGAGATGATACTCTCTGTTCAGTCCTATATGGCCCCTGGTTTCCATCCCTTGTCAGTCTACCCATCTCCTCTCTGGATTAAAAATCCTTGAGATCTGTGACCAGTCTCTGTAGAACATCAAGTACAGAGCTTCAAACACACAACAGACTACACGTCCATCAACGCTGATAAAATGAATACTATTTTTGCTTAACATTGCTTATTTAGTGCAAGCTAGGCTATGCTAGATGCTCAGCATTCATTTCTATCTCTTGTCCCAATTTTAAAGAACACAAAGGGAGACACTGGGAGATTAGATGATCTTCCCCCAGTTACAGAGTAATTCACAACCAGGTCTGTCTGAGTCCAAGGCCAGGGTACTTCTCACCACTGCTTCTGCTACTGCTCCCTGCTCTTACCCCTCCCCCAAACTACAAATAACAGATGAGGCCTGGGACGAATGAGCACCTCCAGAGCTCCGGGGCCATCAGCCAAACTCCGCGAACATCCAACTTCAGAGCTGATGTGAGGCAAAGTATAAAAAAATGAAGGCAATCGAATGTCATCTATAAACACCTCAAAGCTTCTCTCCCTTTCACTTAAAAAAATCTCTAGTAATTGTTTTTACCTCAGTTAATCATAAAAATGAATCACTTCAAAATTTTAAAAGAAATTCTCCTTCAAAATATGTCAACTTTGTGCCAGGAATTCATTTATTATGAGACCACATGATGCCTGCAAGTACTGCATTTTATTTAAACATGACATTTTTTTTCACTCTGTTTTGATTCCACATCTGAAAAATCGCTTCTATCAATCTTTCATTGGAGCCAAACATAACTGTTTTGCTCACTGAAACATTAAATGCAGACTCAGGGTCCTAGAATCAAATTAAAAATAAAATAAACTAGTAACGGACTGACATTCATAGCTCCTGACCCAAAGAGACCATAGATATGAGAACTATTGTGAACCTACTTCCAAGATCAAAATCAATCAAACCTAATCCTTTTGGATCTTAGATCATTTCAAAAGTCTGAAGACTTTATGTGAGTTGATTTTTATTTTTAAGATTCAATTTTAGAACGTGTTTACTATTTGATTTTGAAAGGGCTAGATATTTTCAAGGAAATCGCCAGACTCGTTTGGGGCATTGATTGTGATCAATGCTTTTCCGCATCAGTTGCTGTGGGGTTGAGATGCACTTTATATACTTGCATTCCCCGTAATGCATCAATCTCTTTCTAAACACTGGTAGCAAACAGGCACATCCAATATTGTATTACTTTCTTCTTTCACTCATGACGATGCACACAGGCCCAGAGAGTCTGAAAAAAGAAGTATTTGCCAGGTTCTAAGGATGAAAGGAACCCTGACCAATCCATCATGCTTTGTCTGCTAATGATAAACTCATGCATATGAGCTACCATAACTAGAAAGAGGCAGCAGGCAGGAAAAAGAGTGAATCAACTGTCAACGGTTGGGGGTCTGAGAGACTGCAAAGCTGTGATTAGAATTTTCAACCAGGACTTTCAGGATTCATCACACTATGGAGGTGCAGGGGAGAGAAGTTTGTAGAGGCATATCCCTCCATCAGCCCTGCCTTTCCTTTCTCTATTAGCAGAGTTTGGTCCTAGGGGCCATGGAAAATTCAGTGTCTTACCAACCCAAAGAATGAAACTTTAAAATATCTGTTGTGTACCTTTTTTTTTTTAAGAACCATGGACACAGAACACAGACAATAGTGTGGTGATTGACTGGGGGGTGAATGACAAGGGTGTAAACGGTGATGACAAAGAGTTGACTGGGGTGGGGGTTGAACACACAATACAGAATACAGAGATGTGTTGTAGAATTGGGCACCTGAAATCTGTACAATTATGTTAACCAGTGTCACCCCAATAAACTCATTTTAAAAAGATCTGTTAGTCTGACCTGTGTGGCGCAGTGGATAAATCATCAACCTGGAAACGCTGAGGTTGCCGGTTCAAAACCCTGGGCTTGGCTGGTCAAGGCACATATGGGAGTTGATGCTTCCTGCTCCTCCCTCCTTCTTTCTCTCTCTCTCTCTTCCCTCTCTATAATGAATAAATAAAATCTTTTAAAAAAATAAAAAATAAATAAAAAAGATCTGTTAAGTGAAACAGATGCATGCTGGGATTAAACAACTCCGTCCCCACAATGTCTAGATTCATGTCTCTAAAATACACTTCTGACCTTGTCATGCCTGATCAAAACACTGATTTCTTTCTTTACTCTTTCCCCTCTCCTCCTCCTTCTCCTATTTTTCCTTCTTCCATTCCTTCCTTTCTCTCTTCCTTCTTTTCTTTCTTCCTTACTTCATTTCTCCTTTAACTTTCTTTCCTTTCTGGCTTATCTTTCCATTTTCCCTCCTTCTTGCCTACCTAGTTATCACTATACTTTCCTTCCGTCCACACTTTGGAAGCACTTACACAGAACAACCTTTTTCTAATGGAAAAATTCATCTGCTGGTAGATAGATACTCACATCTAGACAACTTCAATATCATGAGAAAAGAAAAAAACAATAGTACTCTAACATACAGTGGAGTTGGGAGAAGGGAGTGAGCGATGTACAGGAAAGCTTCCTGGATGAGGTAGGAATGTGTTCTAGCAGAGGAAATAGTACACACAATGGCATAAAGACAAAAGGAGATGATGTTGTCAAGGAAAGGTAGGTAGATCAGTGACGTTGGGGCACAGTTTATGGGAGAGTGATATGAAATGAGTCTGGAGAGGTAGACAAGCCCCTATTATGAAAAGTGTTGTATACAGAATTGTATGAAGGCAATGAAGAGAAATAATAGGTCCTAAGTGGGAGTGGTGACTGTTTTTAACTAAACCTCAATAAACTCCCTCTCCCTCTCTCTCTCTCTCTCTCTCTCTCTCACACACACACACACACAAACACACACACACACACAGGTCTTCTCTGAGCACACTATTTAAAACAGAAACCTAACCCACTAGGTATTTCCATTCCCTACTTTATTTTCCTCTATCGCACTTATCACCTTCTTGTGTCAGACTGTATAAAATATCATATATGGCTCTGGCCGGTTAGCTCAGTCAGTTAAGAGCATCATCCTGAAACAACAAGGTTGTGGGTTCGATCCCTGGTCAGGGCACATACAGGAGTAGCTCAATATTCCTGTCTCTCTCTCTCTCTCTGCCAATAAATAAATAAATAAATAAATAAATAAATAAATAAATAAAACAGAGCCACTTTCAAAGTGGAGCCAGAGCTGCATGTCACTGAACTGCCTTGCATGTCTCGCACCTCCAACCTTATTAACTTTATCATCTATCTGCCTCCACTGGAGTCAGTTCCACTTTGAGAGCAGGGATTTGAGTTTTGTCCATTGCTGTATTCTTTGGATCTAGAATACTATTTAAAACTGGGTAAAATGAACTTTGGAGTGGGCCCAAAGAAACATTGTGTCCAAAGAACTGTTTTTAAGGGTAATAAAAAGTAAATATATTATATATACCAGACTGATGGCTATGAGACTGAAAATTAAAAACACTATTTAGAATTAACATCATTAGGTTAGCTTACTTGCAGCAATAAAAATGTCTTCCTTCTAAAGATGTAATTGTTCCAGCCCTTCCTCATAAATACATGTTGGCTTTGTCCCCTGTTTGGGACATTGTTTTGGCTTTTTTTTTTTTTTTTTTTGGCAGAGACAGAGAGAGTCAGAGAGAGGGACAGATAGGGACGGACAGACAGACAGGAAGGGAGAGAGATGAGAACCATCAATTCTTCCTTGCGGTTCCTTAGTAGTTCATTGATTGATTTCTCATATGCGCCTTGACCAGGGGGCTTTACAGCAGACCGAGTTACCCCCTGCTTGAGCCAGCGACCTTAGGCTCAAGCTGGTGAGCCTTGCTCAAACCAGATAAGCCTGTGCTCAAGCTGGCGACCTCGGGGTCTCAAACCCGGGTCCTCCACATCCCAGTCCAACGCTCTATCCACTAAGCCACAGCCTGGTCAGGCTCTCTTTTTTTTTATCTCAAATAAATGCTTGTTGCCTCTCCCTTTGAAAGGCCTTTCATTTTCTAGGTTAACAGATTTACTTATTAATTTTATTTATCATCTCTCTGCCTCCACTAAAATATAAGCTCCATTTTGAGGGCAGGGATTTAAGTTTCGTCCACTGCTGTAACCACTGGATCTTGAGTATTGTTTAGCACATAGATTTTTCATGAATATCGCTGAATGATATGGTCTTACAAACAGAGTAAAACTCAATCATCTCAACATTTTATTTAAACAAGTGACTGCCTTCAAAGTGGACACATCATTTAAACTTGCTCAGTATCTTTTCCCAGCAGAATGCAGGTGAAATGTCTGCTTTAAAAGTGGTTACAATAAAGAGTTGCATTAAACAAACTTTGAACAGTAACTGACTTTTAATAAGTCCTCAATAAATGTCAATTATTATTGATATTTTCTGTTTTTGTTGATCTATAAATCCCTGCTGCTTGGGAAGCTCTTGAAGACAAGGACCTGGTCCTAATCATCCAGCACACACCAGGTATCAACAAATGGTTTCTGATTCCTCAGAAATCTGAACCATTAACCCAACGTATCCTCTCTTTTGGTCTGAAGATGAGGAATTTCCCTAGAGTATTCTAGGTATCACAATACAGAGTAGGGCAAAAGTAGGTTTATAGTTGTTCATATGGAAAATAATATAAGAATAAATAATAACATAAGAATAAACTCTGTGTTTCACATGCTCACAACCACAAGCCTACTTTTGCCCTACCCTGTACACTCTTTTCAGAGAGAAGAAAGATGTGGAAATATAATGTGCTTTTCAAACAATGCAGCTTATAGGACCAATGCTCAGTTGTGGCCAGTGAGGGACCTCGAGCCACGTAGCCACGCTTCTTCCCGGGGGGCTGACGATCACCTTCCAAGAAAGCATCATAGAGCTACCACAGTAATTTACAATATTGCTTTGACATTCTGGCTGCCTCCCCCAGGAGATCACATACATGGTAACAGAAGGGCGCCATTGCTTGGGAAGCTGTAAGGAAGACAATTAAGAGACTGTGATCTAAGGCCCAGCCTCCATATTTGTATCCCAATTCAGCCACTTTTTAGCTGTATGACTTTACAGGAGTGACCATCTCTCTGTACCTCACTACACATGGGGAACAGTAAGAGCCTTATCTCATAGGGCCGCTGCATAGATTCACTGAGTCAATCCTGTGAAGCATGTAGAACAATGCCACAGGACATATTCAAAAAATGTTATATTTCAACATCAATACATTTTAGAATGTAACAGGTGCCCAAACAATGCTTACTGAATTGACAGTGTAATAAACACATCAGAATTTCCTTTAAGTTGTCCACTAAAAAATGATAGGAAAGAGGCTTAGGTTCAACTCAACCCCTATCCCTGCTCAGAGAAATGTTTAAAAAAAAAAGCACACACACACATACATAAACATACACATGCTAACAACTCAAAAGGCTCTACGCCTTTCCACTTATATGATTTGAGGCATAACCATTAGCTGCAGAATCTCAATTTTTTTTTTACCTGTGAAACGTACCTATCTAGGAGAGGGTTGCCCTGTGGCTTGACAAGGTAACAGCTGGTGCCTTACAAATCTGAGAGCACTAGGAAATGTTAAGATGGAATTACAAATAGAAAAGCTCAAGTCCCTCAGCCAAAGAGAGTTAAAAAAAAAAAAAAAACACCACGTCAAACTACTTTGTCTTCTTACGTTTGTGCAAAATTTAAATGACTCTTTGCAAAATCCAATTTGGATAAGCCCATGTCAATACTACTAATACAAGCCATCACTAATGACAAGATTGATAGCTCAGGAGGGCAAGTCATTTTATGTTCACTGTGCATCATGTTTAACTCGCCAAAAGGAGTTTGTGTGTATAATTAATGTGCTTTTCTTCCTGGCTTCATTTGGAAACATGTAAGGAGTCTCTAGGGAATTTTGTAAGTTAGAAACAATTAATAAAATAAAACCACTTAATTAAGGAGAATAATTGGAGCCTCTTTTACACCAGAAAATGGAGGGATAAAAATCACTTTGGAAACACATTGTGTAAAAATTGCTGAGTTTTAGAAGAAAGAACACTCCTGCAGCCAGAACACATGTAAGTCATGACAGTGGACCGATTTCCCGGGTCCTTTGTTCTGGAATGATTTAAATCCAACCGGCCTGACATATACATGGAAGGCAAGATTACCAGCCCTACAACGGCCAGTGTCATCCTTCTGCACGAAAACTTCATTTATTCACTACTACACTGCACATGCACAGGAAAGGCCTCCCCTGCACCACTGCAGAAACCTCCGGGAGAAAGCAGCCCCTCCCCACCTGCCTTCCAGAAACCCCAAGTCTATTCAGGAAAAGGAAGAAGTCTATACACAACTAAAATACAAAGGAATAAGCGCTATGAGGCAATGGAGGACACCACGAAGCAGCGAGAGAGGGCTCCCAGCCCTGCCCAGGAGAAACAAATAATGCTTTGGGAAGCCCTCAGTTTTTGGGAGAGGGGGAGTGGATCAGTGTTTAGCAGCATAGAAAGAGGAAAATGTAATTGCAGATATAACATCACATACTAAGTTACAATACGTGAATTGCTTTGGTAAATTACATAAAATCCAATGTGCCCCAACACCAGAGTATATGTTTCAGAGCAGAAAAAGATGAAGTTGGAAACCAGATGGAAAAAGAATAGTACATGGAATCAGAAAAACTAATTCAAATCATATAATTATGTGAACTTGTACGTATGGAACATCTCCAGGCTTCAGTTTTCTCTTGAATAAAAATGGAGTTTCAGGAACACTCAGATGGTAGCATACTATATTATGGTTCCCAGTTATATCTGTCCTTCCCAATGAGAGGTTTGCCCATCATGCCTTTTGCCATGTGACTGCCAGCACTTCAAGGTATGTGGAAAGTAGTCCCTGCCTCGTTGTCAGTTATGGCCACATGACTAGCTTTGACCAATGATATATGAGTGGGCGTAATGTGCACCACAACCTAGCAGAAACTTGAAATG